>NC_058520.1:358371-716743 GCF_904849725.1 Hordeum vulgare subsp. vulgare | reverse complement strand
GGGACCGAAAATCAGTGAGTAATAGAAGGGAAAACTGGCCACGTTGGACCAAATCTGTTAGTTTGGCCGAAGTTCCCCGTAACCGGTCCCTAAATTACGCGGAACGTTCGGATCACCCTGTGACCCAAAATCAGTGAGTAATAGCAAACAAAACTAGCTAGAATGTGTAAAAATCTGTGAGTTTTAACGTGGTTTTCGTAACCGAACCCCGAAGTTCCCAAAACATTCGTATCGCCTCGGGACCCAAAATATGTGAGTAATAGCATACAAATCTGGCCAGAATGTAAAAAATATGCGAGTTTTGACGACGTCCCCGTAACCAGACCCCGAAGTTCCGCAAACATTCGTATCGCCCCAGGACCCAAACACGGTGAGTTATAGCATACAAAACTGGCTAGAATGGACCAAATCTACGAGTTTTGACAAGGTTTTTGTAATCGGACCCCAAAGTTCCCCGAACGTTCGTATAACCCCGGGACCAAAAATCAGTGAGTAATAGCACACAAACCCGGCCATAATGTATAAAATCTACGAGTTTTGACGAGCTACCTGTAACCAGAAACCAAAGTTACCCAAACATTCCTATCGCCACGGGACCCAAAATCAGTGAGTAATAGCATATAAAACTAGCCAGAATGTATAAATTCTGTGAGTTTTGACGAGGTCCCCATAAATGCTCCCCGGAGTTCCCCGAACGTTGGGATCGCCCCAGGACCCAAAATCAGTGAGTAGTAGGAGGTAAAACTGGCCACATTGGACCAAATCTCTTAGTTTGGCCGAAGTCCCCTTAAGCGGTCCCTAGATTTCGCGGAACGTTCGGATCGCCCTTTGACCCAAAATCAGTGAGTAATAGCATACAAAACTAGCTAGAATGTATAAAAATCTATGAGTTTTGACGAGGTTTTTGTAACTGAACCCCGAAGTTCCCGAAACGTTCGTATGGCCCCGAGACCCAAAATATGTGAGTAATAGCATACAAAACTGGTCAGAATGGACCAAATCTGCAAGTCTTGACGAGGTTTTCGTAACCGGACCCCTTAGTTCCCCGAACGTTCGTATCACCCTGGGACTAAAAATCGGTGAGTAATAGCATGAAAAAATGGACAAAATGGACCAAATCTGTGAGTTTTAACGAGGTCCCCGTAAACTGTCCCCAGATTTCGCAGAATGTTCGGATCGCCCCGTGTCACAAAATCAGTGAGTAATAGCTTACAAACCCGGCAATAATGTATAAAATCTACGAGTTTGTACGAGCTCCCCGTAACCGGAAACCGGAGTTACCCGAACATTCGTATCGCCACGGGACCCAAAATCAGTGAGTAATAGCATATAAAACTGGCCAGAATGTATAAATTCTGTGAGTTTCGACGAGGTACCCATAAACGCTCCCCGAAGTTCCCCGACGTTGGGATCGCCCCAGGAACCATAATCAGTGAGTAGTAGGAGGGAAAACTGGCCACATTGGACTAAATCTGTTAGTTTGGCCGAAGTCCCCTTAAGCGGTCCCTAGATTTCGCGGAACGTTCGGATCGCCGTGTGACCCAAAATCAATGAGTATTAGCATACAAAACTAGCTAGAATGTATAAAAATCTGTGAGTTTTGACGATGTTTTCGTAACTGAACCCCGAAGTTCCCGAAACGTTCGTATGGCCCGAGGACCCAAAATATGTGAGTAATAGCATACAGAACTGGTCAGAATGGACCAAATCTGCGAGTCTTGACGAGGTTTTCTTAACCGGTCCCCTTAGTTCCCCGAACGTTCGTATCGCCCCGGGACTAAAAATCGGTGAGTAATAGCATGGAAAAATGGCCAGAATGGACCAAATCTGTGAGTTTTAATGAGGTCCCCGTAAACTGTCCCCAGATTTCGCAGAATGTTCGGATCGCCCCGTGTCACAAAATCAGTGAGTAATAGCATACAAACCTAGCCATAATGCATAAAATCTACGAGTTTTGATGAGCTCCCCATAACTAGAAACCGAAGTTACCCGAACATTTGTATCGCCACAGGACCCAAAATCAGTGAGTAATAGCATATAAAACTAGCTAGAATGTATAAATTCTGCGAGTTTTGACGAGGTCCCCATAAACGCTCCCCGAGGTTCCTCGAATGTTTGGATCGCCCCGGGACCGAAAATCAGTGAGTAATAGAAGGGAAAACTGGCCACGTTGGACCAAATCTGTTAGTTTGGCCGAAGTTCCCCGTAACCGGTCCCTAAATTACGCGGAACGTTCGGATCACCCTGTGACCCAAAATCAGTGAGTAATAGCAAACAAAACTAGCTAGAATGTGTAAAAATCTGTGAGTTTTAACGTGGTTTTCGTAACCGAACCCCGAAGTTCCCAAAACATTCGTATCGCCTCGGGACCCAAAATATGTGAGTAATAGCATACAAATCTGGCCAGAATGTAAAAAATATGCGAGTTTTGACGACGTCCCCGTAACCAGACCCCGAAGTTCCGTAAACATTCGTATCGCCCCAGGACCCAAACACGGTGAGTTATAGCATACAAAACTGGCTAGAATGGACCAAATCTACGAGTTTTGACAAGGTTTTTGTAATCGGACCCCAAAGTTCCCCGAACGTTCGTATAACCCCGGGACCAAAAATCAGTGAGTAATAGCACACAAACCCGGCCATAATGTATAAAATCTACGAGTTTTGACGAGCTACCTGTAACCAGAAACCAAAGTTACCCAAACATTCCTATCGCCACGGGACCCAAAATCAGTGAGTAATAGCATATAAAACTAGCCAGAATGTATAAATTCTGTGAGTTTTGACGAGGTCCCCATAAATGCTCCCCGGAGTTCCCCGAACGTTGGGATCGCCCCAGGACCCAAAATCAGTGAGTAGTAGGAGGTAAAACTGGCCACATTGGACCAAATCTCTTAGTTTGGCCGAAGTCCCCTTAAGCGGTCCCTAGATTTCGCGGAACGTTCGGATCGCCCTTTGACCCAAAATCAGTGAGTAATAGCATACAAAACTAGCTAGAATGTATAAAAATCTATGAGTTTTGACGAGGTTTTTGTAACTGAACCCCGAAGTTCCCGAAACGTTCGTATGGCCCCGAGACCCAAAATATGTGAGTAATAGCATACAAAACTGGTCAGAATGGACCAAATCTGCAAGTCTTGACGAGGTTTTCGTAACCGGACCCCTTAGTTCCCCGAACGTTTGTATCGCCCTGGGACTAAAAATCGGTGAGTAATAGCATGAAAAAATGGCCAGAATAGACCAAATCTGTGAGTTTTAATGAGGTCCCCGTAAACTGTCCCCAGATTTCGCAGAATGTTCGGATCGCCCCGTGTCACAAAATCAGTGAGTAATAGCTTACAAACCCGGCCATAATGTATAAAATCTACGAGTTTGGACGAGCTCCCCGTAACCGAAAACCGGAGTTACCCGAACATTCGTATCGCCACGGGACCCAAAATCAGTGAGTAATAGCATATAAAACTGGCCAGAATGTATAAATTCTGTGAGTTTCGACGAGGTACCCATAAACGCTCCCCGAAGTTCCCCGACGTTGGGATCGCCCCAGGAACCATAATCAGTGAGTAGTAGGAGGGAAAACTGGCCACATTGGACTAAATCTGTTAGTTTGGCCGAAGTCCCCTTAAGCGGTCCCTAGATTTCGCGGAACGTTCGGATCGCCGTGTGACCCAAAATCAATGAGTATTAGCATACAAAACTAGCTAGAATGTATAAAAATCTGTGAGTTTTGACGATGTTTTCGTAACTGAACCCCGAAGTTCCCGAAACGTTCGTATGGCCCGAGGACCCAAAATATGTGAGTAATAGCATACAGAACTGGTCAGAATGGACCAAATCTGCGAGTCTTGACGAGGTTTTCTTAACCGGTCCCCTTAGTTCCCCGAACGTTCGTATCGCCCCGGGACTAAAAATCGGTGAGTAATAGCATGGAAAAATGGCCAGAATGGACCAAATCTGTGAGTTTTAATGAGGTCCCTGTAAACTGTCCCCAGATTTCGCAGAATGTTCGGATCGCCCCGTGTCACAAAATCAGTGAGTAATAGCATACAAACCTAGCCATAATGCATAAAATCTACGAGTTTTGATGAGCTCCCCATAACCAGAAACCGAAGTTACCCGAACATTTGTATCGCCAAGGGACCCAAAATCAGTGAGTAATAGCATATAAAACTAGCTAGAATGTATAAATTCTGCGAGTTTTGACGAGGTCCCCATAAACGCTCCCCGAGGTTCCTCGAATGTTTGGATCGCCCCGGGACCGAAAATCAGTGAGTAATAGAAGGGAAAACTGGCCACGTTGGACCAAATCTGTTAGTTTGGCCGAAGTTCCCCGTAATCGGTCCCTAGATTACGCGGAACGTTCGGATCACCCTGTGACCCAAAATCAGTGAGTAATAGCAAACAAAACTAGCTAGAATGTGTAAAAATCTGTGAGTTTTAACGAGGTTTTCGTAACCGAACCCCGAAGTTCCCAAAACATTCGTATCGCCTCGGGACCCAAAATATGTGAGTAATAGCATACAAATCTGGCCAGAATGTAAAAAATATGCGAGTTTTGACGACGTCCCCGTAACCAGACCCCGAAGTTCCGCAAACATTCGTATCGCCCCAGGACCCAAACACGGTGAGTTATAGCATACAAAACTGGCTAGAATGGACCAAATCTATGAGTTTTGACGAGGTTTTTGTAATCGGACCCCGAAGTTCCCCGAACGTTCGTATCACCCCGGGACCAAAAATCAGTGAGTAATAGCACACAAACCCGGCCATAATGTATAAAATCTACGAGTTTTGACGAGCTACCCGTAACCAGAAACCAAAGTTACCCAAACATTCCTATCGCCACGGGACCCAAAATCAGTGAGTAATAGCATATAAAACTGGCCAGAATGTATAAATTCTGTGAGTTTTGACGAGGTCCCCATAAACGCTCCCCGAAGTTCCCCGAACGTTGGGATCGCCCCGGGACCCAAAATCAGTGAGTAGTAGGAGGGAAAACTGGCCACATTGGACCAAATCTGTTAGTTTGGCCGAAGTCCCCTTAAGCGGTCCCTAGATTTCGCGGAACGTTCGGATCGCCGTGTGACCCAAAATCAATGAGTAATAGCATACAAAACTAGCTAGAATGTATAAAAATCTGTGAGTTTTGACGATGTTTTTTGTAACTGAACCCCGAAGTTCCCGAAACGTTCGTATGGCCCCAGGACCCAAAATATGTGAGTAATAGCATACAAAACTGGTCAGAATGGACCAAATCTGCAAGTCTTGACGAGGTTTTCGTAACCGGACCCCTTAGTTCCCCGAACGTTCGTATCGCCCTGGTACTAAAAATCGGTGAGTAATAGCATGGAAAAATGGCCAGAATGGACGAAATCTGTGAGTTTTAATGAGGTCCCCGTAAACTGTCCCCAGATTTCGCAGAATGTTCGGATCGCCCCGTGTCACAAAATCAGTGAGTAATAGCATACAAACCCGGCCATAATGTATAAAATCTACGAGTTTGGAGGAGCTCCCCGTAACCGGAAACCGAAGTTCCCCGAACGTTCGTATCGCCACGGGATCCAAAATCAGTGAGTAATAGCATATAAAACTAGCCAGAATGTATAAATTCTGTGAGTTTTGACGAGGTCCTCATAAATGCTCCCCGGAGTTCCCCGAACGTTCGGATCGCCCCAGGACCCAAAATCAGTGAGTAATACAAGGGAAAACTAGCCACATTGGATCAAATATGTTAGTTTGGCCGAAGTCCCCATAAACGGTCCCTAGATTTCGCGGAACGTTCGGATCGCCCTGTGACCCAAAATCAGTTACTAATAGCATACAAAACTAGCTAGAATGTATAAAAATATGTGAGTATTGACGAGGTTTTTGTAACTTAACCCCGAAGTTCCCGAAACGTTCGTATGGCCCCGGGACCCAAAATATGTGAGTAATAGCATACAAAACTGGTCAGAATGGACCAAATCTGCGAGTCTTGACGAGGTTTTCGTAACCGGACCCCTTAGTTCCCCGAACGTTCGTATCACCCTGGGACTAAAAATCGGTGAGTAATAGCATGAAAAAATGGACAAAATGGACCAAATCTGTGAGTTTTAACGAGGTCCCCGTAAACTGTCCCCAGATTTCGCAGAATGTTCGGATCGCCCCGTGTCACAAAATCAGTGAGTAATAGCTTACAAACCCAGCCATAATGTATAAAATCTACGAGTTTGTACGAGCTCCCCGTAACCGGAAACCGGAGTTACCCGAACATTCGTATCGCCACGGGACCCAAAATCAGTGAGTAATAGCATATAAAACTGGCCAGAATGTATAAATTATGTGAGTTTCGACGAGGTACCCATAAACGCTCCCCGAAGTTCCCCGACGTTGGGATCGCCCCAGGAACCATAATCAGTGAGTAGTAGGAGGGAAAACTGGCCACATTGGACTAAATCTGTTAGTTTGGCCGAAGTCCCCTTAAGCGGTCCCTAGATTTCGCGGAACGTTCGGATCGCCGTGTGACCCAAAATCAATGAGTATTAGCATACAAAACTAGCTAGAATGTATAAAAATCTGTGAGTTTTGACGATGTTTTCGTAACTGAACCCCGAAGTTCCCGAAACGTTCGTATGGCCCGAGGACCCAAAATATGTGAGTAATAGCATACAGAACTGGTCAGAATGGACCAAATCTGCGAGTCTTGACGAGGTTTTCTTAACCGGTCCCCTTAGTTCCCCGAACGTTCGTATCGCCCCGGGACTAAAAATCGGCGAGTAATAGCATGGAAAAATGGCCAGAATGGACCAAATCTGTGAGTTTTAATGAGGTCCCCGTAAACTGTCCCCAGATTTCGCAGAATGTTCGGATCGCCCCGTGTCACAAAATCGGTGAGTAATAGCATACAAACCTAGCCATAATGCATAAAATCTACTAGTTTTGATGAGCTCCCCATAACCAGAAACCGAAGTTACCCGAACATTTGTATCGCCAAGGGACCCAAAATCAGTGAGTAATAGCATATAAAACTAGCTAGAATGTATAAATTCTGCGAGTTTTGACGAGGTCCCCATAAACGCTCCCCGAGGTTCCTCGAATGTTTGGATCGCCCCGGGACCGAAAATCAGTGAGTAATAGAAGGGAAAACTGGCCACGTTGGACCAAATCTGTTAGTTTGGCCGAAGTTCCCCGTAATCGGTCCCTAGATTACGCGGAACGTTCGGATCACCCTGTGACCCAAAATCAGTGAGTAATAGCAAACAAAACTAGCTAGAATGTGTAAAAATCTGTGAGTTTTAACGAGGTTTTCGTAACCGAACCCCGAAGTTCCCAAAACATTCGTATCGCCTCGGGACCCAAAATATGTGAGTAATAGCATACAAATCTGGCCAGAATGTAAAAAATATGCGAGTTTTGACGACGTCCCCGTAACCAGACCCCGAAGTTCCGCAAACATTCGTATCGCCCCAGGACCCAAACACGGTGAGTTATAGCATACAAAACTGGCTAGAATGGACCAAATCTATGAGTTTTGACGAGGTTTTTGTAATCGGACCCCGAAGTTCCCCGAACGTTCGTATCACCCCGGGACCAAAAATCAGTGAGTAATAGCACACAAACCCGGCCATAATGTATAAAATCTACGAGTTTTGACGAGCTACCCGTAACCAGAAACCAAAGTTACCCAAACATTCCTATCGCCACGGGACCCAAAATCAGTGAGTAATAGCATATAAAACTGGCCAGAATGTATAAATTCTGTGAGTTTTGACGAGGTCCCCATAAACGCTCCCCGAAGTTCCCCGAACGTTGGGATCGCCCCGGGACCCAAAATCAGTGAGTAGTAGGAGGGAAAACTGGCCACATTGGACCAAATCTGTTAGTTTGGCCGAAGTCCCCTTAAGCGGTCCCTAGATTTCGCGGAACGTTCGGATCGCCGTGTGACCCAAAATCAATGAGTAATAGCATACAAAACTAGCTAGAATGTATAAAAATCTGTGAGTTTTGACGATGTTTTTGTAACTGAACCCCGAAGTTCCCGAAACGTTCGTATGGCCCCAGGACCCAAAATATGTGAGTAATAGCATACAAAACTGGTCAGAATGGACCAAATCTGCAAGTCTTGACGAGGTTTTCGTAACCGGACCCCTTAGTTCCCCGAACGTTCGTATCGCCCTGGTACTAAAAATCGGTGAGTAATAGCATGGAAAAATGGCCAGAATGGACGAAATCTGTGAGTTTTAATGAGGTCCCCGTAAACTGTCCCCAGATTTCGCAGAATGTTCGGATCGCCCCGTGTCACAAAATCAGTGAGTAATAGCATACAAACCCGGCCATAATGTATAAAATCTACGAGTTTGGAGGAGCTCCCCGTAACCGGAAACCGAAGTTCCCCGAACGTTCGTATCGCCACGGGATCCAAAATCAGTGAGTAATAGCATATAAAACTAGCCAGAATGTATAAATTCTGTGAGTTTTGACGAGGTCCTCATAAATGCTCCCCGGAGTTCCCCGAACGTTCGGATCGCCCCAGGACCCAAAATCAGTGAGTAATACAAGGGAAAACTAGCCACATTGGATCAAATATGTTAGTTTGGCCGAAGTCCCCATAAACGGTCCCTAGATTTCGCGGAACGTTCGGATCGCCCTGTGACCCAAAATCAGTTACTAATAGCATACAAAACTAGCTAGAATGTATAAAAATATGTGAGTATTGACGAGGTTTTTGTAACTTAACCCCGAAGTTCCCGAAACGTTCGTATGGCCCCGGGACCCAAAATATGTGAGTAATAGCATACAAAACTGGTCAGAATGGACCAAATCTGCGAGTCTTGACGAGGTTTTCGTAACCGGACCCCTTAGTTCCCCGAACGTTCGTATCACCCTGGGACTAAAAATCGGTGAGTAATAGCATGAAAAAATGGACAAAATGGACCAAATCTGTGAGTTTTAACGAGGTCCCCGTAAACTGTCCCCAGATTTCGCAGAATGTTCGGATCGCCCCGTGTCACAAAATCAGTGAGTAATAGCTTACAAACCCAGCCATAATGTATAAAATCTACGAGTTTGTACGAGCTCCCCGTAACCGGAAACCGGAGTTACCCGAACATTCGTATCGCCACGGGACCCAAAATCAGTGAGTAATAGCATATAAAACTGGCCAGAATGTATAAATTATGTGAGTTTCGACGAGGTACCCATAAACGCTCCCCGAAGTTCCCCGACGTTGGGATCGCCCCAGGAACCATAATCAGTGAGTAGTAGGAGGGAAAACTGGCCACATTGGACTAAATCTGTTAGTTTGGCCGAAGTCCCCTTAAGCGGTCCCTAGATTTCGCGGAACGTTCGGATCGCCGTGTGACCCAAAATCAATGAGTATTAGCATACAAAACTAGCTAGAATGTATAAAAATCTGTGAGTTTTGACGATGTTTTCGTAACTGAACCCCGAAGTTCCCGAAACGTTCGTATGGCCCGAGGACCCAAAATATGTGAGTAATAGCATACAGAACTGGTCAGAATGGACCAAATCTGCGAGTCTTGACGAGGTTTTCTTAACCGGTCCCCTTAGTTCCCCGAACGTTCGTATCGCCCCGGGACTAAAAATCGGCGAGTAATAGCATGGAAAAATGGCCAGAATGGACCAAATCTGTGAGTTTTAATGAGGTCCCCGTAAACTGTCCCCAGATTTCGCAGAATGTTCGGATCGCCCCGTGTCACAAAATCGGTGAGTAATAGCATACAAACCTAGCCATAATGCATAAAATCTACTAGTTTTGATGAGCTCCCCATAACCAGAAACCGAAGTTACCCGAACATTTGTATCGCCAAGGGACCCAAAATCAGTGAGTAATAGCATATAAAACTAGCTAGAATGTATAAATTCTGCGAGTTTTGACGAGGTCCCCATAAACGCTCCCCGAGGTTCCTCGAATGTTTGGATCGCCCCGGGACCGAAAATCAGTGAGTAATAGAAGGGAAAACTGGCCACGTTGGACCAAATCTGTTAGTTTGGCCGAAGTTCCCCGTAACCGGTCCCTAGATTACGCGGAACGTTCGGATCACCCTGTGACCCAAAATCAGTGAGTAATAGCAAACAAAACTAGCTAGAATGTGTAAAAATCTGTGAGTTTTAACGAGGTTTTCGTAACCGAACCCCGAAGTTCCCAAAACATTCGTATCGCCTCGGGACCCAAAATATGTGAGTAATAGCATACAAATCTGGCCAGAATGTAAAAAATATGCGAGTTTTGACGACGTCCCCGTAACCAGACCCCGAAGTTCCGCAAACATTCGTATCGCCCCAGGACCCAAACACGGTGAGTTATAGCATACAAAACTGGCTAGAATGGACCAAATCTACGAGTTTTGACGAGGTTTTTGTAATCGGACCCCGAAGTTCCCCGAACGTTCGTATCACCCCGGGACCAAAAATCAGTGAGTAATAGCACACAAACCCGGCCATAATGTATAAAATCTACGAGTTTTGACGAGCTACCCGTAACCAGAAACCAAAGTTACCCAAACATTCCTATCGCCACGGGACCCAAAATCAGTGAGTAATAGCATATAAAACTGGCCAGAATGTATAAATTCTGTGAGTTTTGACGAGGTCCCCATAAACGCTCCCCGAAGTTCCCCGAACGTTGGGATCGCCCCGGGACCCAAAATCAGTGAGTAGTAGGAGGGAAAACTGGCCACATTGGACCAAATCTGTTAGTTTGGCCGAAGTCCCCTTAAGCGGTCCCTAGATTTCGCGGAACGTTCGGATCGCCGTGTGACCCAAAATCAATGAGTAATAGCATACAAAACTAGCTAGAATGTATAAAAATCTGTGAGTTTTGACGAGGTTTTTGTAACTGAACCCCGAAGTTCCCGAAACGTTCGTATGGCCCCAGGACCCAAAATATGTGATTAATAGCATACAAAACTGGTCAGAATGGACCAAATCTGCGAGTGTTGACGAGGTTTTCGTAACCGGACCCCTTAGTTCCCCGAACGTTCGTATCGCCCTGGGACTAAAAATCGGTGAGTAATAGCATGGAAAAATGGCCAGAATGGACGAAATCTGTGAGTTTTAATGAGGTCCCCGTAAACTGTCCCCAGATTTCGCAGAATGTTCGGATCGCCCCGTGTCACAAAATCGGTGAGTAATAGCATACAAACCTAGCCATAATGCATAAAATCTACTAGTTTTGATGAGCTCCCCATAACCAGAAACCGAAGTTACCCGAACATTTGTATCGCCAAGGGACCCAAAATCAGTGAGTAATAGCATATAAAACTAGCTAGAATGTATAAAATCTGCGAGTTTTGACGAGGTCCCCATAAACGCTCCCCGAGGTTCCTCGAATGTTTGGATCGCCCCGGGACCGAAAATCAGTGAGTAATAGAAGGGAAAACTGGCCACGTTGGACCAAATCTGTTAGTTTGGCCGAAGTTCCCCGTAACCGGTCCCTAGATTACGCGGAACGTTCGGATCACCCTGTGACCCAAAATCAGTGAGTAATAGCAAACAAAACTAGCTAGAATGTGTAAAAATCTGTGAGTTTTAACGAGGTTTTCGTAACCGAACCCCGAAGTTCCCAAAACATTCGTATCGCCTCGGGACCCAAAATATGTGAGTAATAGCATACAAATCTGGCCAGAATGTAAAAAATATGCGAGTTTTGACGACGTCCCCGTAACCAGACCCCGAAGTTCCGCAAACATTCGTATCGCCCCAGGACCCAAACACGGTGAGTTATAGCATACAAAACTGGCTAGAATGGACCAAATCTACGAGTTTTGACGAGGTTTTTGTAATCGGACCCCGAAGTTCCCCGAACGTTCGTATCACCCCGGGACCAAAAATCAGTGAGTAATAGCACACAAACCCGGCCATAATGTATAAAATCTACGAGTTTTGACGAGCTACCCGTAACCAGAAACCAAAGTTACCCAAACATTCCTATCGCCACGGGACCCAAAATCAGTGAGTAATAGCATATAAAACTGGCCAGAATGTATAAATTCTGTGAGTTTTGACGAGGTCCCCATAAACGCTCCCCGAAGTTCCCCGAACGTTGGGATCGCCCCGGGACCCAAAATCAGTGAGTAGTAGGAGGGAAAACTGGCCACATTGGACCAAATCTGTTAGTTTGGCCGAAGTCCCCTTAAGCGGTCCCTAGATTTCGCGGAACGTTCGGATCGCCGTGTGACCCAAAATCAATGAGTAATAGCATACAAAACTAGCTAGAATGTATAAAAATCTGTGAGTTTTGACGAGGTTTTTGTAACTGAACCCCGAAGTTCCCGAAACGTTCGTATGGCCCCAGGACCCAAAATATGTGATTAATAGCATACAAAACTGGTCAGAATGGACCAAATCTGCGAGTGTTGACGAGGTTTTCGTAACCGGACCCCTTAGTTCCCCGAACGTTCGTATCGCCCTGGGACTAAAAATCGGTGAGTAATAGCATGGAAAAATGGCCAGAATGGACGAAATCTGTGAGTTTTAATGAGGTCCCCGTAAACTGTCCCCAGATTTCGCAGAATGTTCGGATCGCCCCGTGTCACAAAATCGGTGAGTAATAGCATACAAACCTAGCCATAATGCATAAAATCTACTAGTTTTGATGAGCTCCCCATAACCAGAAACCGAAGTTACCCGAACATTTGTATCGCCAAGGGACCCAAAATCAGTGAGTAATAGCATATAAAACTAGCTAGAATGTATAAAATCTGCGAGTTTTGACGAGGTCCCCATAAACGCTCCCCGAGGTTCCTCGAATGTTTGGATCGCCCCGGGACCGAAAATCAGTGAGTAATAGAAGGGAAAACTGGCCACGTTGGACCAAATCTGTTAGTTTGGCCGAAGTTCCCCGTAACCGGTCCCTAGATTACGCGGAACGTTCGGATCACCCTGTGACCCAAAATCAGTGAGTAATAGCAAACAAAACTAGCTAGAATGTGTAAAAATCTGTGAGTTTTAACGAGGTTTTCGTAACCGAACCCCGAAGTTCCCAAAACATTCGTATCACCTCGGGACCCAAAATATGTGAGTAATAGCATACAAATCTGGCCAGAATGTAAAAAATATGCGAGTTTTGACGACGTCCCCGTAACCAGACCCCGAAGTTCCGCAAACATTCGTATCGCCCCAGGACCCAAACACGGTGAGTTATAGCATACAAAACTGGCTAGAATGGACCAAATCTACGAGTTTTGACGAGGTTTTTGTAATCGGACCCCGAAGTTCCCCGAACGTTCGTATCACCCCGGGACCAAAAATCAGTGAGTAATAGCACACAAACCCGGCCATAATGTATAAAATCTACGAGTTTTGACGAGCTACCCGTAACCAGAAACCAAAGTTACCCAAACATTCCTATCGCCACGGGACCCAAAATCAGTGAGTAATAGCATATAAAACTGGCCAGAATGTATAAATTCTGTGAGTTTTGACGAGGTCCCCATAAACGCTCCCCGAAGTTCCCCGAACGTTGGGATCGCCCCGGGACCCAAAATCAGTGAGTAGTAGGAGGGAAAACTGGCCACATTGGACCAAATCTGTTAGTTTGGCCGAAGTCCCCTTAAGCGGTCCCTAGATTTCGCGGAACGTTCGGATCGCCGTGTGACCCAAAATCAATGAGTAATAGCATACAAAACTAGCTAGAATGTATAAAAATCTGTGAGTTTTGACGAGGTTTTTGTAACTGAACCCCGAAGTTCCCGAAACGTTCGTATGGCCCCAGGACCCAAAATATGTGATTAATAGCATACAAAACTGGTCAGAATGGACCAAATCTGCGAGTGTTGACGAGGTTTTCGTAACCGGACCCCTTAGTTCCCCGAACGTTCGTATCGCCCTGGGACTAAAAATCGGTGAGTAATAGCATGGAAAAATGGCCAGAATGGACGAAATCTGTGAGTTTTAATGAGGTCCCCGTAAACTGTCCCCAGATTTCGCAGAATGTTCGGATCGCCCCGTGTCACAAAATCGGTGAGTAATAGCATACAAACCTAGCCATAATGCATAAAATCTACTAGTTTTGATGAGCTCCCCATAACCAGAAACCGAAGTTACCCGAACATTTGTATCGCCAAGGGACCCAAAATCAGTGAGTAATAGCATATAAAACTAGCTAGAATGTATAAATTCTGCGAGTTTTGACGAGGTCCCCATAAACGCTCCCCGAGGTTCCTCGAATGTTTGGATCGCCCCGGGACCGAAAATCAGTGAGTAATAGAAGGGAAAACTGGCCACGTTGGACCAAATCTGTTAGTTTGGCCGAAGTTCCCCGTAACCGGTCCCTAGATTACGCGGAACGTTCGGATCACCCTGTGACCCAAAATCAGTGAGTAATAGCAAACAAAACTAGCTAGAATGTGTAAAAGTCTGTGAGTTTTAACGAGGTTTTCGTAACCGAACCCCGAAGTTCCCAAAACATTCGTATCACCTCGGGACCCAAAATATGTGAGTAATAGCATACAAATCTGGCCAGAATGTAAAAAATATGCGAGTTTTGACGACGTCCCCGTAACCAGACCCCGAAGTTCCGCAAACATTCGTATCGCCCCAGGACCCAAACACGGTGAGTTATAGCATACAAAACTGGCTAGAATGGACCAAATCTACGAGTTTTGACGAGGTTTTTGTAATCGGACCCCGAAGTTCCCCGAACGTTCGTATCACCCCGGGACCAAAAATCAGTGAGTAATAGCACACAAACCCGGCCATAATGTATAAAATCTACGAGTTTTGACGAGCTACCCGTAACCAGAAACCAAAGTTACCCAAACATTCCTATCGCCACGGGACCCAAAATCAGTGAGTAATAGCATATAAAACTGGCCAGAATGTATAGATTCTGTGAGTTTTGACGAGGTCCCCATAAACGCTCCCCGAAGTTCCCCGAACGTTGGGATCGCCCCGGGACCCAAAATCAGTGAGTAGTAGGAGGGAAAACTGGCCACATTGGACCAAATCTGTTAGTTTGGCCGAAGTCCCCTTAAGCGGTCCCTAGATTTCGCGGAACGTTCGGATCGCCGTGTGACCCAAAATCAATGAGTAATAGCATACAAAACTAGCTAGAATGTATAAAAATCTGTGAGTTTTGACGAGGTTTTTGTAACTGAACCCCGAAGTTCCCGAAACGTTCGTATGGCCCCAGGACCCAAAATATGTGATTAATAGCATACAAAACTGGTCAGAATGGACCAAATCTGCGAGTGTTGACGAGGTTTTCGTAACCGGACCCCTTAGTTCCCCGAACGTTCGTATCGCCCTGGGACTAAAAATCGGTGAGTAATAGCATGGAAAAATGGCCAGAATGGACGAAATCTGTGAGTTTTAATGAGGTCCCCGTAAACTGTCCCCAGATTTCGCAGAATGTTCGGATCGCCCCGTGTCACAAAATCAGTGAGTAATAGCATACAAACCCGGCCATAATGTATAAAATCTACGAGTTTGGACGAGCTCCCCGTAACCGGAAACCGAAGTTACCGGAACATTTGTATCGCCACGGGACCCAAAATCAGTGAGTAATAGCATATAAAACTAGCTAGAATGTATAAATTCTGCGAGTTTTGACGAGGTCCCCATAAACGCTCCCCGAAGTTCCTCGAATGTTTGGATCGCACCGGGACCGAAAATCAGTGAGTAATAGAAGGGAAAATTGGCCACGTTGGATCAAATATGTTAGGTTGGCCGAAGTCCCCATAAACGGTCCCTAGATTTCGCGGAACGTTCGGATCGCCCTGTGACCCAAAATCAGTTAGTAATAGCATACAAAACTAGCTAGAATGTATAAAAATATGTGAGTATTGACGAGGTTTTTGTAACTTAACCCCGAAGTTCCCGAAACGTTCGTATGGCCCCGGGACCCAAAATATGTGAGTAATAGCATACAAAACTGGTCAGAATGGACCAAATCTGCGAGTCTTGACGAGGTTTTCGTAACCGGACCCCTTAGTTCCCCGAACGTTCGTATCACCCTGGGACTAAAAATCGGTGAGTAATAGCATGAAAAAATGGACAAAATGGACCAAATCTGTGAGTTTTAACGAGGTCCCCGTAAACTGTCCCCAGATTTCGCAGAATGTTCGGATCGCCCCGTGTCACAAAATCAGTGAGTAATAGCTTACAAACCCGGCCATAATGTATAAAATCTACGAGTTTGGACGAGCTCCCCGTAACCGGAAACCGGAGTTACCCGAACATTCGTATCGCCACGGGACCCAAAATCAGTGAGTAATAGCATATAAAACTGGCCAGAATGTATAAATTCTGTGAGTTTCGACGAGGTACCCATAAACGCTCCCCGAAGTTCCCCGACGTTGGGATCGCCCCAGGAACCATAATCAGTGAGTAGTAGGAGGGAAAACTGGCCACATTGGACTAAATCTGTTAGTTTGGCCGAAGTCCCCTTAAGCGGTCCCTAGATTTCGCGGAACGTTCGGATCGCCGTGTGACCCAAAATCAATGAGTATTAGCATACAAAACTAGCTAGAATGTATAAAAATCTGTGAGTTTTGACGATGTTTTCGTAACTGAACCCCGAAGTTCCCGAAACGTTCGTATGGCCCGAGGACCCAAAATATGTGAGTAATAGCATACAGAACTGGTCAGAATGGACCAAATCTGCGAGTCTTGACGAGGTTTTCTTAACCGGTCCCCTTAGTTCCCCGAACGTTCGTATCGCCCCGGGACTAAAAATCGGTGAGTAATAGCATGGAAAAATGGCCAGAATGGACCAAATCTGTGAGTTTTAATGAGGTCCCCGTAAACTGTCCCCAGATTTCGCAGAATGTTCGGATCGCCCCGTGTCACAAAATCAGTGAGTAATAGCATACAAACCTAGCCATAATGCATAAAATCTACTAGTTTTGATGAGCTCCCCATAACCAGAAACCGAAGTTACCCGAACATTTGTATCGCCAAGGGACCCAAAATCAGTGAGTAATAGCATATAAAACTAGCTAGAATGTATAAATTCTGCGAGTTTTGACGAGGTCCCCATAAACGCTCCCCGAGGTTCCTCGAATGTTTGGATCGCCCCGGGACCGAAAATCAGTGAGTAATAGAAGGGAAAACTGGCCACGTTGGACCAAATCTGTTAGTTTGGCCGAAGTTCCCCGTAACCGGTCCCTAGATTACGCGGAACGTTCGGATCACCCTGTGACCCAAAATCAGTGAGTAATAGCAAACAAAACTAGCTAGAATGTGTAAAAATCTGTGAGTTTTAACGAGGTTTTCGTAACCGAACCCCGAAGTTCCCAAAACATTCGTATCGCCTCGGGACCCAAAATATGTGAGTAATAGCATACAAATCTGGCCAGAATGTAAAAAATATGCGAGTTTTGACGACGTCCCCGTAACCAGACCCCGAAGTTCCGCAAACATTCGTATCGCCCCAGGACCCAAACACGGTGAGTTATAGCATACAAAACTGGCTAGAATGGACCAAATCTACGAGTTTTGACGAGGTTTTTGTAATCGGACCCCGAAGTTCCCCGAACGTTCGTATCACCCCGGGACCAAAAATCAGTGAGTAATAGCACACAAACCCGGCCATAATGTATAAAATCTACGAGTTTTGACGAGCTACCCGTAACCAGAAACCAAAGTTACCCAAACATTCCTATCGCCACGGGACCCAAAATTAGTGAGTAATAGCATATAAAACTGGCCAGAATGTATAAATTCTGTGAGTTTTGACGAGGTCCCCATAAACGCTCCCCGAAGTTCCCCGAACGTTGGGATCGCCCCGGGACCCAAAATCAGTGAGTAGTAGGAGGGAAAACTGGCCACATTGGACCAAATCTGTTAGTTTGGCCGAAGTCCCCTTAAGCGGTCCCTAGATTTCGCGGAACGTTCGGATCGCCGTGTGACCCAAAATCAATGAGTAATAGCATACAAAACTAGCTAGAATGTATAAAAATCTGTGAGTTTTGACGAGGTTTTTGTAACTGAACCCCGAAGTTCCCGAAACGTTCGTATGGCCCCAGGACCCAAAATATGTGAGTAATAGCATACAAAACTGGTCAGAATGGACCAAATCTGCGAGTGTTGACGAGGTTTTCGTAACCGGACCCCTTAGTTCCCCGAACGTTCGTATCGCCCTGGGACTAAAAATCGGTGAGTAATAGCATGGAAAAATGGCCAGAATGGACGAAATCTGTGAGTTTTAATGAGGTCCCCGTAAACTGTCCCCAGATTTCGCAGAATGTTCGGATCGCCCCGTGTCACAAAATCAGTGAGTAATAGCATACAAACCCGGCCATAATGTATAAAATCTACGAGTTTGGACGAGCTCCCCGTAACCGGAAACCGAAGTTACCGGAACATTTGTATCGCCACGGGACCCAAAATCAGTGAGTAATAGCATATAAAACTAGCTAGAATGTATAAATTCTGCGAGTTTTGACGAGGTCCCCATAAACGCTCCCCGAAGTTCCTCGAATGTTTGGATCGCCCCGGGACCGAAAATCAGTGAGTAATAGAAGGGAAAACTGGCCACGTTGGACCAAATCTGTTAGTTTGGCCGAAGTTCCCCGTAACCGGTCCCTAGATTACGCGGAACGTTCGGATCACCCTGTGACCCAAAATCAGTGAGTAATAGCAAACAAAACTAGCTAGAATGTTTAAAAATCTGTGAGTTTTAACGAGGTTGTCGTAACCGAACCACAAAGTTCCCAAAACATTCGTATCGCCTCGGGACCCAAAATATGTGAGTAATAGCATACAAATCTGGCCAGAATGTAAAAAATATGCGAGTTTTGACGACGTCCCCGTAACCAGACCCCGAAGTTCCGCAAACATTCGTATCGCCCCAGGACCCAAACACGGTGAGTTATAGCATACAAAACTGGCTAGAATGGACCAAATCTACGAGTTTTGACGAGGTTTTTGTAATCGGACCCCGAAGTTCCCCGAACGTTCGTATCACCCCGGGACCAAAAATCAGTGAGTAATAGCATACAAACCCGGCCATAATGTATAAAATCTACGAGTTTTGACGAGCTACCTGTAACCAGAAACCAAAGTTACCCAAACATTCCTATCGCCATGGGACCCAAAATGAGTGAGTAATAGCATATAAAACTGGCCAGAATGTATAAATTCTGTGAGTTTTGACGAGGTCCCCATAAACGCTCCCCGAAGTTCCCCGAACGTTGGGATCGCCCCGGGACCCAAAATCAGTGAGTAGTAGGAGGGAAAACTGGCCACATTGGACCAAATCTGTTAGTTTGGCCGAAGTCCCCTTAAGCGGTCCCTAGATTTCGCGGAACGTTCGGATCGCCGTGTGACCCAAAATCAATGAGTAATAGCATACAAAACTAGCTAGAATGTATAAAAATCTGTGAGTTTTGACGAGGTTTTTGTAACTGAACCCCGAAGTTCCCGAAACGTTCGTATGGCCCCAGGACCCAAAATATGTGATTAATAGCATACAAAACTGGTCAGAATGGACCAAATCTGCGAGTGTTGACGAGGTTTTCGTAACCGGACCCCTTAGTTCCCCGAACGTTCGTATCGCCCTGGGACTAAAAATCGGTGAGTAATAGCATGGAAAAATGGCCAGAATGGACGAAATCTGTGAGTTTTAATGAGGTCCCCGTAAACTGTCCCCAGATTTCGCAGAATGTTCGGATCGCCCCGTGTCACAAAATCGGTGAGTAATAGCATACAAACCTAGCCATAATGCATAAAATCTACTAGTTTTGATGAGCTCCCCATAACCAGAAACCGAAGTTACCCGAACATTTGTATCGCCAAGGGACCCAAAATCAGTGAGTAATAGCATATAAAACTAGCTAGAATGTATAAATTCTGCGAGTTTTGACGAGGTCCCCATAAACGCTCCCCGAGGTTCCTCGAATGTTTGGATCGCCCCGGGACCGAAAATCAGTGAGTAATAGAAGGGAAAACTGGCCACGTTGGACCAAATCTGTTAGTTTGGCCGAAGTTCCCCGTAACCGGTCCCTAGATTACGCGGAACGTTCGGATCACCCTGTGACCCAAAATCAGTGAGTAATAGCAAACAAAACTAGCTAGAATGTGTAAAAGTCTGTGAGTTTTAACGAGGTTTTCGTAACCGAACCCCGAAGTTCCCAAAACATTCGTATCACCTCGGGACCCAAAATATGTGAGTAATAGCATACAAATCTGGCCAGAATGTAAAAAATATGCGAGTTTTGACGACGTCCCCGTAACCAGACCCCGAAGTTCCGCAAACATTCGTATCGCCCCAGGACCCAAACACGGTGAGTTATAGCATACAAAACTGGCTAGAATGGACCAAATCTACGAGTTTTGACGAGGTTTTTGTAATCGGACCCCGAAGTTCCCCGAACGTTCGTATCACCCCGGGACCAAAAATCAGTGAGTAATAGCACACAAACCCGGCCATAATGTATAAAATCTACGAGTTTTGACGAGCTACCCGTAACCAGAAACCAAAGTTACCCAAACATTCCTATCGCCACGGGACCCAAAATCAGTGAGTAATAGCATATAAAACTGGCCAGAATGTATAGATTCTGTGAGTTTTGACGAGGTCCCCATAAACGCTCCCCGAAGTTCCCCGAACGTTGGGATCGCCCCGGGACCCAAAATCAGTGAGTAGTAGGAGGGAAAACTGGCCACATTGGACCAAATCTGTTAGTTTGGCCGAAGTCCCCTTAAGCGGTCCCTAGATTTCGCGGAACGTTCGGATCGCCGTGTGACCCAAAATCAATGAGTAATAGCATACAAAACTAGCTAGAATGTATAAAAATCTGTGAGTTTTGACGAGGTTTTTGTAACTGAACCCCGAAGTTCCCGAAACGTTCGTATGGCCCCAGGACCCAAAATATGTGATTAATAGCATACAAAACTGGTCAGAATGGACCAAATCTGCGAGTGTTGACGAGGTTTTCGTAACCGGACCCCTTAGTTCCCCGAACGTTCGTATCGCCCTGGGACTAAAAATCGGTGAGTAATAGCATGGAAAAATGGCCAGAATGTACGAAATCTGTGAGTTTTAATGAGGTCCCCGTAAACTGTCCCCAGATTTCGCAGAATGTTCGGATCGCCCCGTGTCACAAAATCAGTGAGTAATAGCATACAAACCCGGCCATAATGTATAAAATCTACGAGTTTGGACGAGCTCCCCGTAACCGGAAACCGAAGTTACCGGAACATTTGTATCGCCACGGGACCCAAAATCAGTGAGTAATAGCATATAAAACTAGCTAGAATGTATAAATTCTGCGAGTTTTGACGAGGTCCCCATAAACGCTCCCCGAAGTTCCTCGAATGTTTGGATCGCACCGGGACCGAAAATCAGTGAGTAATAGAAGGGAAAATTGGCCACGTTGGATCAAATATGTTAGGTTGGCCGAAGTCCCCATAAACGGTCCCTAGATTTCGCGGAACGTTCGGATCGCCCTGTGACCCAAAATCAGTTAGTAATAGCATACAAAACTAGCTAGAATGTATAAAAATATGTGAGTATTGACGAGGTTTTTGTAACTTAACCCCGAAGTTCCCGAAACGTTCGTATGGCCCCGGGACCCAAAATATGTGAGTAATAGCATACAAAACTGGTCAGAATGGACCAAATCTGCGAGTCTTGACGAGGTTTTCGTAACCGGACCCCTTAGTTCCCCGAACGTTCGTATCACCCTGGGACTAAAAATCGGTGAGTAATAGCATGAAAAAATGGACAAAATGGACCAAATCTGTGAGTTTTAACGAGGTCCCCGTAAACTGTCCCCAGATTTCGCAGAATGTTCGGATCGCCCCGTGTCACAAAATCAGTGAGTAATAGCTTACAAACCCGGCCATAATGTATAAAATCTACGAGTTTGGACGAGCTCCCCGTAACCGGAAACCGGAGTTACCCGAACATTCGTATCGCCACGGGACCCAAAATCAGTGAGTAATAGCATATAAAACTGGCCAGAATGTATAAATTCTGTGAGTTTCGACGAGGTACCCATAAACGCTCCCCGAAGTTCCCCGACGTTGGGATCGCCCCAGGAACCATAATCAGTGAGTAGTAGGAGGGAAAACTGGCCACATTGGACTAAATCTGTTAGTTTGGCCGAAGTCCCCTTAAGCGGTCCCTAGATTTCGCGGAACGTTCGGATCGCCGTGTGACCCAAAATCAATGAGTATTAGCATACAAAACTAGCTAGAATGTATAAAAATCTGTGAGTTTTGACGATGTTTTCGTAACTGAACCCCGAAGTTCCCGAAACGTTCGTATGGCCCGAGGACCCAAAATATGTGAGTAATAGCATACAGAACTGGTCAGAATGGACCAAATCTGCGAGTCTTGACGAGGTTTTCTTAACCGGTCCCCTTAGTTCCCCGAACGTTCGTATCGCCCCGGGACTAAAAATCGGTGAGTAATAGCATGGAAAAATGGCCAGAATGGACCAAATCTGTGAGTTTTAATGAGGTCCCCGTAAACTGTCCCCAGATTTCGCAGAATGTTCGGATCGCCCCGTGTCACAAAATCAGTGAGTAATAGCATACAAACCTAGCCATAATGCATAAAATCTACTAGTTTTGATGAGCTCCCCATAACCAGAAACCGAAGTTACCCGAACATTTGTATCGCCAAGGGACCCAAAATCAGTGAGTAATAGCATATAAAACTAGCTAGAATGTATAAATTCTGCGAGTTTTGACGAGGTCCCCATAAACGCTCCCCGAGGTTCCTCGAATGTTTGGATCGCCCCGGGACCGAAAATCAGTGAGTAATAGAAGGGAAAACTGGCCACGTTGGACCAAATCTGTTAGTTTGGCCGAAGTTCCCCGTAACCGGTCCCTAGATTACGCGGAACGTTCGGATCACCCTGTGACCCAAAATCAGTGAGTAATAGCAAACAAAACTAGCTAGAATGTGTAAAAATCTGTGAGTTTTAACGAGGTTTTCGTAACCGAACCCCGAAGTTCCCAAAACATTCGTATCGCCTCGGGACCCAAAATATGTGAGTAATAGCATACAAATCTGGCCAGAATGTAAAAAATATGCGAGTTTTGACGACGTCCCCGTAACCAGACCCCGAAGTTCCGCAAACATTCGTATCGCCCCAGGACCCAAACACGGTGAGTTATAGCATACAAAACTGGCTAGAATGGACCAAATCTACGAGTTTTGACGAGGTTTTTGTAATCGGACCCCGAAGTTCCCCGAACGTTCGTATCACCCCGGGACCAAAAATCAGTGAGTAATAGCACACAAACCCGGCCATAATGTATAAAATCTACGAGTTTTGACGAGCTACCCGTAACCAGAAACCAAAGTTACCCAAACATTCCTATCGCCACGGGACCCAAAATTAGTGAGTAATAGCATATAAAACTGGCCAGAATGTATAAATTCTGTGAGTTTTGACGAGGTCCCCATAAACGCTCCCCGAAGTTCCCCGAACGTTGGGATCGCCCCGGGACCCAAAATCAGTGAGTAGTAGGAGGGAAAACTGGCCACATTGGACCAAATCTGTTAGTTTGGCCGAAGTCCCCTTAAGCGGTCCCTAGATTTCGCGGAACGTTCGGATCGCCGTGTGACCCAAAATCAATGAGTAATAGCATACAAAACTAGCTAGAATGTATAAAAATCTGTGAGTTTTGACGAGGTTTTTGTAACTGAACCCCGAAGTTCCCGAAACGTTCGTATGGCCCCAGGACCCAAAATATGTGAGTAATAGCATACAAAACTGGTCAGAATGGACCAAATCTGCGAGTGTTGACGAGGTTTTCGTAACCGGACCCCTTAGTTCCCCGAACGTTCGTATCGCCCTGGGACTAAAAATCGGTGAGTAATAGCATGGAAAAATGGCCAGAATGGACGAAATCTGTGAGTTTTAATGAGGTCCCCGTAAACTGTCCCCAGATTTCGCAGAATGTTCGGATCGCCCCGTGTCACAAAATCAGTGAGTAATAGCATACAAACCCGGCCATAATGTATAAAATCTACGAGTTTGGACGAGCTCCCCGTAACCGGAAACCGAAGTTACCGGAACATTTGTATCGCCACGGGACCCAAAATCAGTGAGTAATAGCATATAAAACTAGCTAGAATGTATAAATTCTGCGAGTTTTGACGAGGTCCCCATAAACGCTCCCCGAAGTTCCTCGAATGTTTGGATCGCCCCGGGACCGAAAATCAGTGAGTAATAGAAGGGAAAACTGGCCACGTTGGACCAAATCTGTTAGTTTGGCCGAAGTTCCCCGTAACCGGTCCCTAGATTACGCGGAACGTTCGGATCACCCTGTGACCCAAAATCAGTGAGTAATAGCAAACAAAACTAGCTAGAATGTTTAAAAATCTGTGAGTTTTAACGAGGTTGTCGTAACCGAACCACAAAGTTCCCAAAACATTCGTATCGCCTCGGGACCCAAAATATGTGAGTAATAGCATACAAATCTGGCCAGAATGTAAAAAATATGCGAGTTTTGACGACGTCCCCGTAACCAGACCCCGAAGTTCCGCAAACATTCGTATCGCCCCAGGACCCAAACACGGTGAGTTATAGCATACAAAACTGGCTAGAATGGACCAAATCTACGAGTTTTGACGAGGTTTTTGTAATCGGACCCCGAAGTTCCCCGAACGTTCGTATCACCCCGGGACCAAAAATCAGTGAGTAATAGCATACAAACCCGGCCATAATGTATAAAATCTACGAGTTTTGACGAGCTACCTGTAACCAGAAACCAAAGTTACCCAAACATTCCTATCGCCATGGGACCCAAAATGAGTGAGTAATAGCATATAAAACTAGCCAGAATGTATAAATTCTGTGAGTTTTGACGAGGTCCCCATAAACGCTCCCCGGAGTTCCCCGAACGTTGGGATCGCCCCAGGACCCAAAATCAGGGAGTAGTAGGAGGTAAAACTAGCCACATTGGACCAAATCTGTTAGTTTGGCCGAAGTCCCCTTAAGCGGTCCCTAGATTTCGCGGAACGTTCGGATCGCCCTTTGACCCAAAATCAGTGAGTAATAGCATACAAAACTAGCTAGAATGTATAAAAATCTATGAGTTTTGACGAGGTTTTTGTAACTGAACCCCGAAGTTCCCGAAACGTTTGTATGGCCCGGAGACCCAAAATATGTGAGTAATAGCATACAAAACTGGTCAGAATGGACCAAATCTGCAAGTCTTGACGAGGTTTTCGTAACCGGACCCCTTAGTTCCCCGAACGTTCGTATCGCCCCAGGACTAAAAATCGGTGAGTAATAGCATGAAAATATGGCCAGAATAGACCAAATCTGTGAGTTTTAATGAGGTCCCCGTAAACTGTCCCCAGATTTCGCAGAATGTTCGGATCGCCCCGTGTCACAAAATCAGTGAGTAATAGCATACAAACCCGGCCATAATGTATAAAATCTACGAGTTTGGACGAGCTCCCCGTAACCGAAAACCGAAGTTACCCGAACATTCGTATCGCCACGGGACCCAAAATCAGTGAGTAATAGCATATAAAACTGGCCAGAATGTATAAATTCTGTGAGTTTCGACGAGGTACCCACAAACGCTACCCGAAGTTCCCCGAACGTTGGGATCGCCCCGGGAACCATAATCAGTGAGTAGTAGGAGGGAAAACTGGCCACATTGGACCAAATCTGTTAGTTTGGCCGAAGTCCCCTTAAGCGGTCCCTAGATTTCGCGGAACGTTCGGATCGCCGTGTGACCCAAAATCAATGAGTAATAGCATACAAAACTAGCTATAATGTATAAAAATCTGTGAGTTTTGACAAGGTTTTTGTAACTGAAACCCGAAGTTCCCGAAACGTTCGTATGGCCCCAGGACCCAAAATATGTGAGTAATAGCATACAAAACTGGTCAGAATGGACCAAATCTGCGAGTCTTGACGAGGTTTTCATAACCGGACCCCTTAGTTCCCCGAACGTTCGTATCGCCCCAGGACTAAAAATCGGTGAGTAATAGCATGAAAAAATGGACAAAATGGACCAAATCTGTGAGTTTTAACGAGGTCCCCGTAAACTGTCCCCAGATTTCGCAGAATGTTCGGATCGCCCCGTGTCACAAAATCAGTGAGTAATAGCATACAAACCCGTCCATAATGTATAAAATCTATGAGTTTTGACAAGCTCCCCGTAATCGGAAACCGAAGTTACCCGAACATTCGTATCGCCACGGCACCCAAAATCAGTGAGTAATAGCATATAAAACTGGCCATAATGTATAAATTCTGTGAGTTTTGACGAGGTCCCCATAAACGCTCCCCGAAGTTCCCCGAACGTTGGGATCGCCCCGGGACCCAAAATCAGTGAGTAGTAGGAGGGAAAACTGGCCACATTGGACCAAATCTGTTAGTTTGGCCGAAGTCCCCTTAAGCGGTCCCTAGATTTTGCGGAACATTCGGATCGCTCTTTGACCCAAAATCAATGAGTAATAGCATACAAAACTAGCTACGATGTATAAAAATCTGTGAGTTTTGACGAGGTTTTTGTAACTGAACCCCGAAGTTCCCGAAACGTTCGTATGGCCCCAGGACCCAAAATATGTGAGTAATAGCATACAAAACTGGTCAGAATGGACCAAATCTGCGAGTCTTGACGAGGTTTTCTTAACCGGACCCCTTAGTTCCCCGAACGTTCGTATCGCCCCGGGACTAAAAATCGGTGAGTAATAGCATGGAAAAATGGCCAGAATGGACGAAATCTGTGAGTTTTAATGAGGTCCCCGTAAACTGTCCCCAGATTTTGCAGAATGTTCGGATCGCCCCGTGTCACAAAATCAGTGAGTAATAGCATACAAACCCGGCCATAATGTATAAAATCTACGAGTTTAGACGAGCTCCCCGTAACCGGAAACCGAAGTTACCCGAACATTCGTATCGCCACGGGACCCAAAATCAGTGAGTAATAGCATATAAAACTGGCCAGAATGTATAAATTCTGTGAGTTTCGACGAGGTACCCATAAACGCTCCCCGAAGTTCCCCGAACGTTGGGATCGCCCCGGGACCGAAAATTAGTGAGTAATAGAAGGGAAAACTGGCCACGTTGGACCAAATCTGTTAGTTTGGCCGAAGTCCCCTTAAGCGGTCCCTAGATTTCGCGGAACGTTCGGATCGCCATGTGACCCAAAATCAATGAGTAATAGCATACAAAACTAGCTAGAATGTATAAAAATCTGTGAGTTTTGACGAGGTTTTTGTAACTGAACCCCGAAGTTCCCGAAACGTTCGAATGGCCCCAGGACCCAAAATATGTGAGTAATAGCATACAAAACTGGTCAGAATGGGCCAAATCTGCGAGTCTTGACGAGGTTTTCGTAACCGGACCCCTTAGTTCCCCGAACGTTCGTATCGCCCTGGGACTAAAAATCGGTGAGTAATAGCATGAAAAAATGGACAAAATGGACCAAATCTGTGAGTTTTAACGAGGTCCCCGTAAACTGTCCCCAGATTTCGCAGAATGTTCGGATCGCCCCGTGTCACAAAATCAGTGAGTAATAGTATACAAACCCGTCCATAATGTATAAAATCTACGAGTTTTGACAAGCTCCCCGTAATCGGAAACCGAAGTTACCCGAACAATCGTATCGCCACGGGACCCAAAATCAGTGAGAGCATATAAAACTGGCCAGAATGTATAAATTCTGTGAGTTTTGACGAGGTCCCCATAAACGCTCCCCAAAGTTCCCCGAACGTTGGGATCGCCCCGGGACCCAAAATCAGTGAGTAGTAGGAGGGAAAACTGGCCACATTGGACCAAATCTGTTAGTTTGGCCGAAGTCCCCTTAAGCGGTCCCTAGATTTCGCGGAACGTTCGGATCGCTCTTTGACCCAAAATCAATGAGTAATAGCATACAAAACTAGCTACAATGTATAAAAATCTGTGAGTCTTGACGAGGTTTTCTTAATCGGACCCCTTAGTTCCCCGAACGTTCGTATCGCCTCGGGACTAAAAATCGGTTAGTAATAGCATGGAAAAATGGCCAGAATGGACGAAATCTGTGAGTTTTAATGAGGTCCCCGTAAACTGTCCCCAGATTTCGCAGAATGTTCGGATTGCCCCGTGTCACAAAATCAGTGAGTAATAGCATACAACCTAGCCATAATGCATAAAATCTACGAGTTTTGATGAGCTCCCCATAACCGGAAACCAAAGTTACCCGAACATTTGTATCGCCACGGGACCCAAAATCAGTGAGTAATAGCATATAAAACTAGCTAGAATGTATAAATTCTACGAGTTTTGACGAGGTCCCCATAAACGCTCCCCGAAGTTCCCCGAATGTTTGGATCACCCCGGGACCGAAAATCAGTGAGTAATAGAAGGGAAAACTGGCCTCGTTGGACCAAATCGGTTAGTTTGGCCGAAGTTCCCCGTAACCGGTCCCTAGATTACGCGGAACGTTCGGATCACCCTGTGACCCAAAATCAGTGAGTAATAGCAAACAAAACTAGCTAGAATGTATAAAAATCTGTGAGTTTTAACGAGGTTTTCGTAACCGAACCCCGAAGTTCCCAATACATTCGTATCGCCTCGGGACCCAAAATATGTGAGTAATAGCATACAAATCTGGCCAGAATGTAAAAAATATGCGAGTTTTGACGACGTCCCCGTAACCAGACCCCGAAGTTCCGCAAACATTCGTATCGCCCCAGGACCCAAAGACGGTGAGTTATAGCATACAAAACTGGCTAGAATGGACCAAATCTACGAGTTTTGACGAGGTTTTCGTAACCGGACCCCGAAGTTCCCCGAACGTTCTT
Source organism: Hordeum vulgare subsp. vulgare (assembly GCF_904849725.1). Classification (NCBI taxonomy): domain Eukaryota; kingdom Viridiplantae; phylum Streptophyta; class Magnoliopsida; order Poales; family Poaceae; genus Hordeum; species Hordeum vulgare. The sequence goes on along the minus strand of NC_058520.1, from coordinate 688,032 downwards.
ATCACCCCGGGACCAAAAATCAGTGAGTAATAGCATACAAACCCGGCCATAATGTATAAAACCTACGAGTTTTGACGAGCTCCCCATAACCAGAAACCGAAGTTACCCAAACATTCCTATTGCCACGGGACCCAAAATCAGTCAGTAATAGCATATAAAACTAGCCAGAATGTATAAATTCTGTGAGTTTTGATGAGGTCCTCATAAATGCTCCCCGGAGTTCCCCGAACGTTCGGATCGCCCCAGGACCCAAAATCAGTGAGTAATACAAGGGAAAACTAGCCACATTGGATCAAATATGTTAGTTTGGCCGAAGTCCCCGTAACCGGTCCCTAGATTTCGCGGAACGTTCGGATCGCCCTGTGACCCAAAATCAGTTAGTAATAGCATACAAAACTAGCTAGAATGTATAAAAATCTATGAGTTTTGACGAGGTTTTTGTAACTGAACCCTGAAGTTCCCGAAACGTTCGTATGGCCCCGAGACCCCAAATATGTGAGTAATAGCATACAAAACTGGTCAGAATGGACCAAATCTGCAAGTCTTGACGAGGTTTTTGTAACCGGACCCCTTAGTTCCCCGAACGTTCGTATCGCCCTGGGACTAAAAATCTGTGAGTAATAGCATGAAAAAATGGACAAAATGAACCAAATCTGTGAGTTTTAACGAGGTCCCCTGTATCTGTCCCCAGATTTCGCAGAATGTTCGGATCGCCCCGTGTCACAAAATCAGTGAGTAATAGCATACAAACCCGGCCATAATGTATAAAATCTACGAGTTTTAAAAAGCTCCCCGTAAACGGAAACCGAAGTTACCCGAACATTCGTATCGCCACGGGACCCAAAATCAGTGAGTAATAGCATATAAAACTGGCCAGAATGTATAAATTCTGTGAGTTTTGACGAGGTCCCCATAAACGCTCCCCGAAGTTCCCCGAACGTTGGGATCGCCCCGGGACCCAAAATCAGTGAGTAGTAGGAGGTAAAACTGGTCACACTGGACCAAATCTGTTAGTTTGGCCGAAGTCCCCTTAAGCGGTCCCTAGATTTCGCGGAACGTTCGGATCGCCCTTTGACCCAAAATCAGTGAGTAATAGCATACAAAACTAGCTAGAATGTATAAAAATCTATGAGTTTTGACGAGGTTTTTGTAACAGAACCCCGAAGTTCCCGAAACGTTCGTATGGCCCCGAGACCCAAAATATGTGAGTAATAGCATACAAAACTGGTCAGAATGGACCAAATCTGCAAGTCTTGACGAGGTTTTCGTAACCGGACCCCTTAGTTCCCCGAACGATCGTATCGCCCCGGGACTAAAAATCGGTGAGTAATAGCATGAAAAAATGGCCAGAATAGACCAAATCTGTGAGTTTTAATGAGGTCCCCGTAAACTGTCCCCAGATTTCGCAGAATGTTTGGATCGCCCCGTGTCACAAAATCAGTGAGTAATAGCATACAAACCCGGCCATAATGTATAAAATCTACGAGTTTGGACGAGCTCCCCGTAACCGGAAACCGAAGTTACCCGAACATTCGTATCGCCACGGGACCCAAAATCAGTGAGTAATAGCATATAAAACTGGCCAGAGTGTATAAATTCTGTGAGTTTCGACGAGCTCCCCATAAACGCTCCCCGAAGTTCCCCGAACGTTGGGCTCGCCCCGGGACCCAAAATCAGTGAGTAGTAGGAGGGAAGACTGGCCACATTGGACCAAATCTGTTAGTTTGGCCGAAGTCCCTTTAAGCGGTCCCTAGATTTTGCGGAACGTTCGGATCACCCTGTGACCCAAAATCAATGAGTAATAGCATACAAAACTAGCTAGAATGTATAAAAATCTGTGAGTTTTGACGAGGTTTTTGTAACTGAACCCCGAAGTTAACGAAACGTTCGTATGGCCCCAGGACCCAAAATATGTGAGTAATAGCATACAAAACTGGTCAGAATGGACCAAATCTCCAAGTCTTGACGAGGTTTTCGTAACCGGACCCCTTAGTTCCCCGAACGTTCGTATCGCCCCGGGACTAAAAATCGGTGAGTAATAGCATGGAAAAATGGCCAGAATGGACGAAATCTGTGAGTTTTAATGAGGTCCCCGTAAACTGTCCCCAGATTTCGCAGAATGTTCGGATCGCCCTGTGTCACAAAATCAGTGAGTAATAGCATACAAACCTAGCCATAATGCATAAAATCTACGAGTTCTGATGAGCTCCCCATAACCGGAAACCGAAGTTACCCGAACATTTGTATCGCCACGGGACCCAAAATCAGTGAGTAATAGCATATAAAACTAGCTAGAATGTATAAATTCTGCGAGTTTTGACGAGGTCCCCATAAATGCTCTCCGAAGTTCCCCGAATGTTTGGATCGCCCCGGGACCGAAAATCAGTGAGTAACAGAAGGGAAAACTGGCCACGTTCCCCGTAACCAAATCTGTTAGTTTGGCCGAAGTTCCCCGTAACCGGTCCCTAGATTACGCTGAACGTTCGGATCGCCCTGTGACCCACAATTAGTGAGTAATAGCAAACAAAACTAGCTAGAATCTGTAAAAATCTGTGAGTTTTGACGAGGTTTTCGTAACCGAACCCCGAAGTTCCCAAAACATTCATATCACCTCGGGACCCAAAATATGTGAGTAATAGCATACACAACTGGCCAGAATGTAAAAAATATGCGAGTTTTGACGAGGTCCCCGTAACAAGACCGCGAAGTTCCGCAAACATTCGTATCGCCCCGGGACCCAAACACGGTGAGTAATAGCATATAAAACTGGCTAGAATGGACCAAATCTACGAGTTTTGACGAGGTTTTCGTAACCGGACCCCGAAGTTCCCTGAATGTTCGTATCTCCCCGGGACCAAAAATCAGTGAGTAATAGCATACAAACCCGGCCATAATGTATAAAATCTACGAGTTTTCACGAGCTCCCCGTAACCGGAAACCGAAGTTACCCGAACATTCGTATCGCCACGGGACCCAAAATCAGTGAGTAATAGCATATAAAACTGGCCAGAATGTATAAATTCTGTGAGCTTCGACGAGGTACCCATAAACGCTCCCCGAAGTTCCCCGAACGTTGGGATCGCCCCGGGAACCAAAATCAGTGAGTAGTAGGAGGGAAAACTGGCCACATTGGACCAAATCTGTTAGTTTGGCCGAAGTCCCCTCAAGCGGTCCCTAGATTTCGCGGAACGTTCGGATCGCCCTGTGACCCAAAATCAATGAGTAATAGCATACAAAACTAGCTAGAATGTATAAAAATCTGTGAGTTTTGACGAGGTTTTTGTAACTGAACCCCGAAGTTCCCGGAACGTTCGTATGTCCCCAGGACCCAAAATATGTGAGTAATAGCATACAAAACTGGTCAGAATGGACCAAATCTCCAAGTCTTGACGAGGTTTTCGTAACCGGACCCCTTAGTTCCCCGAACGTTCGTATCGCCCTGGGACTAAAAATCGCTGAGTAATAGCATGAAAAAATGGACAAAATGGACCAAATCTGTGAGTTCTAACGAGGTCCCCGTAAACTGTCCCCAGATTTCGCAGAATGTTCGGATCGCCCCGTGTCACAAAATCAGTGAGTAATAGCATACAAACCCGTCCATAATGTATAAAATCTACGAGTTTTGACAAGCTCCCCGTAATCGGAAACCGAAGTTACCCGAACATTCGTATCGCCACGGGACCCAAAATCAGTGAGTAATAGCATATAAAACTGGCCAGAATGTATAAATTCTGTGAGTTTTGACGAGGTCCCCATAAACGCTCCCCGAAGTTCCCCGAACGTTGGGATCGCCCCGGGACCCAAAATCAGTGAGTAGTAGGAGGGAAAACTAGCCACATTGGACCAAATCTGTTAGTTTGGCCGAAGTCCCCTTAAGCGGTCCCTTGATTTTGCGGAACGTTCGGATCACCCTGTGATCCAAAATCAATGAGTAATAGCATACAAAACTAGCTAGAATGTATAAAAATCTGTGAGTTTTGACGAGGTTTTTGTAACTGAACCCCAAAGTTCCCGAAACGTTCGTATGGCCCCAGGACCCAAAATATGTGAGTAATAGCATAGAAAACTGGTCAGAATGGACCAAATCTGCGAGTCTTGACGAGGTTTTCGTAACCGGACCCCATAGTTCCCCGAACGTTCGTATCGCCCCGGCACTAAAAATCGGTGAGTAATAGCATGAAAAATTGGCCAGAATAGACCAAATCTGTGAGTTTTAATGAGGTCCCCGTAAACTGTCCCCAGATTTCGCAGAATGTTCGGATCGCCCCGTGTCACAAAATCAGTGAGTAATAGCATACAAACCCGTCCATAATGTATAAAATCTACGAGTTTTGACAAGCTCCCCGTAACCGGAAACCGAAGTTACCCGAACATTTGTATCGCCACGGGCCCCAAAATCAGTGAGTAATAGCATATAAAACTAGCTAGAATGTATAAATTCTGCGAGCTTCGACGAGGTCCCCATAAATGCTCCCCGAAGTTCCCCGAATATTTGGATCGCCCCGGGACCGAAAATCAGTGAGTAGTAGGAGGGAAAACTGGCCACATTGGACCAAATCTGTTAGTTTGGCCGAAGTCCCCTTAAGCGGTCCCTAGATTTCGCGGAAAGTTCGGATCGCCCTGTGACCGAAAATCAATGAGTAATAGCATACAAAACTAGCTAGAATGTATAAAAATCTGTGAGTTTTGACGAGGTTTTTGTAACTGAACCTGGAAGTTCCCGAAACGTTCATATGGCCCCAGGACCCAAAATATGTGAGTAATAGCATACAAAACTGGTCAGAATGGACCAAATCTGCGAGTCTTGACGAGGTTTTCGTAACCGGACCCCTTAGTTCCCCGAACGTTCGTATCGCCCCGGGACTAAAAATCGGTGAGTAATAGCATGAAAAAATGGCCAGAATAGACGAAATCTGTGAGTTTTAATGAGGTCCCCGTAAACTGTCCCCAGATTTCGCAGAATGTTCGGATCGCCCCGTGTCACAAAATCAGTGAGTAATAGCATACAAACCCGGCCATAATGTATAAAATCTACGAGTTTGGACGAGCTCCCCGTAACCGGAAACCGAAGTTACCCGAACATTCGTATCGCCACGGGACCCAAAATCAGTGAGTAATAGCATATAAAACTGGCCAGAATGTATAAATTCTTTGAGCTTCGACGAGGTACCCATAAACGCTCCCCGAAGTTCCCCGAATGTTTGGATCGCCCCGAGACCGAAAATCAGTGAGTAATAGAAGGGAAAACTGGCCACGTTGGACCAAATCTGTTAGTTTGGCCGAAATTCCCCGTAACCGGTCCCTAGATTACGCGGAACGTTCGGATCGCCCGGTGACCCAAAATCAGTGAGTAATAGCAAACAAAACTAGCTAGAATGTATAAAAATCTATGAGTTTTGACGAGGTTTTCGTAACCGAACCCCGAAGTTCCCAAAACTTTCGTCTCGCCTCGGGACCCAAAATATGTGAGTAATAGCATACAAAACTGGCCAGAATTTAAAAAATATGCGAGTTTTGACGAGGTCTCCGTAACAAGACCCCGAAGTTCCGCAAACATTCGTATCGCCCCGGGACCCAAAAACGGTGAGTAATAGCATACAAAACTGGCTAGAATGGAACAAATCTACGACTTTTGACGAGGTTTTCGTAACCGGACCCCGAAGTTCCCCGAACGTTCGTATCACCCCGGGACCAAAAATCAGTGAGTAATAGCATACAAAACCCGGCCATAATGTATGAAATCTACGAGTTTTGACGAGCTCCCCGTAACCGGAAACCGAAGTTATCCGAACTTTCGTAATGCCACGGGACCCAAAATCAGTGAGTAATAGCATATAAAACTGGCCAGAATGTATAAATTCTGTGAGCTTCGACGAGGTACCCATAAACGCTCCCCGAAGTTCCCCGAACGTTGGGATCGCCCCGGGAACCAAAATCAGTGAGTAGTAGGAGGGAAAACTGGCCACATTGGACCAAATCTGTTAGTTTAGCCGAAGTCCCCTTAAGCGGTCCCTAGATTTCGCAGAACGTTCGGATCGCCCTGTGAACCAAAATCAATGAGTAATAGCATACAAAACTAGCTAGAATGTATAAAAATCTGTGAGTTTTGACGAGGTTTTTGTAACTGAACCCCGATGTTCCCGAAACGTTCGTATGGCCCCAGGACCCAAAATATGTGAGTAATAGCATACAAAACTGGTCAGAATGGACCAAATCTGCGAGTCTTGACGAGGTTTTCGTAACCGGACCCCTTAGTTCCCCGAACGTTCGTATCGCCCTGGGACTAAAAATCGGTGAGTAATAGCATGAAAAATGGACAAAATGGACCAAATCTGTGAGTTTTAACGAGGTCCCCGTAAACTGTCCCCAGATTTCGCAGAATGTTCGGATCGCCCCGTGTCACAAAATCAGTGAGTAATAGCATACAAACCCGTCCATAATGTATAAAATCTACGAGTTTTGACAAGCTCCCCGTAATCGGAAACCGAAGTTACCCGAACATTCGTATCGCCACGGGACCCAAAATCAGTGAGTAATAGCATATAAAACTGGCCAGAATGTATAAATTCTATGAGTTTCGACGAGGTACCCATAAACGCTCCCCGATGTTCCCCGAACGTTGGGATCGCCCCGGGAACCTTAATCAGTGAGTAGTAGGAGGGAAAACTGGCCACATTGGACCAAATCTGTTAGTTTGGCCGAAGTCCCCTTAAGCGGCCCCTGGATTTTGCGGAACGTTCGGATCGCCCTGTGACCCAAAATCAATGAGTAATAGCATACAAAACAAGCTAGAATGTATAAAAATGTGTGAGTTTTGACGAGGTTTTTGTAACTGGACCCCGAAGTTCCTGAAACGTTCGTATGGCCCCAGGACACAAAATATGTGAGTAATAGCATACAAAACTGGTCAGAATGGACCAAATCTGCGAGTCTTGATGAGGTTTTCGTAACCGGACCCCTTAGTTCCCCGAACGTTCGTATCGCCCCGGGACTAAAAATCGGTGAGTAATAGCATGGAAAAATGGCCAAAATGGACCAAATCTGTGAGTTTTAACGAGGTCCCGGTAAACTGTCCCCAGATTTCGCAGAATGTTCGGATCGCCCCGTATCATAAAATCAGTGAGTAATAGCATACAAACCCGGCCATAATGCATAAAATATATGAGTTTTGATGAGCTCCCCGTAACCGAAAACCGAAGTTACCCGAACATTTGTATCGCCACGGGACCCAAATTCAGTGAGTAATAGCATATAAAACTAGCTAGAATGTATAAATTCTGCGAGCTTCGACGAGGTCCCCATAAATGCTCCCCGAAGTTCCCCGAATATTTGGATCGCCCCGGGACCGAAAATCAGTGAGTAGTAGGAGGGAAAACTGGCCACATTGGACCAAATCTGTTAGTTTGGCCGAAGTCCCCTTAAGCGGTCCCTAGATTTCGGGGAAAGTTCGGATCGCCCTGTGACCCAAAATCAATGAGTAATAGCATACAAAACTAGCTAGAATGTATAAAAATCTGTGAGTTTTGACGAGGTTTTTGTAACTGAACCTGGAAGTTCCCGAAACGTTCGTATGGCCCCAGGACCCAAAATATGTGACTAATAGCATACAAAACTGGTCAGAATGGACCAAATCTGCGAGTCTTGACGAGGTTTTCGTAACCGGACCCCTTAGTTCCCCGAACGTTCGTATCGCCCCGGGACTAAAAATCGGTGAGTAATAGCATGAAAAAATGGCCAGAATAGACCAAATCTGTGAGTTTTAATGAGGTCCCCGTAAACTGTCCCCAGATTTCGCAGAATGTTCGGATCGCCCAGTGTCACAAAATCAGTGAGTAATAGCATACAAACCCGGCCATAATGTATAAAATCTACGAGTTTGGACGAGCTCCCCGTAACCGGAAACCGAAGTTACCCGAACATTCGTATCGCCACGGGACCCAAAATCAGTGAGTAATAGCATATAAAACTGGCCAGAATGTATAAATTCTGTGAGCTTCGACGAGGTACCCATAAACGCTGCCCGAAGTTCCCCGAACGTTGGGATCGCCCCGGGAACAAAAATCAGTGAGTAGTAGGAGGGAAAACTGGCCACATTGGACCAAATCTGTTAGTTTGGCCGAAGTCCCCTTAAGCGGTCCCTAGATTTCGCGGAACGTTCGGATCGCCCTGTGACCCAAAATCAATGAGTAATAGCATACAAAACTAGCTAGAATGTATAAAAATCTGTGAGTTTTGACGAGGTTTTTGTAACTGAACCTGGAAGTTCCCGAAACGTTCGTATGGCCCCAGGACCCAAAATATGTGAGTAATAGCATACAAAACTGGTCAGAATGGACCAAATCTGCGAGTCTTGACGAGGTTTTCTTAACCGGACCCCTTAGTTCCCCGAACGTTCGTATCGCCCCGGAACTAAAAATCGGTGAGTAATAGCATGGAACAATGGCCAGAATGGACCAAATCTGTGAGTTTTAATGAGGTCCCCGTAAACTTTCCCCAGATTTCGCAGAATGTTCGGATCGCCCCGTGTCACAAAATCAGTGAGTAATAGCATACAAACCTAGCCATAATGCATAAAATCTATGAGTTTTGATGAGCTCCCCATAACCGGAAACCGAAGTTACCCGAACATTTGTATCGGCACGGGACCAAAAATCAGTGAGTAGTAGCATATAAAACTAGCTAGAATGTATAAATTCTGCGAGTTTTGAGGAGGTCCCCATAAATGCTCCCCGAAGTTCCCCGAATGTTTGGATCCCCCCGAGACCGAAAATCAGTGAGTAATAGAAGGGAAAACTGGCCACGTTGGACCAAATCTGTTAGTTTGGCCGAAATTCCCCGTAACCGGTCCCTAGATTACGCGGAACGTTCGGATCGCCCTGTGACCCAAAATCAGTGAGTAATAGCAAACAAAACTAGCTAGAATGTATAAAAATCTATGAGTTTTGACGAGGTTTTCGTAACCGAACCCCGAAGTTCCCAAAACATTCGTCTCGCCTCGGGACCCAAAATATCTGAGTAATAGCATACAAAACTGGCCAGAGTTTAAAAAATATGCGAGTTTTGACGAGGTCCCCGTAACAAGACCCCGAAGTTCCGCAAACATTCGTATCGCCCCGGGACCCAAAAACGGTGAGTAATAGCATACAAAACTGGCTAGAATGGAACAAATCTACGAGTTTTGACGAGGTTTTCGTAACCGGACCCCGAAGTTCCCCGAACGTTCGTATCACCCCGGGACCAAAAATCAGTGAGTAATAGCATACAAAACCCGGCCATAATGTATGAAATCTACGAGTTTTGACGAGCTCCCCGTAACCGGAAACCGAAGTTATCCGAACTTTCGTAATGCCATGGGACCCAAAATCAGTGAGTAATAGCATATAAAACTGGCCAGATTGTATAAATTCTGTGAGCTTCGACGAGGTACCCATAAACGCTCCCCGAAGTTCCCCGAACGTTGGGATCGCCCCGGGAACCAAAATCAGTGAGTAGTAGGAGGGAAAACTGGCCACATTGGACCAAATCTGTTAGTTTGGCCGAAGTCCCCTTAAGCGGTCCCTAGATTTCGCAGAACGTTCGGATCGCCCTGTGAACCAAAATCAATGAGTAATAGCATACAAAACTAGCTAGAATGTATAAAAATCTGTGAGTTTTGACGAGGTTTTTGTAACTGAACCCCGAAGTTCCCGAAACGTTCGTATGGCCCCAGGACCCAAAATATGTGAGTAATAGCATACAAAACTGGTCAGAATGGACCAAATCTGCGAGTCTTGACGAGGTTTTCGTAACCGGACCCCTTAGTTCCCCGAACGTTCATATCGCCCTGGGACTAAAAATCGGTGAGTAATAGCATGAAAAATGGACAAAATGGACCAAATCTGTGAGTTTTAACGAGGTCCCCGTAAACTGTCCCCAGATTTCGCAGAATGTTCGGATCGCCCCGTGTCACAAAATCAGTGAGTAATAGCATACAAACCCGTCCATAATGTATAAAATCTACGAGTTTTGACAAGCTCCCCGTAATCGGAAACCGAAGTTACCCGAACATTCGTATCGCCACGGGACCCAAAATCAGTGAGTAATAGCATATAAAACTGGCCAGAATGTATAAATTCTATGAGTTTCGACGAGGTACCCATAAACGCTCCCCGATGTTCCCCGAACGTTGGGATCGCCCCGGGAACCAAAATCAGTGAGTAGTAGGAGGGAAAACTGGCCACATTGGACCAAATCTGTTAGTTTGGCCGAAGTCCCCTTAAGCGGCCCCTAGATTTTGCGGAACGTTCGGATCGCCCTGTGACCCAAAATCAATGAGTAATAGCATACAAAACAAGCTAGAATGTATAAAAATGTGTGAGTTTTGACGAGGTTTTTGTAACTGGACCCCGAAGTTCCTGAAACGTTCTTATGGCCCAGGACACAAAATATGTGAGTAATAGCATACAAAACTGGTCAGAATGGACCAAATCTGCGAGTCTTGACGAGGTTTTCGTAACCGGACCCCTTAGTTCCCCGAACGTTCGTATCGCCCTGGGACTAAAAATCGGTGAGTAATAGCATGAAAAATGGACAAAATGGACCAAATCTGTGAGTTTTAACGAGGTCCCCGTAAACTGTCCCCAGATTTCGCAGAATGTTCGGATCGCCCCGTGTCACAAAATCAGTGAGTAATAGCATACAAACCCGTCCATAATGTATAAAATCTACGAGTTTTGACAAGCTCCCCGTAATCGGAAACCGAAGTTACCCGAACATTCGTATCGCCACGGGACCCAAAATCAGTGAGTAATAGCATATAAAACTGGCCAGAATGTATAAATTCTATGAGTTTCGACGAGGTACCCATAAACGCTCCCCGATGTTCCCCGAACGTTGGGATCGCCCCGGGAACCAAAATCAGTGAGTAGTAGGAGGGAAAACTGGCCACATTGGACCAAATCTGTTAGTTTGGCCGAAGTCCCCTTAAGCGGCCCCTAGATTTTGCGGAACGTTCGGATCGCCCTGTGACCCAAAATCAATGAGTAATAGCATACAAAACAAGCTAGAATGTATAAAAATGTGTGAGTTTTGACGAGGTTTTTGTAACTGGACCCCGAAGTTCCTGAAACGTTCGTATGGCCCAGGACACAAAATATGTGAGTAATAGCATACAAAACTGGTCAGAATGGACCAAATCTGCGAGTCTTGATGAGGTTTTCGTAACCGGACCCCTTAGTTCCCCGAACGTTCGTATCGCCCCGGGACTAAAAATCGGTGAGTAATAGCATGGAAAATTGGCCAAAATGGACCAAATCTGTGAGTTTTAACGAGGTCCCCGTAAACTGTCCCCAGATTTCGCAGAATGTTCGGATCGCCCCGTATCACAAAATCAGTGAGTAATAGCATACAAACCCGGCCATAATGCATAAAATATATGAGTTTTGATGAGCTCCCCGTAACCGGAAACCGAAGTTACCCGAACATTTGTATCGCCACGGGACCCAAAATCAGTGAGTAATAGCATATAAAACAAGCTAGAATGTATAAATTCTGCGAGCTTCGACGAGGTCCCCATAAATGCTCCCCGAAGTTCCCCGAATATTTGGATCGCCCCGGGACCGAAAATCAGTGAGTAGTAGGAGGGAAAACTGGCCACATTGGACCCCTTAAGCGGTCCCTAGATTTCGCGGAAAGTTCGGATCGCCCTGTGACCCAAAATCAATGAGTAATAGCATAGAAAACTAGCTAGAATGTATAAAAATCTGTGAGTTTTGTCGAGGTTTTTGTAACTGAACCTGGAAGTTCCCGAAACGTTCGTATGGCCCCAGGACCCAAAATATGTGAGTAATAGCATACAAAACTGGTCAGAATGGACCAAATCTGCGAGTCTTGACGAGGTTTTCGTAACCGGACCCCTTAGTTCCCCGAACGTTCGTATCGCCCTGGGACTAAAAATCGGTGAGTAATAGCATGAAAAATGGACAAAATGGACCAAATCTGTGAGTTTTAACGAGGTCCCCGTAAACTGTCCCCAGATTTCGCAGAATGTTCGGATCGCCCCGTGTCACAAAATCAGTGAGTAATAGCATACAAACCCGTCCATAATGTATAAAATCTACGAGTTTTGACAAGCTCCCCGTAATCGGAAACCGAAGTTACCCGAACATTCGTATCGCCACGGGACCCAAAATCAGTGAGTAATAGCATATAAAACTGGCCAGAATGTATAAATTCTATGAGTTTCGACGAGGTACCCATAAACGCTCCCCGATGTTCCCCGAACGTTGGGATCGCCCCGGGAACCAATATCAGTGAGTAGTAGGAGGGAAAACTGGCCACATTGGACCAAATCTGTTAGTTTGGCCGAAGTCCCCTTAAGCGGCCCCTAGATTTTGCGGAACGTTCGGATCGCCCTGTGACCCAAAATCAATGAGTAATAGCATACAAAACAAGCTAGAATGTATAAAAATGTGTGAGTTTTGACGAGGTTTTTGTAACTGGACCCCGAAGTTCCTGAAACGTTCGTATGGCCCAGGACACAAAATATGTGAGTAATAGCATACAAAACTGGTCAGAATGGACCAAATCTGCGAGTCTTGACGAGGTTTTCGTAACCGGACCCCTTAGTTCCCCGAACGTTCGTATCGCCCTGGGACTAAAAATCGGTGAGTAATAGCATGAAAAATGGACAAAATGGACCAAATCTGTGAGTTTTAACGAGGTCCCCGTAAACTGTCCCCAGATTTCGCAGAATGTTCGGATCGCCCCGTGTCACAAAATCAGTGAGTAATAGCATACAAACCCGTCCATAATGTATAAAATCTACGAGTTTTGACAAGCTCCCCGTAATCGGAAACCGAAGTTACCCGAACATTCGTATCGCCACGGGACCCAAAATCAGTGAGTAATAGCATATAAAACTGGCCAGAATGTATAAATTCTATGAGTTTCGACGAGGTACCCATAAACGCTCCCCGATGTTCCCCGAACGTTGGGATCGCCCCGGGAACCAAAATCAGTGAGTAGTAGGAGGGAAAACTGGCCACATTGGACCAAATCTGTTAGTTTGGCCGAAGTCCCCTTAAGCGGCCCCTAGATTTTGCGGAACGTTCGGATCGCCCTGTGACCCAAAATCAATGAGTAATAGCATACAAAACAAGCTAGAATGTATAAAAATGTGTGAGTTTTGACGAGGTTTTTGTAACTGGACCCCGAAGTTCCTGAAACGTTCGTATGGCCCAGGACACAAAATATGTGAGTAATAGCATACAAAACTGGTCAGAATGGACCAAATCTGCGAGTCTTGATGAGGTTTTCGTAACCGGACCCCTTAGTTCCCCGAACGTTCGTATCGCCCCGGGACTAAAAATCGGTGAGTAATAGCATGGAAAATTGGCCCAAATGGACCAAATCTGTGAGTTTTAACGAGGTCCCCGTAAACTGTCCCCAGATTTCGCAGAATGTTCGGATCGCCCCGTATCACAAAATCAGTGAGTAATAGCATACAAACCCGGCCATAATGCATAAAATATATGAGTTTTGATGAGCTCCCCGTAACCGGAAACCGAAGTTACCCGAACATTTGTATCGCCACGGGACCCAAAATCAGTGAGTAATAGCATATAAAACAAGCTAGAATGTATAAATTCTGCGAGCTTCGACGAGGTCCCCATAAATGCTCCCCGAAGTTCCCCGAATATTTGGATCGCCCCGGGACCGAAAATCAGTGAGTAGTAGGAGGGAAAACTGGCCACATTGGACCCCTTAAGCGGTCCCTAGATTTCGCGGAAAGTTCGGATCGCCCTGTGACCCAAAATCAATGAGTAATAGCATAGAAAACTAGCTAGAATGTATAAAAATCTGTGAGTTTTGTCGAGGTTTTTGTAACTGAACCTGGAAGTTCCCGAAACGTTCGTATGGCCCCAGGACCCAAAATATGTGAGTAATAGCATACAAAACTGGTCAGAATGGACCAAATCTGCGAGTCTTGACGAGGTTTTCGTAACCGGACCCCTTAGTTCCCCGAACGTTCGTATCGCCCTGGGACTAAAAATCGGTGAGTAATAGCATGAAAAATGGACAAAATGGACCAAATCTGTGAGTTTTAACGAGGTCCCCGTAAACTGTCCCCAGATTTCGCAGAATGTTCGGATCGCCCCGTGTCACAAAATCAGTGAGTAATAGCATACAAACCCGTCCATAATGTATAAAATCTACGAGTTTTGACAAGCTCCCCGTAATCGGAAACCGAAGTTACCCGAACATTCGTATCGCCACGGGACCCAAAATCAGTGAGTAATAGCATATAAAACTGGCCAGAATGTATAAATTCTATGAGTTTCGACGAGGTACCCATAAACGCTCCCCGATGTTCCCCGAACGTTGGGATCGCCCCGGGAACCAATATCAGTGAGTAGTAGGAGGGAAAACTGGCCACATTGGACCAAATCTGTTAGTTTGGCCGAAGTCCCCTTAAGCGGCCCCTAGATTTTGCGGAACGTTCGGATCGCCCTGTGACCCAAAATCAATGAGTAATAGCATACAAAACAAGCTAGAATGTATAAAAATGTGTGAGTTTTGACGAGGTTTTTGTAACTGGACCCCGAAGTTCCTGAAACGTTCGTATGGCCCAGGACACAAAATATGTGAGTAATAGCATACAAAACTGGTCAGAATGGACCAAATCTGCGAGTCTTGATGAGGTTTTCGTAACCGGACCCCTTAGTTCCCCGAACGTTCGTATCGCCCCGGGACTAAAAATCGGTGAGTAATAGCATGGAAAAATGGCCAAAATGGACCAAATCTGTGAGTTTTAACGAGGTCCCCGTAAACTGTCCCCAGATTTCGCAGAATGTTCGGATCGCCCCGTATCACAAAATCAGTGAGTAATAGCATACAAACCCGGCCATAATGCATAAAATATATGAGTTTTGATGAGCTCCCCGTAACCGGAAACCGAAGTTACCCGAACATTTGTATCGCCACGGGACCCAAAATCAGTGAGTAATAGCATATAAAACAAGCTAGAATGTATAAATTCTGCGAGCTTCGACGAGGTCCCCATAAATGCTCCCCGAAGTTCCCCGAATATTTGGATCGCCCCGGGACCGAAAATCAGTGAGTAGTAGGAGGGAAAACTGGCCACATTGGACCCCTTAAGCGGTCCCTAGATTTCGCGGAAAGTTCGGATCGCCCTGTGACCCAAAATCAATGAGTAATAGCATAGAAAACTAGCTAGAATGTATAAAAATCTGTGAGTTTTGACGAGGTTTTTGTAACTGAACCTGGAAGTTCCCGAAACGTTCGTATGGCCCCAGGACCCAAAATATGTGAGTAATAGCATACAAAACTGGTCAGAATGGACCAAATCTGCGAGTCTTGACGAAGTTTTCGTAACCGGACCCCTTAGTTCCCCGAACGTTCGTATCGCCCTGGGACTAAAAATCGGTGAGTAATAGCATGAAAAATGGACAAAATGGACCAAATCTGTGAGTTTTAACGAGGTCCCCGTAAACTGTCCCCAGATTTCGCAGAATGTTCGGATCGCCCCGTGTCACAAAATCAGTGAGTAATAGCATACAAACCCGTCCATAATGTATAAAATCTACGAGTTTTGACAAGCTCCCCGTAATCGGAAACCGAAGTTACCCGAACATTCGTATCGCCACGGGACCCAAAATCAGTGAGTAATAGCATATAAAACTGTCCAGACTGTATAAATTCTGTGAGCTTCGACGAGGTACCCATAAACGCTGCCCGAAGTTCCCCGAACGTTGGGATCGCCCCGGGAACCAAAATCAGTGAGTAGTAGGAGGGAAAACTGGCCACATTGGACCAAATCTGTTAGTTTGGCCGAAGTCCCCTTAAGCGGTCCCTAGATTTCGCGGAACGTTCGGATCGCCCTGTGACCCAAAATCAATGAGTAATAGCATAGAAAACTAGCTAGAATGTATAAAAATCTTTGAGTTTTGACGAGGTTTTTGTAACTGAACCTGGAAGTTCCCGAAACGTTCGTATGGCCCCAGGACCCAAAATATGTGAGTAATAGCATACAAAACTGGTCAGAATGGACCAAATCTGCGAGTCTTGACGAGGTTTTCTTAACCGGACCCCTTAGTTCCCCGAACGTTCGTATCGCCCCGGGACTAAAAATCGGTGAGTAATAGCATGGAAAAATGGCCAGAATGGACCAAATCTGTGAGTTTTAATGAGGTCCCCATAAACTGTCCCCAGATTTCGCAGAATGTTAGGATCGCCCCGTGTCACAAAATCAGTGAGTAATAGCATACAAACCCGTCCATAATGTATAAAATCTACGAGTTTTGACAAGCTCCCCGTAATCGGAAACCGAAGTTACCCGAACATTCGTATCGCCACGGGACCCAAAATCAGTGAGTAATAGCATATAAAACTGTCCAGACTGTATAAATTCTGTGAGCTTCGACGAGGTACCCATAAACGCTGCCCGAAGTTCCCCGAACGTTGGGATCGCCCCGGGAACCAAAATCAGTGAGTAGTAGGAGGGAAAACTGGCCACATTGGACCAAATCTGTTAGTTTGGCCGAAGTCCCCTTAAGCGGTCCCTAGATTTTGCGGAACGTTCGGATCGCCCTGTGACCCAAAATCAATGAGTAATAGCAAACAAAACAAGCTAGAATGTATAAAAATGTGTGAGTTTTGACGAGGTTTTTGTAACTGGACCCCGAAGTTCCTGAAACGTTCGTATGGCCCCAGGACACAAAATATGTGAGTAATAGTATACAAAACTGGTCAGAATGGACCAAATCTGCGAGTCTTGATGAGGTTTTCGTAACCGGACCCCTTAGTTCCCCGAACGTTCGTATCGCCCCGGGACTAAAAATCGGTGAGTAATAGCATGGAAAAATGGCCAGAATGGACCAAATCTGTGAGTTTTAATGAGGTCCCCGTAAACTGTCCCCAGATTTCGCAGAATGTTCGGATCGCCCCGTGTCACAAAATCAGTGAGTAATAGCATACAAACCCGGCCATAATGCATAAAATATATGAGTTTTGATGAGCTCCCCGTAACCGGAAACCGAAGTTACCCGAACATTTGTATCGCCACGGGACCCAAAATCAGTGAGTAATAGCATATAAAACTAGCTAGAATGTATAAATTCTGCAAGCTTCGACGAGGTCCCCATAAATGCTCCCCGATGTTCCCCGAATATTTGGATCGCCCCGGGACCGAAAATCAGTGAGTAGTAGGAGGGAAAACTGGCCACATTGGACCAAATTTGTTAGTTTGGCCGAAGTCCCCTTAAGCAGTCCCTAGATTTCGCGGAAAGTTCGGATCGCCCTGTGACCCAAAATCAATGAGTAATAGCATACAAAACTAGCTAGAATGTATAAAAATCTGTGAGTTTTGACGAGGTTTTTGTAACTGAACCTGGAAGTTCCCGAAACGTTCGTATGGCCCCAGGACCCAAAATATGTGAGTAATAGCATACAAAACTGGTCAGAATGGACCAAATCTGCGAGTCTTGACGAGGTTTTCGTAACCGGAACCCTTAGTTCCCCGAACGTTCGTATCGCCCCGGGACTAAAAATCGGTGAGTAATAGCATGAAAAAATGGCCAGAATAGACCAAATCTGTGAGTTTTAATGAGGTCCCCGTAAACTGTCCCCAGATTTCGCAGAATGTTCGGATCGCCCCGTGTCACAAAATCAGTGAGTAATAGCATACAAACCCGGCCATAATGTATAAAATCTACGAGTTTGGACGAGCTCCCCGTAACCGGAAACCGAAGTTACCCGAACATTCGTATCGCCACGGGACCCAAAATCAGTGAGTAATAGCATATAAAACTGTCCAGACTGTATAAATTCTGTGAGCTTCGACGAGGTACCCATAAACGCTGCCCGAAGTTCCCCGAACGTTGGGATCGCCCCGGGAACAAAAATCAGTGAGTAGTAGGAGGGAAAACTAGCCACATTGGACCAAATCTGTTAGTTTGGCCGAAGTCCCCTTAAGCGGTCCCTAGATTTCGCGGAACGTTCGGATCGCCCTGTGACCCAAAATCAATGAGTAATAGCATACAAAACTAGCTAGAATGTATAAAAATCTGTGAGTTTTGACGAGGTTTTTGTAACTGAACCTGGAAGTTCCCGAAACGTTCGTATGGCCCCAGGACCCAAAATATGTGAGTAATAGCATACAAAACTGGTCAGAATGGACCAAATCTGCGAGTCTTGACGAGGTTTTCTTAACCGGACCCCTTAGTTCCCCGAACGTTCGTATCGCCCCGGGACTAAAAATCGCTGAGTAATAGCATGGAAAAATGGCCAGAATGGACCAAATCTGTGAGTTTTAATGAGGTCCCCATAAACTGTCCCCAGATTTCGCAGAATGTTAGGATCGCCCCGTGTCACAAAATCAGTGAGTAATAGCATACAAACCCGTCCATAATGTATAAAATCTACGAGTTTTGACAAGCTCCCCGTAATCGGAAACCGAAGTTACCCGAACATTCGTATCGCCACGGGACCCAAAATCAGTGAGTAATAGCATATAAAACTGGCCAGAATGTATAAATTTTGTGAGTTTCGACGAGGTACCCATAAACGCTCCCCGATGTTCCCCGAACGTTGGGATCGCCCCGGGAACCAAAATCAGTGAGTACTAGGAGGGAAAACTGGCCACATTGGACCAAATCTGTTAGTTTGGCCGAAGTCCCCTTAAGCGGTCCCTAGATTTTGCGGAACGTTCGGATCGCCCTGTGACCCAAAATCAATGAGTAATAGCAAACAAAACAAGCTAGAATGTATAAAAATGTGTGAGTTTTGACGAGGTTTTTGTAACTGGACCCCGAAGTTCCTGAAACGTTCGTATGGCCCCAGGACACAAAATATGTGAGTAATAGTATACAAAACTGGTCAGACTGGACCAAATCTGCGAGTCTTGATGAGGTTTTCGTAACCGGACCCCTTAGTTCCCCGAACGTTCGTATCGCCCCGGGACTAAAAATCGGTGAGTAATAGCATGGAAAAATGGCCAGAATGGACCAAATCTGTGAGTTTTAATGAGGTCCCCGTAAACTGTCCCCAGATTTCGCAGAATCTTCGGATCGCCCCGTGTCACAAAATCAGTGAGTAATAGCATACAAACCCGGCCATAATGCATAAAATATATGAGTTTTGATGAGCTCCCCGTAACCGGAAACCGAAGTTACCCGAACATTTGTATCGCCACGGGACCCAAAATCAGTGAGTAATAGCATATAAAACTAGCTAGAATGTATAAATTCTGCGAGCTTCGACGAGGTCCCCATAAATGCTCCCCGATGTTCCCCGAATATTTGGATCGCCCCGGGACCGAAAATCAGTGAGTAGTAGGAGGGAAAACTGGCCACATTGGACCAAATCTGTTAGTTTGGCCGAAGTCCCCTTAAGCGGTCCCTAGATTTCGCGGAAAGTTCGGATCGCCCTGTGACCCAAAATCAATGAGTAATAGCATACAAAACTAGCTAGAATGTATAAAAATCTGTGAGTTTTGACGAGGTTTTTGTAACTGAACCTGGAAGTTCCCGAAACGTTCGTATGGCCCCAGGACCCAAAATATGTGAGTAATAGCATACAAAACTGGTCAGAATGGACCAAATCTGCGAGTCTTGACGAGGTTTTCGTAACCGGACCCCTTAGTTCCCCGAACGTTCGTATCGCCCCGGGACTAAAAATCGGTGAGTAATAGCATGAAAAAATGGCCAGAATAGACCAAATCTGTGAGTTTTAATGAGGTCCCCGTAAACTGTCCCCAGATTTCGCAGAATCTTCGGATCGCCCCGTGTCACAAAATCAGTGAGTAATAGCATACAAACCCGGCCATAATGTATAAAATCTACGAGTTTGGACGAGCTCCCCGTAACCGAAAACCGAAGTTACCCGAACATTCGTATCGCCACGGGACCCAAAATCAGTGAGTAATAGCATATAAAACTGTCCAGACTGTATAAATTCTGTGAGCTTCGACGAGGTACCCATAAACGCTGCCCGAAGTTCCCCGAACGTTGGGATCGCCCCGGGAACAAAAATCAGTGAGTAGTAGGAGGGAAAACTGGCCACATTGGACCAAATCTGTTAGTTTGGCCGAAGTCCCCTTAAGCGGTCCCTAGATTTCGCGGAACGTTCGGATCGCCCTGTGACCCAAAATCAATGAGTAATAACATACAAAACTAGCTAGAATGTATAAAAATCTGTGAGTTTTGACGAGGTTTTTGTAACTGAACCTGGAAGTTCCCGAAACGTTCGTATGGCCCCAGGACCCAAAATATGTGAGTAATAGCATACAAAACTGGTCAGAATGGACCAAATCTGCGAGTCTTGACGAGGTTTTCTTAACCGGACCCCTTAGTTCCCCGAACGTTCGTATCGCCCCGGGACTAAAAATCGCTGAGTAATAGCATGGAAAAATGGCCAGAATGGACCAAATCTGTGAGTTTTAATGAGGTCCCCATAAACTGTCCCCAGATTTCGCAGAATGTTAGGATCGCCCCGTGTCACAAAATCAGTGAGTAATAGCATACAAACCCGTCCATAATGTATAAAATCTACGAGTTTTGACAAGCTCCCCGTAATCGGAAACCGAAGTTACCCGAACATTCGTATCGCCACGGGACCCAAAATCAGTGAGTAATAGCATATAAAACTGGCCAGAATGTATAAATTTTGTGAGTTTCGACGAGGTACCCATAAACGCTCCCCGATGTTCCCCGAACGTTGGGATCGCCCCGGGAACCAAAATCAGTGAGTACTAGGAGGGAAAACTGGCCACATTGGACCAAATCTGTTAGTTTGGCCGAAGTCCCCTTAAGCGGTCCCTAGATTTCGCGGAACGTTCGGATCGCCCTGTGACCCAAAATCAATGAGTAATAGCAAACAAAACAAGCTAGAATGTATAAAAATGTGTGAGTTTTGACGAGGTTTTTGTAACTGGACCCCGAATTTCCTGAAACGTTCGTATGGCCGCAGGACACAAAATATGTGAGTAATAGTATACGAAACTGGTCAGAATGGACCAAATCTGCGAGTCTTGATGAGGTTTTCGTAACCGGACCCCTTAGTTCCCCGAACGTTCGTATCGCCCCGGGACTAAAAATCGGTGAGTAATAGCATGGAAAAATGGCCAGAATGGACCAAATCTGTGAGTTTTAATGAGGTCCCCGTAAACTGTCCCCAGATTTCGCAGAATCTTCGGATCGCCCCGTGTCACAAAATCAGTGAGTAATAGCATACAAACCCGGCCATAATGCATAAAATATATGAGTTTTGATGAGCTCCCCGTAACCGGAAACCGAAGTTACCCGAACATTTGTATGGCCACGGGACCCAAAATCAGTGAGTAATAGCATATAAAACTAGCTAGAATGTATAAATTCTGCGAGCTTTGACGAGGTCCCCATAAATGCTCCCCGATGTTCCCCGAATATTTGGATCGCCCCGGGACCGAAAATCAGTGAGTAGTAGGAGGGAAAACTGGCCACATTGGACCAAATCTGTTAGTTTGGCCGAAGTCCCCTTAAGCGGTCCCTAGATTTCGCGGAAAGTTCGGATCGCCCTGTGACCCAAAATCAATGAGTAATAGCATACAAAACTAGCTAGAATGTATAAAAATCTGTGAGTTTTGACGAGGTTTTTGTAACTGAACCTGGAAGTTCCCGAAACGTTCGTATGGCCCCAGGACCCAAAATATGTGAGTAATAGCATACAAAACTGGTCAGAATGGACCAAATCTGCGAGTCTTGACGAGGTTTTCGTAACCGGACCCCTTAGTTCCCCGAACGTTCGTATCGCCCCGGGACTAAAAATCGGTGAGTAATAGCATGAAAAAATGGCCAGAATAGACCAAATCTGTGAGTTTTAATGAGGTCCCCGTAAACTGTCCCCAGATTTCGCAGAATGTTCGGATCGCCCCGTGTCACAAAAAGAGTGAGTAATAGCATACAAACCCGGCCATAATGTATAAAATCTACGAGTTTGGACGAGCTCCCCGTAACCGGAAACCGAAGTTACCCGAACATTCGTATCGCCACGGGACCCAAAATCAGTGAGTTATAGCATATAAAACTGGCCAGAATGTATAAATTCTGTGAGCTTCGACGAGGTACCCATAAACGGTCCCCGAAGTTCCCCGAACGTTGGGATCGCCCCGGGAACAAAAATTAGTGAGTAGTAGGAGGGAAAACTGGCCACATTGGACCAAATCTGTTAGTTTGGCCGAAGTCCCCTTAAGCGGTCCCTAGATTTCGCGGAACGTTCGGATCGCCCTGTGACCCAAAATCAATGAGTAATAGCATACAAAACTAGCTAGAATGTATAAAAATCTGTGAGTTTTGACGAGGTTTTTGTAACTGAACCTGGAAGTTCCCGAAACGTTCGTATGGCCCCAGGACCCAAAATATGTGAGTAATAGCATACAAAACTGGTCAGAATGGACCAAATCTGCGAGTCTTGACGAGGTTTTCTTAACCGGACCCCTTAGTTCCCCGAACGTTCGTATCGCCCCGGGACTAAAAATCGGTGAGTAATAGCATGGAAAAATGGCCAGAATGGACCAAATCTGTGAGTTTTAATGAGGTCCCCATAAACTGTCCCCAGATTTCGCAGAATGTTAGGATCGCCCCGTGTCACAAAATCAGTGAGTAATAGCATACAAACCCGTCCATAATGTATAAAATCTACGAGTTTTGACAAGCTCCCCGTAATCGGAAACCGAAGTTACCCGAACATTCGTATCGCCACGGGACCCAAAATCAGTGAGTAATAGCATATAAAACTGGCCAGAATGTATAAATTCTGTGAGTTTCGACGAGGTACCCATAAACGCTCCCCGATGTTCCCCGAACGTTGGGATCGCCCCGGGAACCAAAATCAGTGAGTAGTAGGAGGGAAAACTGGCCACATTGGACCAAATCTGTTAGTTTGGCCGAAGTCCCCTTAAGCGGTCCCTAGATTTTGCGGAACGTTCGGATCGCCCTGTGACCCAAAATCAATGAGTAATAGCAAACAAAACAAGCTAGAATGTATAAAAATGTGTGAGTTTTGACGAGGTTTTTGTAACTGGACCCCGAAGTTCCTGAAACGTTCGTATGGCCCCAGGACACAAAATATGTGAGTAATAGTATACAAAACTGGTCAGAATGGACCAAATCTGCGAGTCTTGATGAGGTTTTCGTAACCGGACCCCTTAGTTCCCCGAACGTTCGTATCGCCCCGGGACTAAAAATCGGTGAGTAATAGCATGGAAAAATGGCCAGAATGGACCAAATCTGTGAGTTTTAATGAGGTCCCCGTAAACTGTCCCCAGATTTCGCAGAATGTTCGGATCGCCCCGTGTCACAAAATCAGTGAGTAATAGCATACAAACCCGGCCATAATGCATAAAATATATGAGTTTTGATGAGCTCCCCGTAACCGGAAACCGAAGTTACCCGAACATTTGTATCGCCACGGGACCCAAAATCAGTGAGTAATAGCATATAAAACTAGCTAGAATGTATAAATTCTGCGAGCTTCGACGAGGTCCCCATAAATGCTCCCCGATGTTCCCCGAATATTTGGATCGCCCCGAGACCGAAAATCAGTGAGTAGTAGGAGGGAAAACTGGCCACATTGGACCAAATCTGTTAGTTTGGCCGAAGTCCCCTTAAGCGGTCCCTAGATTTCGCGGAAAGTTCGGATCGCCCTGTGACCCAAAGTCAATGAGTAATAGCATACAAAACTAGCTAGAATGTATAAAAATCTGTGAGTTTTGACGAGGTTTTTGTAACTGAACCTGGAAGTTCCCGAAACGTTCGTATGGCCCCAGGACCCAAAATATGTGAGTAATAGCATACAAAACTGGTCAGAATGGACCAAATCTGCGAGTCTTGACGAGGTTTTCGTAACCGGACCCCTTAGTTCCCCGAACGTTCGTATCGCCCCGGGACTAAAAATCGGTGAGTAATAGCATGAAAAAATGGCCAGAATAGACCAAATCTGTGAGTTTTAATGAGGTCCCCGTAAACTGTCCCCAGATTTCGCAGAATGTTCGGATCGCCCCGTGTCACAAAATCAGTGAGTAATAGCATACAAACCCGGCCATAATGTATAAAATCTACGAGTTTGGACGAGCTCCCCGTAACCGGAAACCGAAGTTACCCGAACATTCGCATCGCCACGGGACCCAAAATCAGTGAGTAATAGCATATAAAACTGTCCAGACTGTATAAATTCTGTGAGCTTCGACGAGGTACCCATAAACGCTGCCCGAAGTTCCCCGAACGTTGGGATCGCCCCGGGAACAAAAATCAGTGAGTAGTAGGAGGGAAAACTGGCCACATTGGACCAAATCTGTTAGTTTGGCCGAAGTCCCCTTAAGCGGTCCCTAGATTTCGCGGAACGTTCGGATCGCCCTGTGACCCAAAATCAATGAGTAATAGCATACAAAACTAGCTAGAATGTATAAAAATCTGTGAGTT
Organism: Hordeum vulgare subsp. vulgare; assembly: GCF_904849725.1. NCBI lineage: Eukaryota > Viridiplantae > Streptophyta > Magnoliopsida > Poales > Poaceae > Hordeum > Hordeum vulgare. The sequence goes on along the minus strand of NC_058520.1, from coordinate 663,577 downwards.
TTGACGAGGTTTTTGTAACTGAACCGGGAAGTTCCCGAAACGTTCGTATGGCCCCAGGACCCAAAATATGTGAGTAATAGCATACAAAACTGGTCAGAATGGACCAAATCTGCGAGTCTTGACGAGGTTTTCTTAACCGGACCCCTTAGTTCCCCGAACGTTCGTATCGCCCCGGGACTAAAAATCGGTGAGTAATAGCATGGAAAAATGGCCAGAATGGACCAAATCTGTGAGTTTTAATGAGGTCCCCGTAAACTGTCCCCAGATTTCGCAGAATGTTCGGATCGCCCCGTGTCACAAAATCAGTGAGTAATAGCATACAAACCCGGCCATAATGCATAAAATATATGAGTTTTGATGAGCTCCCCGTAACCGGAAACCGAAGTTACCCGAACATTTGTATCGCCACGGGACCCAAAATCAGTGAGTAATAGCATATAAAACTAGCTAGAATGTATAAATTCTGCGAGCTTCGACGAGGTCCCCATAAATGCTCCCCGATGTTCCCCGAATATTTGGATCGCCCCGGGACCGAAAATCAGTGAGTAGTAGGAGGGAAAACTGGCCACATTGGACCAAATCTGTTAGTTTGGCCGAAGTCCCCTTAAGCGGTCCCTAGATTTCGCGGAAAGTTCGGATCGCCCTGTGACCCAAAGTCAATGAGTAATAGCATACAAAACTAGCTAGAATGTATAAAAATCTGTGAGTTTTGACGAGGTTTTTGTAACTGAACCTGGAAGTTCCCGAAACGTTCGTATGGCCCCAGGACCCAAAATATGTGAGTAATAGCATACAAAACTGGTCAGAATGGACCAAATCTGCGAGTCTTGACGAGGTTTTCGTAACCGGACCCCTTAGTTCCCCGAACGTTCGTATCGCCCCGGGACTAAAAATCGGTGAGTAATAGCATGAAAAAATGGCCAGAATAGACCAAATCTGTGAGTTTTAATGAGGTCCCCGTAAACTGTCCCCAGATTTCGCAGAATGTTCGGATCGCCCCGTGTCACAAAATCAGTGAGTAATAGCATACAAACCCGGCCATAATGTATAAAATCTACGAGTTTGGACGAGCTCCCCGTAACCGGAAACCGAAGTTACCCGAACATTCGTATCGCCACGGGACCCAAAATCAGTGAGTAATAGCATATAAAACTGTCCAGACTGTATAAATTCTGTGAGCTTCGACGAGGTACCCATAAACGCTGCCCGAAGTTCCCCGAACGTTGGGATCGCCCCGGGAACAAAAATCAGTGAGTAGTAGGAGGGAAAACTGGCCACATTGGACCAAATCTGTTAGTTTGGCCGAAGTCCCCTTAAGCGGTCCCTAGATTTCGCGGAACGTTCGGATCGCCCTGTGACCCAAAATCAATGAGTAATAGCATACAAAACTAGCTAGAATGTATAAAAATCTGTGAGTTTTGACAAGGTTTTTGTAACTGAACCTGGAAGTTCCCGAAACGTTCGTATGGCCCCAGGACCCAAAATATGTGAGTAATAGCATACAAAACTGGTCAGAATGGACCAAATCTGCGAGTCTTGACGAGGTTTTCTTAACCGGACCCCTTAGTTCCCCGAACGTTCGTATCGCCCCGGGACTAAAAATCGGTGAGTAATAGCATGGAAAAATGGCCAGAATGGACCAAATCTGTGAGTTTTAATGAGGTCCCCGTAAACTTTCCCCAGATTTCGCAGAATGTTCGGATCGCCCCGTGTCACAAAATCAGTGAGTAATAGCATACAAACCTAGCCATAATGTATAAAATCTACGAGTTTTGACAAGCTCCCCATAACCGGAAACCGAAGTTACCCGAACATTTGTATCGCCACGGGACCCAAAATCAGTGAGTAATAGCATATAAAACTAGCTAGAATGTATAAATTCTGCGAGTTTTGAGGAGGTCCCCATAAATGCTCCCCGAAGATCCCCGAATGTTTGGATCGCCCCGAGACCGAAAATCAGTGAGTAATAGAAGGGAAAATTGGCCACGTTGGACCAAATCTGTTAGTTTGGCCGAAGTTCCCCGTAACCGGTCCCTAGATTACGCGGAACGTTCGGATCGCCCTGTGACCCAAAATCAGTGAGTAATAGCAAACAAAACTAGCTAGAATGTATAAAAATCTATGAGTTTTGACGAGGTTTTCATAACCGAACCCCGAAGTTCCCAAAACATTCGTCTCGCCTCGGGACCCAAAATATGTGAGTAATAGCATACAAAACTGGCCAGAATTTAAAAAATATGCGAGTTTTGACGAGGTCCCCGTAACAAGACCCCGAAGTTCCGCAAACATTCGTATCGCCCCGGGACCCAAACACGGTGTGTAATAGCATACAAAACTGGCTAGAATGGACCAAATCTACGAGTTTTGACGAGGTTTTCGTAACCGGACCCCGAAGTTCCCCGAACGTTCGTATCACCCCGGGACCAAAAATCAGTGAGTAATAGCATACAAAACCCGGCCATAATGTATGAAATCTACGAGTTTTGACGAGCTCCCCGTAACCGGAAACCGAAGTTATCCGAACTTTCGTAATGCCACGGGACCCAAAATCAGTGAGTAATAGCATATAAAACTGGCCAGAATGTATAAATTCTGTGAGCTTCGACGAGGTACCCATAAACGCTCCCCGAAGTTCCCCGAACGCTGGGATCGCCCCGGGAACCAAAATCATTGAGTAGTAGGAGGGAAAACTGGCCACATTGGACCAAATCTGTTAGTTTGGCCGAAGTCCCCTTAAGCGGTCCCTAGATTTCGCGGAACGTTCGGATCGCCCTGTGACCCAAAATCAATGAGTAATAGCATACGAAACTAGCTCGAATGTATAAAAATCTGTGAGTTTTGACAAGGTTTTTGTAACTGAACCCCGAAGTTCCCGAAACGTTCGTATGGCCCCAGGACACAAAATATGTGAGTAATAGCATACAAAACTGGTCAGAATGGACCAAATCTGCGAGTCTTGACGAGGTTTTCGTAACCGGACCCCTTAGTTCCCCGAACGTTCGTATCGCCCTGGGACTAAAAATCGGTGAGTTATAGCATGAAAAATGGACAAAATGGACCAAATCTGTGAGTTTTAACGAGGTCCCCGTAAACTATCCCCAGATTTCGCAGAATGTTCTGATCGCCCCGTGTCACAAAATCGGTGAGTAATAGCATACAAACCCGTCCATAATGTATAAAATCTATGAGTTTTGACAAGCTCCCCGTAATCGGAAACCGAAGTTACCCGAACATTCGTATCGCCACGGGACCCAAAATCAATGAGTAATAGCATATAAAACTGGCCAGAATGTATAAATTCTGTGAGTTTCGACGAGGTACCCATAAACGCTCCCCGAAGTTCCCCGAACGTTGGGACCGCCCCGGGAACCAAAATCAGTGAGTAGTAGGAGGGAAAACTGGCCACATTGGACCAAATCTGTTAGTTTGGCCGAAGTCCCCTTAAGCGGTCCCTAGACTTTGCGGAACGTTCGGATCGCCCTGTGACCCAAAATCAATGAGTAATAGCATACAAAACAAGCTAGAATGTATAAAAATGTGTGAGTTTTGACGAGGTTTTTGTAACTGGACCCCGAAGTTCCTGAAACGTTCGTATGGCCCCAGGACACAAAATATGTGAGTAATAGCATACAAAACTGATTAGAATGGACCAAATCTGCGAGTCGTGATGAGGTTTTCGTAACCGGACCCCTTAGTTTCCCGAACTTTCGTATCGCCCCGGGACTAAAAATCGGTGAGTAATAGCATGGAAAAATGGCCAGAATGGACCAAATCTGTGAGTTTTAGTGAGGTCCCCGTAAACTGTCCCCAGATTTCGCAGAATGTTCGGATCGCCCCGTGTCACAAAATCAGTGAGTAATAGCATACAAACCCGGCCATAATGCATAAAATATATGAGTTTTGATGAGCTCCCCGTAACCGGAAACCGAAGTTACCCGAACATTTGTATCGCCATGGGACCCAAAATCAGTGAGTAATAGCATATAAAACTAGCTAGAATGTATAAATTCTGCGAGCTTCGACGAGGTCCCCATAAATGCTCCCCGAAGTTCGCCGAATGTTTAGATCGCCCCGGGACCGAAAATCAGTGAGTAGTAGGAGGGAAAACTGGCCACATTGGACCAAATCTGTTAGTTTGGCCGAAGTCCCCTTAAGCGGTCCCTAGATTTCGCGGAACGTTAGGATCGCCCTGTGACCCAAAATCAATGAGTAATAGCCTACAAAACTAGCTAGAATGTATAAAAATCTGTGAGTTTTGACGAGGTTTTTGTAACTGAACCTGGAAGTTCCCGAAACGTTCGTATGGCCCCAGGACCCAAAATATGTGAGTAATAGCATACAAAACTGGTCAGAATGGACCAAATCTGCGAGTCTTGACGAGGTTTTCGTAACCGGACCCCTTAGTTCCCCGAACGTTCGTATCGCCCCGGGACTAAAAATCGGTGAGTTTTAATGAGGTCCCCGTAAACTTTCCCCAGATTTCGCAGAATGTTTGGATCGCCCCGTCTCACAAAATCAGTGAGTAATAGCATACAAACCTAGCCATAATGCATAAAATCTACGAGTTTTGATGAGCTCCACATAACCGGAAACCGAAGTTACCCGAACATTTGTATCGCCACGGGACCCAAAATCAGTGAGTAATAGCATATAAAACTAGCTAGAATGTATAAATTCTGCGAGTTTTGAGGAGGTCCCCATAAATGCTCCCCGAATGTTTGGATCGCCCCGGGACCGAAAATCAGTGAGTAATAGAAGGGAAAACTGGCCACGTTGGACCGAATCTGTTAGTTTGGCCGAAGTTCCCCGTAACCGGTCCCTAGATTACGCGGAACGTTCGGATCGCCCTGTGACCCAAAATCAGTGAGTAATAGCAAACAAAACTAGCTAGAATGTATAAAAATCTATGAGTTTTGACGAGGTTTTCGTAACCGAACCCCGAAGTTCCCAAAACATTTGTCTCGCCTCGGGACCCAAAATATGTGAGTAATAGCATACAAAACTGGCCAGAATTTAAAAAATATGCGAGTTTTGACGAGGTCCCCGTAACAAGACCCCGAAGTTCCGCAAACATTCGTATCGCCCCGGGACCCAAACACGGTGAGTAATAGCATACGAAACTGGCTAGAATGGACCAAATCTACGAGTTTTGACGAGGTTTTCGTAACCGGACCCCGAAGTTCCCCGAACGTTCGTATCACCCCGGGACCAAAAATCAGTGAGTAATAGCATACAAAACCCGGCCATAATGTATAAAATCTACGAGTTTTGACGAGCTCCCCGTAACCAGAAACCGAAGTTATCCGAACTTTCGTAATGCCACGGGACCCAAAATCAGTGAGTAATAGCATATAAAACTGGCCAGAATGTATAAATTCTGTGAGTTTCGACGAGGTACCCATAAACGCTCCCCGAAGTTCCCCGAACATTGGGATCGCCCCGGGAACCAAAATCAGTGAGTAGTAGGAGGGAAAACTAGCCACATTGGACCAAATCTGTTAGTTTGGCCGAAGTCCCCTTAAGCGGTCCCTAGATTTTGCGGAACGTTCGGATCGCCCTGTGACCCAAAATCAATGAGTAATAGCATACAAAACAAGCTAGAATGTATAAAAATGTGTGAGTTTTGACGAGGTTTTTGTAACTGGACCCCGAAGTGCCTGAAACGTTCGTATGGCCCCAGGACACAAAATATGTGAGTAATAGCATACAAAACTGGTCAGAATGGACCAAATCTGCGAGTCTTGATGAGGTTTTCTTAACCGGACCCCTTAGTTCCCCGAACGTTCGTACCGCCCTGGGACTAAAAATCGGTAAGTAATAGCATGGAAAAATGGCCAGAATGGACCAAATCTGTGTGTTTTAGTGAGGTCCCCGTAAACTTTCCCCAGATTTCGCAGAATGTTCGGATCGCCCGGTGTCACAAAATCAGTGAGTAATAGCATACAAACCTAGCCATAATGCATAAAATCTATGAGTTTTGATGAGCTCCCCATAACCGGAAACCGAAGTTACCCGAACATTTGTATCGCCACGGGACCCAAAATCAGTGAGTAATAGCATATAAAACTAGCTAGAATGTATAAATTCTGCGAGTTTTGAGGAGGTCCCCATAAATGCTCCCCGAAGTTCCCCGAATGTTTGGATCGCCCCGGGACCGAAAATCAGTGAGTAATAGAAGGGAAAACTGGCCACGTTGGACCAAATCTGTTAGTTTGGCCGAAGTTCCCCGTAACCGGTCCCTAGATTTCGCGGAACGTTCGGATCGCCCTGTGACCCAAAATCAGTGAGTAATAGCAAACAAAACTAGCTAGAATGTATAAAAATTCTATGAGTTTTGACGAGGTTTTCGTAACCGAACCCCGAAGTTCCCAAAACAATCGTCTCGCCTCGGGACCCAAAATATGTGAGTAATAGCATACAAAACTGGCCAGAATTTAAAAAATATGCGAGTTTTGACGAGGTCCCCGTAACAAGACCCCGAAGTTCCGCAAACATTCGTATCGCCCCGGGACCCAAACACGGTGAGTAATAGCATACAAAACTGGCTAGAATGGACCAAATCTACGAGTTTTGACGAGGTTTTCGTAACCGGACCCCGAAGTTCCCCGAACGTTCGTATCACCCCGGGACCAAAAATCAGTGAGTAATAGCATACAAAACCCGGCCATAATGTATAAAATCTACGAGTTTTGACGAGCTCCCCGTAACCAGAAACCGAAGTTATCCGAACTTTCGTAATGCCACGGGACCCAAAATCAGTGAGTAATAGCATATAAAACTGGCCAGAATGTATAAATTCTGTGAGTTTCGACGAGGTACCCATAAACGCTCCCCGAAGTTCCCCGAACATTGGGATCGCCCCGGGAACCAAAATCAGTGAGTAGTAGGAGGGAAAACTAGCCACATTGGACCAAATCTGTTAGTTTGGCCGAAGTCCCCTTAAGCGGTCCCTAGATTTTGCGGAACGTTCGGATCGCCCTGTGACCCAAAATCAATGAGTAATAGCATACAAAACAAGCTAGAATGTATAAAAATGTGTGAGTTTTGACGAGGTTTTTGTAACTGGACCCCGAAGTGCCTGAAACGTTCGTATGGCCCCAGGACACAAAATATGTGAGTAATAGCATACAAAACTGGTCAGAATTGACCAAATCTGCGAGTCTTGATGAGGTTTTCTTAACCGGACCCCTTAGTTCCCCGAACGCTCGTACCGCCCTGGGACTAAAAATCGGTAAGTAATAGCATGGAAAAATGGCCAGAATGGACCAAATCTGTGAGTTTTAATGAGGTCCCCGTAAACTTTCCCCAGATTTCGCAGAATGTTCGGATCGCCCCGTGTCACAAAATCAGTGAGTAATAGCATACAAACCTAGCCATAATGCATAAAATCTATGAGTTTTGATGAGCTCCCCATAACCGGAAACCGAAGTTACCCGAACATTTGTATCGCCACGGGACCCAAAATCAGTGAGTAATAGCATATAAAACTAGCTAGAATGTATAAATTCTGCGAGTTTTGAGGAGGTCCCCATAAATGCTCCCCGAAGTTCCCCGAATGTTTGGATCGCCCCGGGACCGAAAATCAGTGAGTAATAGAAGGGAAAACTGGCCACGTTGGACCAAATCTGTTAGTTTGGCCGAAGTTCCCCGTAACCGGTCCCTAGATTTCGCGGAACGTTCGGATCGCCCTGTGACCCAAAATCAATGAGTAATAGCAAACAAAACTAGCTAGAATGTATAAAAATTCTATGAGTTTTGACGAGGTTTTCGTAACCGAACCCCGAAGTTCCCAAAACAATCGTCTCGCCTCGGGACCCAAAATATGTGAGTAATAGCATACAAAACTGGCCAGAATTTAAAAAATATGCGAGTTTTGACGAGGTCCCCGTAACAAGACCCCGAAGTTCCGCAAACATTCGTATCGCCCCGGGACCCAAACACGGTGAGTAATAGCATACAAAACTGGCTAGAATGGACCAAATCTACGAGTTTTGACGAGGCTTTCGTAACCGGACCCCGAAGTTCCCCGAACGTTCGTATCACCCCGGGACCAAAAATCAGTGAGTAATAGCATACAAAACCCGGCCATAATGTATGAAATCTACGAGTTTTGACGAGCTCCCCGTAACCGGAAACCGAAGTTATCCGAACTTTCGTAATGCCACGGGACCCAAAATCAGTGAGTAATAGCATATAAAACTGGCCAGAATGTATAAATTCTGTGAGCTTCGACGAGGTACCCATAAACGCTCCCCGAAGTTCCCCGAACGTTGGGATCGCCCCGGGAACCAAAATCAGTGAGTAGTAGGAGGGAAAACTGGCCACATTGGACCAAATCTGTTAGTTTGGCCGAAGTCCCCTTAAGCGGTCCCTAGATTTCGCGGAACGTTCGGATCGCCCTGTGACCCAAAATCAATGAGTAATAGCATACAAAACTAGCTCGAATGTATAAAAATCTGTGAGTTTTGACAAGGTTTTTGTAACTGAACCACGAAGTTCCCGAAACGTTCGTATGGCCCCAGGACCCAAAATATGTGAGTAATAGCATACAAAACTGGTCAGAATGGACCAAATCTGCGAGTCTTGACGAGGTTTTCGTAACCGGACCCCTTAGTTCCCCGAACGTTCGTATCGCCCTGGGACTAAAAATCGGTGAGTTATAGCATGAAAAATGGACAAAATGGACCAAATCTGTGAGTTTTAACGAGGTCCCCGTAAACAGTCCCCAGATTTCGCAGAATGTTCGGATCGCCCCGTGTCACAAAATCGGTGAGTAATAGCATACAAACCCGTCCATAATGTATAAAATCTACGAGTTTTGACAAGCTCCCCGTAATCGGAAACCGAAGTTACCCGAACATTCGTATCGCCACGGGACCCAAAATCAGTGAGTAATAGCATATAAAACTGGCCAGAATGTATAAATTCTGTGAGTTTCGACGAGGTACCCATAAACGCTCCCCGAAGTTCCCCGAACATTGGGATCGCCCCGGGAACCAAAATCAGTGAGTAGTAGGAGGGAAAACTGGCCACATTGGACCAAATCTGTTAGTTTGGTCGAAATCCGCTTAAGCGGTCCCTAGATTTTGCGGAACGTTCTGATCGCCCTGTGACCCAAAATCAATGAGTAATAGCATACAAAACAAGCTAGAATGTATAAAAATGTGTGAGTTTTGACGAGGTTTTTGTAACTGGACCCCGAAGTTCCTGAAACGTTCGTATGGCCCCAGGACACAAAATATGTGAGTAATAGCATACAAAACTGGTCAGAATGGACCAAATCTGCGAGTCTTGATGAGGTTTTCTTAACCGGACCCCTTAGTTGCCGAACGTTCGTACTGCCCCGGGACTAAAATCGGTAAGTAATAGCTTGGAAAAATGGCCAGAATAGACCAAATCTATGAGTTTTAGTGAGGTCCCCGTAAACTTTCCCCAGATTTCGCAGAATGTTCGGATCGCCCCGTGTCACAAAATCAGTGAGTAATAGCATACAAACCTAGCCATAATGCATAAAATCTACGAGTTTTGATGAGCTCCCCATAACCGGAAACCGAAGTTACCCGAACATTTGTATCGCCACGGGACCCAAAATCAGTGAGTAATAGCATATAAAACTAGCTAGAATGTATAAATTCTGCGAGTTTTGAGGAGGTCCCCATAAATGCTCCCCGAAGTTCCCCGAATGTTTGGATCGCCCCGGGACCGAAAATCAGTGAGTAATAGAAGGGAAAACTGGCCACGTTGGACCGAATCTGTTAGTTTGGCCGAAGTTCCCCGTAACCGGTCCCTAGATTACGCGGAACGTTTGGATCGCCCTGTGACCCAAAATCAGTGAGTAATAGCAAACAAAACTAGCTAGAATGTATAAAAATCTATGAGTTTTGACGAGGTTTTCGTAACCGAACCCCGAAGTTCCCAAAACATTTGTCTCGCCTCGGGACCCAAAATATGTGAGTAATAGCATACAAAACTGGCCAGAATTTAAAAAATATGCGAGTTTTGACGAGGTCCCCGTAACAAGACCCCGAAGTTCCACAAACATTCGTATCGCCCCGGGACCCAAACACGGTGAGTAATAGCATACAAAACTGGCTAGAATGGACCAAATCTACGAGTTTTGACGAGGTTTTCGTAACCGGACCCCGAAGTTCCGAACGTTCGTATCACCCCGGGACCAAAAATCAGTGAGTAATAGCATACAAAACCCGGCCATAATGTATAAAATCTACGAGTTTTGACGAGCTCCCCGTAACCAGAAACCGAAGTTATCCGAACTTTCGTAATGCCACGGGACCCAAAATCAGTGAGTAATAGCATATAAAACTGGCCAGAATGTATAAATTCTGTGAGTTTCGACGAGGTACCCATAAACGCTCCCCGAAGTTCCCCGAACATTGGGATCGCCCCGGGAACCAAAATCAGTGAGTAGTAGGAGGGAAAACTAGCCACATTGGACCAAATCTGTTAGTTTGGCCGAAGTCCCCTTAAGCGGTCCCTAGATTTTGCGGAACGTTCGGATCGCCCTGTGACCCAAAATCAATGAGTAATAGCATACAAAACAAGCTAGAATGTATAAAAATGTGTGAGTTTTGACGAGGTTTTTGTAACTGGACCCCGAAGTGCCTGAAACGTTCGTATGGCCCCAGGACACAAAATATGTGAGTAATAGCATACAAAACTGGTCAGAATGGACCAAATCTGCGAGTCTTGATGAGGTTTTCTTAACCGGACCCCTTAGTTCCCCGAACGTTCGTACCGCCCTGGGACTAAAAATCGGTAAGTAATAGCATGGAAAAATGGCCAGAATGGACCAAATCTGTGAGTTTTAATGAGGTCCCCGTAAACTTTCCCCAGATTTCGCAGAATGTTCGGATCGCCCCGTGTCACAAAATCAGTGAGTAATAGCATACAAACCTAGCCATAATGCATAAAATCTATGAGATTTGATGAGCTCCCCATAACCGGAAACCGAAGTTACCCGAACATTTGTATCGCCACGGGACCCAAAATCAGTGAGTAATAGCATATAAAACTAGCTAGAATGTATAAATTCTGCGAGTTTTGAGGAGGTCCCCATAAATGCTCCCCGAAGTTCCCCGAATGTTTGGATCGCCCCGGGACCGAAAATCAGTGAGTAATAGAACGGAAAACTGGCCACGTTGGACCAAATCTGTTAGTTTGGCCGAAGTTCCCCGTAACCGGTCCCTAGATTTCGTGGAACGTTTGGATCGCCCTGTGACCCAAAATCAGTGAGTACTAGCAAACAAAACTAGCTAGAATGTATAAAAATTCTATGAGTTTTGACGAGGTTTTCGTAACCGAACCCCGAAGTTCCCAAAACAATCGTCTCGCCTCGGGACCCAAAATATGTGAGTAATAGCATACAAAACTGGCCAGAATTTAAAAAATATGCGAGTTTTGACGAGGTCCCCGTAACAAGACCCCGAAGTTCCGCAAACATTCGTATCGCACCGGGACCCAAACACGGTGAGTAATAGCATACAAAACTGGCTAGAATGGACCAAATCTACGAGTTTTGACGAGGTTTTCGTAACCGGACCCCGAAGTTCCCCGAACGTTCGTATCACCCCGGGACCAAAAATCAGTGAGTAATAGCATACAAAACCCGGCCATAATGTATGAAATCTACGAGTTTTGACGAGCTCCCCGTAACCGGAAACCGAAGTTATCCGAACTTTCGTAATGCCACGGGACCTAAAATCAGTGAGTAATAGCATATAAAACTGGCCAGAATGTATAAATTCTGTGAGCTTCGACGAGGTACCCATAAACGCTCCCCGAAGTTCCCCGAACGTTGGGATCGCCCCGGGAACCAAAATCAGTGAGTAGTAGGAGGGAAAACTGGCCACATTGGACCAAATCTGTTAGTTTGGCCGAAGTCCCCTTAAGCGGTCCCTAGATTTCGCGGAACGTTCGGATCGCCCTGTGACCCAAAATCAATGAGTAATAGCATACAAAACTAGCTCGAATGTATAAAAATCTGTGAGTTTTGACAAGGTTTTTGTAACTGAACCACGAAGTTCCCGAAACGTTCGTATGGCCCCAGGACCCAAAATATGTGAGTAATAGCATACAAAACTGGTCAGAATGGACCAAATCTGCGAGTCTTGACGAGGTTTTCGTAACCGGACCCCTTAGTTCCCCGAACGTTCGTATCGCCCTGGGACTAAAAATCGGTGAGTTATAGCATGAAAAATGGACAAAATGGACCAAATCTGTGAGTTTTAACGAGGTCCCCGTAAACTGTCCCCAGATTTCACAGAATGTTCGGATCACCCCGTGTCACAAAATCGGTGAGTAATAGCATACAAACCCGTCCATAATGTATAAAATCTACGAATTTTGACAAGCTCCCCGTAATCGGAAACCGAAGTTACCCGAACATTCGTATCGCCACGGGACCCAAAATCAGTGAGTAATAGCATATAAAACTGGCCAGAATGTATAAATTCTGTGAGTTTCGACGAGGTACCCATAAACGCTCCCCGAAGTTCCCCGAACATTGGGATCGCCCCGGGAACCAAAATCAGTGAGTAGTAGGAGGGAAAACTAGCCACATTGGACCAAATCTGTTAGTTTGGCCGAAATCCGCTTAAGCGGTCCCTAGATTTTGCGGAACGTTCTGATCGCCCTGTGACCCAAAATCAATGAGTAATAGCATACAAAACAAGGTAGAATGTATAAAAATGTGTGAGTTTTGACGAGGTTTTTGTAACTGGACCCCGAAGTTCCTGAAACGTTCGTATGGCCCCAGGACACAAAATATGTGAGTAATAGCATACAAAACTGGTCAGAATGGACCAAATCTGCGAGTCTTGATGAGGTTTTCTTAACCGGACCCCTTAGTTGCCTTACGTTCGTACTGCCCCGGGACTAAAATCGGTAAGTAATAGCTTGGAAAAATGGCCAGAATAGACCAAATCTATGAGTTTTAATGAGGTCCCCGTAAACTTTCCCCAGATTTCGCAGAATGTTCGGATCGCCCCGTGTCACAAAATCAGTGAGTAATAGCATACAAACCTAGCCATAATGCATAAAATCTACGAGTTTTGATGAGCTCCCCATAACCGGAAACCGAAGTTACCCGAACATTTGTATCGCCACGGGACCCAAAATCAGTGAGTAATAGCATATAAAACTAGCTAGAATGTATAAATTCTGCGAGTTTTGAGGAGGTCCCCATAAATGCTCCCCGAAGTTCCCCGAATGTTTGGATCGCCCCGGGACCGAAAATCAGTGAGTAATAGAAGGGAAAACTGGCCACGTTGGACCGAATCTGTTAGTTTGGCCGAAGTTCCCCGTAACCGGTCCCTAGATTACGCGGAACGTTCGGATCGCCCTGTGACCCAAAATCAGCGAGTAATAGCAAACAAAACTAGCTAGAATGTATAAAAATCTATGAGTTTTGACGAGGTTTTCGTAACCGAACCCCGAAGTTCCCAAAACATTTGTCTCGCCTCGGGACCCAAAATATGTGAGTAATAGCATACAAAACTGGCCAGAATTTAAAAAATATGCGAGTTTTGACGAGGTCCCCATAACAAGACCCCGAAGTTCCGCAAACATTCGTATCGCCCCGGGACCCAAACACGGTGAGTAATAGCATACAAAACTGGCTAGAATGGACCAAATCTACGAGTTTTGACGAGGTTTTCGTAACCGGACCCCGAAGTTCCCCGAACGTTCGTATCACCCCGGGACCAAAAATCAGTGAGTAATAGCATACAAAACCCGGCCATAATGTATAAAATCTACGAGTTTTGACGAGCTCCCCGTAACCAGAAACCGAAGTTATCCGAACTTTCGTAATGCCACGGGACCCAAAATCAGTGAGTAATAGCATATAAAACTGGCCAGAATGTATAAATTCTGTGAGTTTCGACGAGGTACCCATAAACGCTCCCCGAAGTTCCCCGAACATTGGGATCGCCCCGGGAACCAAAATCAGTGAGTAGTAGGAGGGAAAACTAGCCACATTGGACCAAATCTGTTAGTTTGGCCGAAGTCCCCTTAAGCGGTCCCTAGATTTTGCGGAACGTTCGGATCGCCCTGTGACCCAAAATCAATGAGTAATAGCATACAAAACAAGCTAGAATGTATAAAAATGTGTGAGTTTTGACGAGGTTTTTGTAACTGGACCCCGAAGTGCCTGAAACGTTCGTATGGCCCCAGGACACAAAATATGTGAGTAATAGCATACAAAACTGGTCAGAATGGACCAAATCTGCGAGTCTTGATGAGGTTTTCTTAACCGGACCCCTTAGTTCCCCGAACGTTCGTACCGCCCTGGGACTATAAATCGGTAAGTAATAGCATGGAAAAATGGCCAGAATGGACCAAATCTGTGAGTTTTAATGAGGTCCCCGTAAACTTTCCCCAGATTTCGCAGAATGTTCAGATCGCCCCGTGTCACAAAATCAGTGAGTAATAGCATACAAACCTAGCCATAATGCATAAAATCTATGAGTTTTGATGAGCTCCCCATAACCGGAAACCGAAGTTACCCGAACATTTGTATCGCCACGGGACCCAAAATGAGTGAGTAATAGCATATAAAACTAGCTAGAATGTATAAATTCTGCGAGTTTTGAGGAGGTCCCCATAAATGCTCCCCGAAGTTCCCCGAATGTTTGGATCGCCCCGGGACCGAAAATCAGTGAGTAATACAAGGGAAAACTGGCCACGTTGGACCAAATCTGTTAGTTTGGCCGAAGTTCCCCGTAACCGGTCCCTAGATTTCGCGGAACGTTCGGATCGCCCTGTGACCCAAAATCAGTGAGTAATAGCAAACAAAACTAGCTAGAATGTATAAAAATTCTATGAGTTTTGACGAGGTTTTCGTAACCGAACCCCGAAGTTCCCAAAACAATCGTCTCGCCTCGGGACCCAAAATATGTGAGTAATAGCATACAAAACTGGCCAGAATTTAAAAAATATGCGAGTTTTGACGAGGTCCCCGTAACAAGACCCCGAAGTTCCGCAAACATTCGTATCGCACCGGGACCCAAACACGGTGAGTAATAGCATACAAAACTGGCTAGAATGGACCAAATCTACGAGTTTTGACGAGGTTTTCGTAACCGGACCCCGAAGTTCCCCGAACGTTCGTATCACCCCGGGACCAAAAATCAGTGAGTAATAGCATACAAAACCCGGCCATAATGTATGAAATCTACGAGTTTTGACGAGCTCCCCGTAACCGGAAACCGAAGTTATCCGAACTTTCGTAATGCCACGGGACCCAAAATCAGTGAGTAATAGCATATAAAACTGGCCAGAATGTATAAATTCTGTGAGCTTCGACGAGGTACCCATAAACGCTCCCCGAAGTTCCCCGAACGTTGGGATCGCCCCGGGAACCAAAATCAGTGAGTAGTAGGAGGGAAAACTGGCCACATTGGACCAAATCTGTTAGTTTGGCCGAAGTCCCCTTAAGCGGTCCCTAGATTTCGCGGAACGTTCGGATCGCCCTGTGACCCAAAATCAATGAGTAATAGCATACAAAACTAGCTCGAATGTATAAAAATCTGTGAGTTTTGACAAGGTTTTTGTAACTGAACCACGAAGTTCCCGAAACGTTCGTATGGCCCGAGGACCCAAAATATGTGAGTAATAGCATACAAAACTGGTCAGAATGGACCAAATCTGCGAGTCTTGACGAGGTTTTCGTAACCGGACCCCTTAGTTCCCCGAACGTTCGTATCGCCCTGGGACTAAAAATCGGTGAGTTATAGCATGAAAAATGGACAAAATGGACCAAATCTGTGAGTTTTAACGAGGTCCCCGTAAACTGTCCCCAGATTTCGCAGAATGTTCGGATCGCCCCGTGTCACAAAATCGGTGAGTAATAGCATACAAACCCGTCCATAATGTATAAAATCTACGAGTTTTGACAAGCTCCCCGTAATCGGAAACCGAAGTTACCCGAACATTCGTATCGCCACGGGACCCAAAATCAGTGAGTAATAGCATATAAAACTGGCCAGAATGTATAAATTCTGTGAGTTTCGACGAGGTACCCATAAACGCTCCCCGAAGTTCGCCGAACATTGGGATCGCCCCGGGAACCAAAATCAGTGAGTAGTAGGAGGGAAAACTGGCCACATTGGACCAAATCTGTTAGTTTGGCCGAAATCCGCTTAAGCGGTCCCTAGATTTTGCGGAACGTTCTGATCGCCCTGTGACCCAAAATCAATGAGTAATAGCATACAAAACAAGCTAGAATGCATAAAAATGTCTGAGTTTTGACGAGGTTTTTGTAACTGGACCCCGAAGTTCCTGAAACGTTCGTATGGCCCCAGGACACAAAATATGTGAGTAATAGCATACAAAACTGGTCAGAATGGACCAAATCTGCGGGTCTTGATGAGGTTTTCTTAACCGGACCCCTTAGTTGCCGAACGTTCGTACTGCCCCGGGACTAAAATCGGTAAGTAATAGCTTGGAAAAATGGCCAGAATAGACCAAATCTATGAGTTTTAATGAGGTCCCCGTAAACTTTCCCCAGATTTCGCAGAATGTTCGGATCGCCCCGTGTCACAAAATCAGTGAGTAATAGCATACAAACCTAGCCATAATGCATAAAATCTATGAGTTTTGACGAGCTCCCCATAACCGGAAACTGAAGTTACCCGAACATTTGTATCGCCACGGGACCTAAAATCAGTGAGTAATAGCATATAAAACTAGCTAGAATGTATAAATTCTGCGAGTTTTGAGGAGGTCCCCATAAATGCTCCCCGAAGTTCCCCGAATGTTTGGATCGCCCCGGGACCGAAAATCAGTGAGTAATAGAAGGGAAAACTGGCCACGTTGGACCAAATCTGTTAGTTTGGCCGAAGTTCCCCGTAACCGGTCCCTAGATTTCACGGAACGTTCGGATCGCCCTGTGACCCAAAATCAGTGAGTAATAGCAAACAAAACTAGCTAGAATGTATAAAAATCTATGAGTTTTGACGAGGTTTTCGTAACCGAACCCCCAAGTTCCCAAAACATTCGTCCCGCCTCGAGACCCAAAATATGTGAGTAATAGCCTACAAAACTGGCCAGAATGTAAAAAATATGCGAGTTTTGACGAGGTCCCCGTAACAAGACCCCGAAGTTCCGCAAACATTCGTATCGCCCCGGGACCCAAACACGGTGAGTAATAGCATACAAAACTGGCTAGAATGGACCAAATCTACGAGTTTTGACGAGGTTTTCATAACCGGACCCCGAAGTTCCCCGAACGTTCGTATCACCCCGGGACCAAAAATCAGTGAGTAATAGCATACAAAACCCGGCCATAATGTATTAAATCTACGAGTTTTGACGAGCTCCCCGTAACCGGAAACCGAAGTTATCCGAACTTTCGTAATGCCACGGGACCCAAAATCAGTGAGTAATAGCATATAAAACTGGCCAGAATGTATAAATTCTGTGAGTTCCGACGAGGTACCCATAAACGCTCCCCGAAGTTCCCCGAACATTGGGATCGCCCCGGGAACCGAAATCAGTGAGTAGTAGGAGGGAAAACTAGCCACATTGGACCAAATCTGTTAGTTTGGCCGAAGTCCCCTTAAGCAGTCCCTAGATTTTGCTGAACGTTCGGATCGCCCTGTGACCCAAAATCAATGAGTAATAGCATACAAAACAAGCTAGAATGTATATAAATGTGTGAGTTTTGACGAGGTTTTTGTAACTGGACCCCGAAGTGCCTGAAACGTTCGTATGGCCCCAGGACACAAAATATGTGAGTAATGGCATACAAAACTGGTCAGAATGGACCAAATCTGCGAGTCTTGATGAGGTTTTCTTAACCGGACCCCTTAGTTCCCCGAACGTTCGTACCGCCCTGGGACTAAAAATCGGTAAGTAATAGCATGGAAAAATGGCCAGAATGGACAAAATCTGTGAGTTTTAATGAGGTCCCCGTAAACTTTCCCCAGATTTCGCAGAATGTTCGGATCGCCCCGTGTCACAAAATCAGTGAGTAATAGCATACAAACCTAGCCATAATGCATAAAATCTATGAGTTTTGATGAGCTCCCCATAACCGGAAACCGAAGTTACCCGAACATTTGTATCGCCACGGGACCCAAAATGAGTGAGTAATAGCATATAAAACTAGCTAGAATGTATAAATTCTGCGAGTTTTGAGGAGGTCCCCATAAATGCTCCCCGAAGTTCCCCGAATGTTTGGATCGCCCCGGGACCGAAAATCAGTGAGTAATACAAGGGAAAACTGGCCACGTTGGACCAAATCTGTTAGTTTGGCCGAAGTTCCCCGTAACCGGTCCCTAGATTTCGCGGAACGTTCGGATCGCCCTGTGACCCAAAATCAGTGAGTAATAGCAAACAAAACTAGCTAGAATGTATAAAAATTCTATGAGTTTTGACGAGGTTTTCGTAACCGAACCCCGAAGTTCCCAAAACAATCGTCTCGCCTCGGGACCCAAAATATGTGAGTAATAGCATACAAAACTGGCCAGAATTTAAAAAATATGCGAGTTTTGACGAGGTCCCCGTAACAAGACCCCGAAGTTCCGCAAACATTCGTATCGCCCCGGGACCCAAACACGGTGAGTAATAGCATACAAAACTGGCTAGAATGGACCAAATCTACGAGTTTTGACGAGGTTTTCGTAACCGGACCCCGAAGTTCCCCGAACGTTCGTATCACCCCGGGACCAAAAATCAGTGAGTAATAGCATACAAAACCCGGCCATAATGTATGAAATCTACGAGTTTTGACGAGCTCCCCGTAACCGGAAACCGAAGTTATCCGAACTTTCGTAATGCCACGGGACCCAAAATCAGTGAGTAATAGCATATAAAACTGGCCAGAATGTATAAATTCTGTGAGCTTCGACGAGGTACCCATAAACGCTCCCCGAAGTTCCCCGAACGTTGGGATCGCCCCGGGAACCAAAATCAGTGAGTAGTAGGAGGGAAAACTGGCCACATTGGACCAAATCTGTTAGTTTGGCCGAAGTCCCCTTAAGCGGTCCCTAGATTTCGCGGAACGTTCGGATCGCCCTGTGACCCAAAATCAATGAGTAATAGCATACAAAACTAGCTCGAATGTATAAAAATCTGTGAGTTTTGACAAGGTTTTTGTAACTGAACCACGAAGTTCCCGAAACGTTCGTATGGCCCCAGGACCCAAAATATGTGAGTAATAGCATACAAAACTGGTCAGAATGGACCAAATCTGCGAGTCTTGACGAGGTTTTCGTAACCGGACCCCTTAGTTCCCCGAACGTTCGTATCGCCCTGGGACTAAAAATCGGTGAGTTATAGCATGAAAAATGGACAAAATGGACCAAATCTGTGAGTTTTAGCGAGGTCCCCGTAAACTGTCCCCAGATTTCGCAGAATGTTCGGATCGCCCCGTGTCACAAAATCGGTGAGTAATAGCATACAAACCCATCCATAATGTATAAAATCTACGAGTCTTGACAAGCTCCCCGTAATCGGAAACCGAAGTTACCCGAACATTCGTATCGCCACGGGACCCAAAATCAGTGAGTAATAGCATATAAAACTGGCCAGAATGTATAAATTCTGTGAGTTTCGACGAGGTACCCATAAACGCTCCCCGAAGTTCCCCGAACATTGGGATCGCCCCGGGAACCAAAATCAGTGAGTAGTAGGAGGGAAAACTGGCCACATTGGACCAAATCTGTTAGTTTGGCCGAAATCCGCTTAAGCGGTCCCTAGATTTTGCGGAACGTTCTGATCGCCCTGTGACCCAACATCAATGAGTAATAGCATACAAAACAAGCTAGAATGTATAAAAATGTCTGAGTTTTGACGAGGTTTTTGTAACTGGACCCCGAAGTTCCTGAAACGTTCGTATGGCCCCAGGACACAAAATATGTGAGTAATAGCATACAAAACTGGTCAGAGTGGACCAAATCTGCGAGTCTTGATGAGTTTTTCTTAACCGGACCCCTTAGTTGCCGAACGTTCGTACTGCCCCGGGACTAAAATCGGTAAGTAATAGCTTGGAAAAATGGCCAGAATAGACCAAATCTATGAGTTTTAATGAGGTCCCCGTAAACTTTCCCCAGATTTCGCAGAATGTTCGGATCGCCCCGTGTCACAAAATCAGTGAGTAATAGCATACAAACCTAGCCATAATGCATAAAATCTACGAGTTTTGATGAGCTCCCCATAACCGGAAACCGAAGTTACCCGAACATTTGTATCGCCACGGGACCCAAAATCAGTGAGTAATAGCATATAAAACTAGCAAAGAATGTATAAATTCTGCGAGTTTTGAGGAGGTCCCCATAAATGCTCCCCGAAGTTCCCCGAATGTTTGGATCGCCCCGGGACCGAAAATCAGTGAGTAATAGAAGGGAAAACTGGCCACGTTGGACCGAATCTGTTAGTTTGGCCGAAGTTCCCCGTAACCGGTCCCTAGATTACGCGGAACGTTCGGATCGCCCTGTGACCCAAAATCAGTGAGTAATAGCAAACAAAACTAGCTAGAATGTATAAAAATCTATGAGTTTTGACGAGGTTTTCGTAACCGAACCCCGAAGTTCCCAAAACATTTGTCTCGCCTCGGGACCCAAAATATGTGAGTAATAGCATACAAAACTGGCCAGAATTTAAAAAATATGCGAGTTTTGACGAGGTCCCCGTAACAAGACCCCGAAGTTCCGCAAACATTCGTATCGCCCCGGGACCCAAACACGGTGAGTAATAGCATACAAAACTGGCTAGAATGGACCAAATCTACGAGTTTTGACGAGGTTTTCGTAACCGGACCCCGAAGTTCCCCGAACGTTCGTATCACCCCGGGACCAAAAATCAGTGAGTAATAGCATACAAAACCCGGCCATAATGTATAAAATCTATGAGTTTTGACGAGCTCCCCGTAACCAGAAACCGAAGTTATCCGAACTTTCGTAATGCCACGGGACCCAAAATCAGTGAGTAATAGCATATAAAACTGGCCAGAATGTATAAATTCTGTGAGTTTCGACGAGGTACCCATAAACGCTCCCCGAAGTTCCCCGAACATTGGGATCGCCCCGGGAACCAAAATCAGTGAGTAGTAGGAGGGAAAACTAGCCACATTGGACCAAATCTGTTAGTTTGGCCGAAGTCCCCTTAAGCGGTCCGTAGATTTTGCGGAACGTTCGGATCGCCCTGTGACCCAAAATCAATGAGTAATAGCATACAAAACAAGCTAGAATGTATAAAAATGTGTGAGTTTTGACGAGGTTTTTGTAACTGGACCCCGAAGTGCCTGAAACGTTCGTATGGCCCCAGGACACAAAATATGTGAGTAATAGCATACAAAACTGGTCAGAATGGACCAAATCTGCGAGTCTTGATGAGGTTTTCTTAACCGGACCCCTTAGTTCCCCGAACGTTCGTCCCGCCGTGGGACTAAAAATCGGTAAGTAATAGCATGGAAAAATGGCCAGAATGGACAAAATCTGTGAGTTTTACTGAGGTCCCCGTAAACTTTCCCCAGATTTCGCAGAATGTTCGGATCGCCCCGTGTCACAAAATCAGTGAGTAATAGCATACAAACCTAGCCATAATGCATAAAATCTATGAGTTTTGATGAGCTCCCCATAACCGGAAACCGAAGTTACCCGAACATTTGTATCGCCACGGGACCCAAAATCAGTGAGTAATAGCATATAAAACTAGCTAGAATGTATAAATTCTGCGAGTTTTGAGGAGGTCCCCATAAATGCTCCCCGAAGTTCCCCGAATGTTTGGATCGCCCCGGGACCGAAAATCAGTGAGTAATAGATGGGAAAACTGGCCACGTTGGACCAAATCTGTTAGTTTGGCCGAAGTTCCCCGTAACCGGTCCCTAGATTTCGCGGAACGTTCGGATCGCCCTGTGACACAAAATCAGTGAGTAATAGCAAACAAAACTAGCTAGAATGTATAAAAATTCTATGAGTTTTGACGAGGTTTTCGTAACCGAACCCCGAAGTTCCCAAAACAGTCGTCTCGCCTCGGGACCCAAAATATGTGAGTAATAGCATACAAAACTGGCCAGAATTTAAAAAATATGCGAGTTTTGACGAGGTCCCCGTAACAAGACCCCGAAGTTCCGCAAACATTCGTATCGCCCCGGGACCCAAACACGGTGAGTAATAGCATACAAAACTGGCTAGAATGGACCAAATCTACGAGTTTTGACGAGGTTTTCGTAACCGGACCCCGAAGTTCCCCGAACGTTCGTATCATCCCGGGACCAAAAATCAGCGAGTAATAGCATACAAAACCCGGCCATAATGTATGAAATCTACGAGTTTTGACGAGCTCCCCGTAACCGGAAACCGAAGTTATCCGAACTTTCGTAATGCCACGGGACCCAAAATCAGTGAGTAATAGCATATAAAACTGGCCAGAATGTATAAATTCTGTGAGCTTCGACGAGGTACCCATAAACGCTCCCCGAAGTTCCCCGAACGTTGGGATCGCCCCGGGAACCAAAATCAGTGAGTAGTAGGAGGGAAAACTGGCCACATTGGACCAAATCTGTTAGTTTGGCCGAAGTCCCCTTAAGCGGTCCCTAGATTTTGCGGAACGTTCGGATCGCCCTGTGACCCAAAATCAATGAGTAATAGCATACAAAACTAGCTCGAATGTATAAAAGTCTGTGAGTTTTGACAAGGTTTTTGTAACTGAACCACGAAGTTCCCGAAACGTTCGTATGGCCCCAGGACCCAAAATATGTGAGTAATAGCACACAAAACTGGTCAGAATGGACCAAATCTGCGAGTCTTGACGAGGTTTTCGTAACCGGACCCCTTAGTTCCCCGAACGTTCGTATCGCCCTGGGACTAAAAATCGGTGAGTTATAGCATGAAAAATGGACAAAATGGACCAAATCTATGAATTTTAACGAGGTCCCCGTAAACTGTCCCCAGATTTTGCAGAATGTTCGGATCCCCCCGTGTCACAAAATCGGTGAGTAATAGCATACAAACCCGTCCATAATGTATAAAATCTACGAGTTTTGACAAGCTCCCCGTAATCGGAAACCGAAGTTACCCGAACATTCGTATCGCCACGGGACCCAAAATCAGTGAGTAATAGCATATAAAACTGGCAGGAATGTATAAATTCTGTGAGTTTCGACGAGGTACCCATAAACGCTCCCCGAAGTTCCCCGAACATTGGGATCGCCCCGGGAACCAAAATCAGTGAGTAGTAGGAGGGAAAACTGGCCACATTGGACCAAATCTGTTAGTTTGGCCGAAATCCGCTTAAGCGGTCCCTAGATTTTGCGGAACGTTCTGATCGCCCTGTGACCCAAAATCAATGAGTAATAGCATACAAAACAAGCTAGAATGTATAAAAATGTGTGAGTTTTGACGAGGTTTTTGTAACTGGACCCCGAAGTTCCTGAAACGTTCGTATGGCCCCAGGACACAAAATATGTGAGTAATAGCATACAAAACTGGTGAGAATGGACCAAATCTGCGAGTCTTGATGAGGTTTTCTTAACCGGACCCCTTAGTTGCCGAACGTTCGTACTGCCCCGGGACTAAAATCGGTAAGTAATAGCTTGGAAAAATGGCCAGAATAGACCAAATCTATTAGTTTTAATGAGGTCCCCGTAAACTTTCCCCAGATTTCGCAGAATGTTCGGATCGCCCCGTGTCACAAAATCAGTGAGTAATAGCATACAAACCTAGCCATAATGCATAAAATCCATGAGTTTTGATGAGCTCCCCATAACCGGAAACTGAAGTTACCCGAACATTTGTATCGCCACGGGACCTAAAATCAGTGAGTAATAGCATATAAAACTAGCTAGAATGTATAAATTCTGCGAATTTTGAGGAGGTCCCCATAAATGCTCCCCGAAGTTCCCCGAATGTTTGGATCGCCCCGGGACCGAAAATCAGTGAGTAATAGAAGGGAAAACTGGCCACGTTGGACCAAATCTGTTAGTTTGGCCGAAGTTCCCCGTAACCGGTCCCTAGATTTCGCGGAACGTTCGGATCGCCCTGTGACCCAAAATCAGTGAGTAATAGCAAACAAAACTAGCTAGAATGTATAAAAATCTATGAGTTTTGACGAGGTTTTCGTAACGGAACCCCGAAGTTCCCAAAACATTCGTCCCGCCTCGAGACCCAAAATATGTGAGTAATAGCCTACAAAACTGGCCAGAATTTAAAAAATATGCGAGTTTTGACGAGGTCCCCGTAACAAGACCCCGAAGTTCCGCAAACATTCGTATCGCCCCGGGACCCAAACACGGTGAGTAATAGCATACAAAACTGGCTAGAATGGACCAAATCTACGAGTTTTGACGAGGTTTTCGTAACCGGACCCCGAAGTTCCCCGAACGCTCGTATCACCCCGGGACCAAAAATCAATGAGTAATAGCATACAAAACCCGGCCATAATGTATAAAATCTACGAGTTTTGACGAGCTCCCCGTAACCAGAAACCGAAGTTATCCGAACTTTCGTAATGCCACGGGACCCAAAATCAGTGAGTAATAGCATATAAAACTGGCCAGAATGTATAAATTCCGTGAGTTTCGACGAGGTACCCATAAACGCTCCCCGAAGTTCCCCGAACATTGAGATCGCCCCGGGAACCAAAATCAGTGAGTAGTAGGAGGGAAAACTGGCCACATTGGACCAAATCTGTTAGTTTGGCCGAAGTCCCCTTAAGCGGTCCCTAGATTTCGCGGAACGTTCGGATCGCCCTGTGACCCAAAATCAATGAGTAATAGCATACAAAACAAGCTAGAATGTATAAAAATGTGTGAGTTTTGACGAGGTTTTTGTAAGTGGAACCCGAAGTTCCTGAAACGTTCGTATGGCCCCAGGACACAAAATATGTGAGTAATAGCATACAAAACTGGTCAGAATGGACCAAATCTGCGAGTCTTCATGAGGTTTTCTTAACCGGACCCCTTAGTTGCCGAACGTTCGTACTGTCCCGGGACTAAAAATCGGTAAGTAATAGCTTGGAAAAATGGCCAGAATGGACCAAATCTGTGAGTTTTAATGAGGTCCTCGTAAACTTTCCCCAGATTTCGCAGAATGTTCGGATCGCCCCGTGTCACAAAATCAGTGAGTAATAGCATACAAACCTAGCCATAATGCATAAAATCTATGAGTTTTGATGAGCTCCCCATAACCGGAAACCGAAGTTACCCGAACATTTGTATCGCCACGGGACCTAAAATCAGTGAGTAATAGCATATAAAACTAGCTAGAATGTATAAATTCTGCGAGTTTTGAGGAGGTCCCCATAAATGCTCCCCGAAGTTCCCCGAATGTTTGGATCGCCCCGGGACCAAAAATCAGTGAGTAATAGAAGGGAAAACTGGCCACGTTGGACCAAATCTGTTAGTTTGGCCGAAGTTCCCCGTAACCGGTCCCTAGATTTGGCGGAACGTTCGGATCGCCCTGTGACCCAAAATCAGTGGGTAATAGCAAACAAAACTAGCTAGAATGTATAAAAATCTATGAGTTTTGACGAGGTTTTCATAACCGAACCCCGAAGTTCCCAAAACATTCGTCTCGCCTCGGGACCCAAAATATGTGACTAATAGCCTACAAAACTGGCCAGAATGTAAAAAATATGCGAGTTTTGACGAGGTCCCCGTAACAAGACCCCGAAGTTCCGCAAACATTCGTATCGCCCCGGGACCCAAACACGGTGAGTAATAGCATACAAAACTGGCTAGAATGGACCAAATCTACGAGTTTTGACGAGGTTTTCGTAACCGGACCCCGATGTTCCCCGAACGTTCGTATCACCCCGGGACCAAAAATCAGTGAGTAATAGCATACAAACCCGGCCATAATGTATAAAATCTACGAGTTTTCACGAGCTCCCCGTAAAAGGAAACCGAAGTGACCCGAACATTCGTATCGCCACTGGACCCAAAATCAGTGAGTAATAGCATACAAAACTAGCCAGAATGTATAAATTCTGCGAGTTTCGACGAGGTACCCATAAATGCTCCCCGGAGTTCCCCGAATGTTCGGATCGCCCTCTGACCCAGAATCAGTGAGTAATAGCATACAAAACTGGTCAGAATGGACCAAATCTGTGAGTTTTAATGAGGTCCCCGTAAACTGTCCCCAGATTTCGCAGAATGTTCGGATCGCCCCGTGTCACAAAATCAGTGAGTAATAGCATACAAACCCGGCCATAATGTATAAAATCTACGAGTTTGGACGAGCTCACCGTAACCGGAAACCGAAGTTACCCGAACATTCGTATCGCCACGGGACCCAAAATCAGTGAGTAATAGCATATAAAACTGGCCAGAATGTATAAATTCTGTGAGTTTCGACGAGGTACCCATAAACGCTCCCCGAAGTTCCCCGAACGTTGGGATCGCCCCCGGAACCAAAATCAGTGAGTAGGAGGAGGGAAAACTGGCCACATTGGACCAAATCCGTTAGTTTGGCCGAAGTCCCCTTAAGCGGTCCCTAGATTTCGCGGAACGTTCGGATCGCCCTGTGACCCAAAATCAATGAGTAATAGCATACAAAACTAGCTAGAATGTATAAAAATCTGTGAGTTTTGACGAGGTTTTTGTAACTGAACCCCGAAGTTCCCGAAACGTTCGTATGGCCCCAGGATCCAAAATATGTGAGTAATAGCATACAAAACTGGTCAGAATGGACCAAATCTGCGAGTCTTGACGAGGTTTTCTTAACCGGAGCCCTTAGTTGCCGAACGTTCGTATCGCCCCGGGACTAAAAATCGGTGAGTAATAGCATGGAAAAATGGCCAGAATGGACCAAATCTGTGAGTTTTAATGAGGTCCCCGTAAACTGTCCCCATATTTCGCAGAATGTTCGGATCGCCCCGTGTCGCAAAATCAGTGAGTAATAGCATACAAACCAAGCCATAATGCATAAAATCTACGAGTTTTGATGAGCTCCCCATAACCGGAAACCGAAGTTACCCAAACATTTGTATCGCCACGAGACCTAAAATCAGTGAGTAATAGCATATAAAACTAGCTAGAATGTATAAATTATGTGAGTTTTGACGAGGTCCCCATAAACGCTCCCCGAAGTTCCCCGAATGTTTGGATCGCCCCGGGACCGAAAATCAGTGAGTAATAGAAGGGAAAACTGGCCACGTTGGACCAAATCTATTAGTTTGGCCGAAGTTCCCCGTAGCCGGTCCCTAGATTACGCGAAACGTTCGGATCGCCCAGTGACATAAAATCAGTGAGTAATAGCAAACAAAACTAGCTAGAATGTATAAAAATCTGTGAGTTTTGACGAGGTTTTCGTAACCGAACCCCGAAGTTCCCAAAACATTCGGATCGCCCTCTAACCCAAAATCAGTGAGTAATAGCATACACAACTAGTCAGAATGGACCAAATCTGTGAGTCTTGACGAGGTTTTCGTAACCGGACCCCTTAGTTCCCCGAACGTTCGTATCGCCCTGGGACTAAAATCGGTGAGTAATAGCATGAAAAAATGGACAAAATGGACCAAATCTGTGAGATTTAACGAGGTCCCCGTAAACTGTCCCCAGATTTCGCAGAATGTTCGGGTCGCCCCGTGTCACAAAATCAGTGAGTAATCGCATACAAACCCGGCCATAATGTATAAAATCTACGAGTTTGGACGAGCTCCCCGTAACCGGAAACCGAAGTTACCCAAACATTCGTATTGCCACGGGACCCAAAATCAGTGAGTAATAGCATATAAAACTGGCCAGAATGTATATATTATGTGAGTTTTGACAAGGTCCCCATAAACGCTCCCCGAAGTTCCCCGAACGTTGGGATCACCCCGGGAACCAAAATCAGTGAGTAGTAGGAGGGAAAACTGGCCACATTGGACCAAATCTGTTAGTTTGGCCGAAGTCCCCATAAGCGGTCCCTAGATTTTGCGGAACGTTCGGATCGCCCTGTGACCCAAAATCAGTGAGTAATAGCATACAAAAACTAGCTAGAATGTATAAAAATCTGTGAGTTTTGACGAGGTTTTTGTAACTGAACCCCGAAGTTC
This sequence comes from Hordeum vulgare subsp. vulgare, assembly GCF_904849725.1. Lineage (NCBI taxonomy): Eukaryota > Viridiplantae > Streptophyta > Magnoliopsida > Poales > Poaceae > Hordeum > Hordeum vulgare. Next base: position 635,575 of record NC_058520.1, on the reverse strand, counting down.
CCGAAACGTTCGTATGGCCACATGACCCAAAATATGTGAGTAATAGCATACAAAACTGGTCAGAATGGACCAAATCTACGAGTCCTGAGGAGGTTTTCGTAACCGGACCCCTTAGTTCCCCGAACGTTCGTATCGCCCCGGGACTAAAAATTGGTGAGTAATAGCATGAAAAAATGGCCAGAATGGACCAAATCTGTGAGTTTTAATGAGGTCCCCGTAAACTGTCCCCAGATTTCGCAGCATGTTCGGATCGCCCCGTGTCACAAAATCAGTGAGTAATAGCATACAAACCCGGCCATAATGTATAAAATCTACGAATTTGGACGAGCTCACCGTAACCGGAAACCGAAGTTACCCGAAAATTCGTATCGCCACGGGACCCAAAATCAGTGAGTAATAGCATATAAACTGGCCAGAATGTATAAATTCTGTGAGTTTCGACGAGGTACCCATAAACGCTCCCCGAAGTTCCCCGAACGTTGGGATCGCCCCGGGAACCAAAATCAGTGAGTAGCAAGAGGGAAAACTGGCCACATTGGACCAAATCTGTTAGTTTGGCCGAAGTCCCCTTAAGTGGTCCCTAGATTTCGCGGAAGGTTCGGATCGCCCTGTGACCCAAAATCAATGAGTAATAGCATACAAAACTAGCTAGAATGTATAAAAATCTGTGAGTTTTGACGAGGTTTTTGTAACTGAACCCCGAAGTTCCCGAAACGTTCGTATGGCCCCAGGACCCAAAATATGTGAGTAATAGCATACAAAACTGGTCAGAATGGACCAAATCTACGAGTCCTGAGGAGGTTTTCGTAACCAGAACCCTTAGTTCCCCGAATGTTCGTATCGCCCCGGGACTAAAAATCGATGAGTAATAGCATGAAAAAATGGCCAGAATGGACCAAATCTGTGAGTTTTAATGAGGTCCCGTAAACTGTCCCCAGATTTCGCAGAATGTTCGGATCGCCCCGTGTCACAAAATCAGTGAGTAATAGCATACAAACCCGGCCATAATGTATAAAATCTACGAATTTGGACGAGCTCACCGTAACCGAAAACCGAAGTTACCCGAACATTTGTATCGCCACGGGACCTAAAATCAGTGAGTAATAGCATATAAACTGGCCAGAATGTATAAATTCTGTGAGTTTCGACGAGGTCCCCATAAACGCTCCCCGAAGTTCCCCGAATGTTTGGATCGCCCCGGGACCGAAAATCAGTGAGTAATAGAAGGGAAAACTGGGCACGTTGGACCAAATCTATTAGTTTGGCCGAATTTCCCCGTAGCCGGTCCCTAGATTACGCGGAACGTTCGGATCGCCCTGTGACATAAAATCAGTGAGTAATAGCAAACAAAACTAGCTAGAATGTATAAAAATCTGTGAGTTTTGACGACGTTTTCGTAACCGAACCCCGAAGTTCCCAAAACATTCGTATCGCCTCGGGACCCAAAATATGTGAGTAATAGCATACAAAACTGGCCAGAATGTAAAAAATATGCGATTTTTGACGAGGTCCCCGTAACAAGACTCCGAAGTTCCGCAAACATTCGTATCGCCCCGGGACCCAAACACGGTGAGTAATAGCATACAAAACTGGCTAGAATGGACCAAATCTACGAGTTTTGACGAGGTTTCCGTAACCGGACCCCGAAGTTCCCCGAACGTTCGTATCACCCCGGGACCAAAAATCAGAGAGTAATAGCATACAAACCCGGCCATAATGTATAAAATCTACGAGTTTTGACGAGCTCCCAGTAACCGGAAACCGAAGTTACCCGAACATTCGTATCGCCACTGGACCCAAAATCAGTGAGTAATAGCATATAAAACTAGCCAGAATGTATAAATTCTGCGAGTTTTGACGAGGTCCCCATAAATGCTCCCCGGAGTTCCCCGAATGTTCGGATCGCCCCAAGACCCAAAATCAGTGAGTAATAGAATGGAAAACTGACCACATTGGATCAAATATGTTAGTTTGGCCGAAGTCCCCGTAACTGGTCCCTAGATTTCGCGGAACGTTCGGATCGCCCTCTAACCCAAAATCAGTGAGTAATAGCATACACAACTAGTCAGAATGGACCAAATCTGCGAGTCTTGACGAGGTTTTCGTAACCAGACCCCTTAGTTCCCCGAACGTTCGTATCGCCCTGGGACTAAATATCGGTGAGTAATAGCATGAAAAAATGGACAAAATGGACCAAATCTGTGAGATTTAACGAGGTCCCCGTAAACTGTCCCCAGATTTCGCAGAATGTTCGGGTCGCCCCGTGTCACAAAATCAGTGAGTAATCGCATACAAACCCGGCCATAATGTATAAAATCTACGAGTTTGGACGAGCTCCCCGTAACCGGAAACCAAAGTTACCCAAACATTCGTATCGCCACGGGACCCAAAATCAGTGAGTAATAGCATATAAAACTGGCCACAATGTATATATTATGTGAGTTTTGACAAGGTCCCCATAAACGCTCCCCGAAGTTCCCCGAACATTGGGATCACCCCGGGAACCAAAATCAGTGAGTAGTAGGAGGGAAAACTGGCGACATTGGACCAAATCTGTTAGTTTGGCCGAAGTCCCCTTAAGCGGTCCCTAGATTTTGCGGAACGTTCGGATCGTCCTGTGACCCAAAATCAGTGAGTAATAGCATACAAAAACTAGCTAGAATGTATAAAAATCTGTGAGTTTTGACGAGGTTTTTGTAACTGAACCCCGAAGTTCCCGAAACGTTCGTATGGCCACATGACCCAAAATATGTGAGTAATAGCATACAAAACTGGTCAGAATGGACCAAATCTACGAGTCCTGAGGAGGTTTTCGTAACCGGACCCCTTAGTTCCCCGAACGTTCGTATCGCCCCGGGACTAAAAATCGGTGAGTAATAGCATGAAAAAATGGCCAGAATGGACCAAATCTGTGAGTTTTAATGAGGTCCCGTAAACTGTCCCCAGATTTCGCAGAATGTTCGGATCGCCCCGTGTCACAAAATCAGTGAGTAATAGCATACAAACCCGGCCATAATGTATAAAATCTACGAATTTGGACGAGCTCACCGTAACCGGAAACCGAAGTTACCCGAACATTCGTATCGCCACGGGACCCAAAATTAGTGAGTAATAGCATATAAACTGGCTAGAATGTATAAATTCTGTGAGTTTCGACGAGGTACCCATAAACGCTCCCCGAAGTTCCCCGAACGTTGGGATCGCCCCGGGAACCAAAATCAGTGAGTAGGAGGAGGGAAAACTGGCCACATTGGACCAAATCTGTTAGTTTGGCCGAAGTCCCCTTAAGCGGTCCCTAGATTTCGCGGAACGTTCGGATCGCCCTGTGACCCAAAATCAATGAGGAATAGCATACAAAACTAGCTAGAATGTATAAAAATCTGTGAGTTTTGACGAGGTTTTTGTAACTGAACCCCGAAGTTCCCGAAACGTTCGTATGGCCCGAGGACCCAAAATATGTGAGTAATAGCATACAAAACTGGTCAGAATTGACCAAATCTACGAGTCCTGAGGAGGTTTTCGTAACCGGACCCCTTAGTTCCCCTAACGTTCGTACCGCCCCGGGACTAAAAATCGATGAGTAATAGCATGAAAAAATGGCCAGAATGGAGCAAATCTGTGAGTTTTCATGAGGTCCCGTAAACTGTCCCCAGATTTCGCAGAATGTTCGGATCGCCCCGTGTCACAAAATCAGTGAGTAATAGCATACAAACCCGGCCATAATGTATAAAATCTACGAATTTGGACGAGCTCACCGTAACCGGAAACCGAAGTTACCCGAACATTCGTATCGCCACGGGACCCAAAATCAGTGAGTAATAGCATATAAACTGGCCAGAATGTATAAATTCTGTGAGTTTCGACGAGGTACCCATAAACGCTCCCCGAAGTTCCCCGAACGTTGGGATCGCCCCGGGAACCAAAATCAGTGAGTAGTAGGAGGGAAAACTGGCCACATTGGACCAAATCTGTTAGTTTGGCCGAAGTCCCCTTAAGCGGTCCCTAGATTTTGCGGAACGTTGGGATCGCCCTGTGACCCAAAATCAGTGAGTAATAGCATACAAAAACTAGCTAAAATGTATAAAAATCTGTGAGTTTTGACGAGGTTTTTGTAACTGAATCCCGAAGTTCCCGAAACGTTCGTATGGCCACATGACCCAAAATATGTGAGTAATAGCATACAAAACTGGTCAGAATGGACCAAATCTACGAGTCCTGAGGAGGTTTTCGTAACCGGACCCCTTAGTTCCCCGAACGTTCGTATCGCCGCGGGACTAAAAATCGGTGAGTAATAGCATGAAAAAATGGCCAGAATGGACCAAATCTGTGAGTTTTAATGAGGTCCCGTAAACTGTCCCCAGATTTCGCAGAATGTTCGGATCGCCCCGTGTCACAAAATCAGTGAGTAATAGCATACAAACCCGGCCATAATGTATAAAATCTACGAATTTGGACGAGCTCACCGTAACCGGAAACCGAAGTTACCCGAACATTCGTATCGCCACGGGACCCAAAATCAGTGAGTAATAGCATATAAACTGGCTAGAATGTATAAATTCTGTGAGTTTCGACGAGGTACCCATAAACGCTCCCCGAAGTTCCCCGAACGTTGGGATCGCCCCGGGAACCAAAATCAGTGAGTAGCAGGAGGGAAAACTGGCCACATTGGACCAAATCTGTTAGTTTGGCCGAAGTCCCCTTAAGCGGTCCCTAGATTTCGCGGAACGTTCGGATCGCCCTGTGACCCAAAATCAATGAGCAATAGCATACAAAACTAGCTAGAATGTATAAAAATCTGTGAGTTTTGACGAGGTTTTTGTAACTGAACCCCGAAGTTCCCGAAACGTTCGTATGGCCCCAGGACCCAAAATATGTGAGTAATAGCATACAAAGCTGGTCAGAATGGACCAAATCTACGAGTCCTGAGGAGGTTTTCGTAACCGGACCCCTTAGTTCCCCGAACGTTCGTACCGCCCCGGGACTAAAAATCGATGAGTAATAGCATGAAAAAATGGCCAGAATGGACCAAATCTGTGAGTTTTCATGAGGTCCCGTAAACTGTCCCCAGATTTCGCAGAATGTTCGGATCGCCCCGTGTCACAAAATCAGTGAGTAATAGCATACAAACCCGGCCATAATGTATAAAATCTACGAATTTGGACGAGCTCACCGTAACCGGAAACTGAAGTTACCCGAACATTCGTATCGCCACGGGACCCAAAATCAGTGAGTAATAGCATATAAACTGGCCAGAATGTATAAATTCTGTGAGTTTCGATGAGGTACCCATAAACGCTCCCCGAAGTTCCCCGAACGTTGGGATCGCCCCGGGAACCAAAATCAGTGAGTAGTAGGAGGGAAAACTGGCCACATTGGACCAAATCTGTTAGTTTGGCCGAAGTCCCCTTAAGCGGTCCCTAGATTTTGCGGAACGTTGGGATCGCCCTGTGACCCAAAATCAGTGAGTAATAGCATACAAAAACTAGCTAGAATGTATAAAAATCTGTGAGTTTTGACGAGGTTTTTGTAACTGAACCCCGAAGTTCCCGAAACGTTCGTATGGCCACATGACCCAAAATATGTGAGTAATAGCATACAAAACTGGTCAGAATGGACCAAATCTACGAGTCCTGAGGAGGTTTTCGTAACCGGACCCCTTAGTTCCCCGAACGTTCGTATCGCCGCGGGACTAAAAATCGGTGAGTAATAGCATGAAAAAATGGCCAGAATGGACCAAATCTGTGAGTTTTAATGAGGTCCCGTAAACTGTCCCCAGATTTCGCAGAATGTTCGGATTGCCCCGTGTCACAAAATCAGTGAGTAATAGCATACAAACCCGGCCATAATGTATAAAATCTACGAATTTGGACGAGCTCACCGTAACCGGAAACCGAAGTTACCCGAACATTCGTATCGCCACGGGACCCAAAATCAGTGAGTAATAGCATATAAACTGGCTAGAATGTATAAATTCTGTGAGTTTCGACGAGGTACCCATAAACGCTCCCCGAAGTTCCCCGAACGTTGGGATCGCCCCGGGAACCAAAATCAGTGAGTAGCAGGAGGGAAAACTGGCCACATTGGACCAAATCTGTTAGTTTGGCCGAAGTCCCCTTAAGCGGTCCCTAGATTTCGCGGAACGATCGGATCGCCCTGTGACCCAAAATCAATGAGCAATAGCATACAAAACTAGCTAGAATGTATAAAAATCTGTGAGTTTTGACGAGGTTTTCGTAACTGAACCCCGAAGTTCCCGAAACGTTCGTATGGCCCACGAACCCAAAATATGTGAGTAATAGCATACAAAACTGGTCAGAATGGACCAAATCTACGAGTCCTGAGGAGGTTTTCGTAACCGGACCCCTTAGTTCCCCGAACGTTCGTATCGCCCCGGGACTAAAAATCGATGAGTAATAGCATGAAAAAATGGCTAGAATGGACCAAATCTGTGAGTTTTAATGAGGTCCCGTAAACTGTCCCCAGATTTCGCAGAATGTTTGGATCGCCCCGTGTCACAAAATCAGTGAGTAATAGCATACAAACCCGGCCATAATGTATAAAATCTACGAATTTGGACGAGCTCACCGTAACCGGAAACCAAAGTTACCCGAACATTCGTATCGCCACGGGACCCAAAATCAGTGAGTAATAGCATATAAACTGGCCAGAATGTATAAATTCTGTGAGTTTCGACGAGGTACCCATAAACGCTCCCTGAAGTTCCCCGAACGTTGGGATCGCCCCGGGAACCAAAATCAGTGAGTAGCAGGAGGGAAAACTGGCCACATTGGACCAAATCTGTTAGTTTGGCCGAAGTCCCCTTAAGCGGTCCCTAGATTTCGCGGAACGTTCGGATCGCCCTGTGACCCAAAATCAATGAGCAATAGCATACAAAACTAGCTAGAATGTATAAAAATCTGTGAGTTTTGACGAGGTTTTTGTAACTGAACCCCGAAGTTCCCGAAACGTTCGTATGGCCCCAGGACCCAAAATATGTGAGTAATAGCATACAAAACTGGTCAGAATGGACCAAATCTACGAGTCCTGAGGAGGTTTTCGTAACCGGACCCCTTAGTTCCCCGAACGTTCGTATCGCCCCGGGACTAAAAATCGATGAGTAATAGCATGAAAAAATGGCCAGAATGGACCAAATCTGTGTGTTTTAATCAGGTCCCGTAAACTGTCCCCAGATTTCGCAGAATGTTCGGATCGCCCCGTGTCACAAAATCAGTGAGTAATAGCATACAAACCCGGCCATAATGTATAAAATCTACAAATTTGGACGAGCTCACCGTAACCGGAAACCGAAGTTACCCGGACATTCGTATCGCCACGGGACCCAAAATCAGTGAGTAATAGCATATAAACTGGCCAGAATGTATAAATTCTGTGAGTTTCGACGAGGTACCCATAAACGCTCCCCGAAGTTCCCCGAATGTTGGGATCGCCCCGGGAACCAAAATCAGTGAGTAGCAGGAGGGAAAACTGGCCACATTGGACCAAATCTGTTAGTTTGGCCGAAGTCCCCTTAAGCGGTCCCTAGATTTCGCGGAACGTTCGGATCGCCCTGTGACCCAAAATCAATGAGTAATAGCATACAAAACTAGCTAGAATGTATAAAAATCTGTGAGTTTTGACGAGGTTTTTGTAATTGAACCCCGAAGTTCCGGAAACGTTCGTATGGCCCCAGGACCCAAAATTGGTGAGTAATAGCATACAAAACTGGTCAGAATGGACCAAATCTGCGAGTCTTGATGAGGTTTTCTTAACCGGAGCCCTTAGTGCCCCGAACGTTCGTATCGCCGCGGGACTAAAAATCGGTGAGTAATAGCATGGAAAAATGGCCAGAATGGACCAAATCTGTGAGTTTTAATGAGGTCCCCGTAAACTTTTCCCAGATTTCGCAGAATGTTCGGATCGCCCCGTGTCACAAAATCAGTGAGTAATAGCATACAAACCTAGCCATAATGCATAAAATCTACGAGTTTTGATGAGCTCCCCATAACCGGAAACCGAAGTTACCCAAACATTTGTATCGCCACGAGACCCAAAATCAGTGAGTAATAGCATATAAAACTAGCTAGAATGTATACATTATGTGAGTTTTGACGAGGTCCCCATAAACGCTCCCCGAAGTTCCCCGAATGTTTGGATCGCCCCGGGACCGAAAATCAGTGAGTAATAGAAGGGAAAACTGGCCACGTTGGACCAAATCTATTAGTTTGGCCGAAGTTCCCCGTAGCCGGTCCTTAGATTACGCGGAACGTTCGGATCGCCCTGTGACATAAAATCAGTGAGTAATAGCAAACAAAACTAGTTAGAATGTATAAAAATCTGTGAGTTTTGACGAGGTTTTCGTAACCGAACCCCAAAGTCCCAAAATATTCGTATCGCCTCGGGACCCAAAATATGTGAGTAATAGCATACAAAACTGGCTAGAATGGACCAAATCTACGAGTTATGACGAGGTTTTCGTAACCGGACCCCGAAGTTCCCCGAACGTTCGTATCACCCCGGGACCAAAAATCAGAGAGTAATAGCATACAAACCCGGCTATAATGTATAAAATCTACGAGTTTTGACGAGCTCCCCGTAACCGGAAACCGAAGTTACCCGAACATTCGTATCGCCACTGGACCCAAAATCAGTGAGTAATAGCATATATAACTAGCCAGAATGTATAAATTCTGCGAGTTTTGACGAGGTCCCCATAAATGCTCCCCGGAGTTCCCCGAATGTTCGGATCGCCCCAGGACCCAAAATCAGTGAGTAATAGAAGGGAAAACTGACCACATTGGATCAAATATGTTAGTTTGGCCGAAGTCCCCGTAACTGGTCCCTAGATTTCGCGGAACGTTCGGATCGCCCTCTGACCCAAAATCAGTGAGTAATAGCATACAAAACTGGTCAGAATGGACTAAATCTGCGAGTCTTGACGAGGTTTTCGTAACCGGACCCCTTAGTTCCCCGAACGTTCGTATCGCCCTGGGACTAAAAATCGGTGAGTAAAAGCATGAAAAAATGGACAAAATGGACCAAATCTGTGAGATTTAACGAGGTCCCCGTAAATTGTCCCCAGATTTCGTAGTATGTTCGGATCGACCCGTGTCACAAAATCAGTGAGTAATAGCATACAAACCCGGCCATAATGTATAAAATCTACGAGTTTGGACGAGCTCCCCGTAACCGGAAACCGAAGTTACCCAAACATTCGTATCGCCACGGGAACCAAAATCAGTGAGTAATAGCATATAAAACTGGCCAGAATGTATATATTATGTGAGTTTTGACAAGGTCCCCATAAACGCTCCCCGAAGTTCCCTGAACGTTGGGATCACCTCGGGAACCAAAATCAGTGAGTAGTAGGAGGGAAAACTGGCCACATTGGACCAAATCTGTTAGTTTGGCCGAAGTCCCCTTAAGCGGTCCCTAGATTTTGCGGAAGGTTCGGATCACCGTGTGACCCAAAATCAGTGAGTAATAGCATACAAAAACTAGCTACAATGTATAAAAATATGTGAGTTTTGACGAGGTTTTTGTAACTGAACCCCGAAGTTCCCGAAACGCTCGTCTGGCCACATGACCCAAAATATGTGAGTAATAGCATACAAACTGGTCAGAATGGACCAAATCCGCGAGTCTTGACGATGTTTTCGTAACCGGACCCCTTAGTTCCCCGGACGTCCGTATCACCCCGGGACCAAAAATCAGAGAGTAATAGCATACAAACCCGGCCATAATGTATAAAATCTACGAGTTTTGACGAGCTCCCCGTAACCGGAAACCGAAGTTACTCGAACATTCGTCTCGCCACTGGACCCAAAATCAGTGAGTAATAGGATATAAGACTAGCCAGAATGTATAAATTCTGCGAGTTTTGACGAGGTCCCCATAAATGCTCCCCGGAGTTCCCCGAACGTTCGGATCGCCCCAGGACCCAAAATCAGTGAGTAATAGAAGGGAAAACTGACCACATTGGATCAAATATGTTAGTTTGGCCGAAGTCCCCGTAACCGGTCCCTAGATTTCGGGGAACGTTCAGATCGCCCTCTGACCCAAAATCAGTGAGTAATAGCATACAAAACTGGTCAAAATGGACCAAATCTGCGAGTCTTGACGAGGTTTTCGTAACCGGACCCCTTAGTTCCCCGAACATTCGTATCGCCCCGGGACTAAAAATCGGTGAGTAATAGCATGGAAAACTGGCCAGAATGGACCAAATCTGTGAGTTTTAATGAGGTCCCCTTAAACTGTCCCCAGATTTCGCAGAATGTTCGGATCGCCCCGTGTCACAAAATCAGTGAGTAATAGCATACAAACCTAGCCATAATGCATAAAATCTACGAGTTTTGATGAGCTCCCCATAACCGGAAACCTAAGTTACCCAAACATTTGTATCGCCACGGGACCCAAAATCAGTGAGTAATAGCATATAAAACTAGCTAGAATGTATAAATACTGCGAGTTTTGACGAGGTCCCCATAAACGTTGCCCGAAGTTCCCCGAACGTTTGGATCGCCCCGGGACCGAAAATCAGTGAGTAATAGAAGGGAAAACTGGCCACGTTGGACCAAATCTGTTAGTTTGGCCGAAGTCCCCCGTAACCGGTCCCTAGATTACGCGGAACGTTCGGATTGCCCTGTGACCCAAAATCAGTGAGTAATAGCAAACAAAACTAGCTAGAATGTATAAAAATCTGTCAGTTTTGATGAGGTTTTCGTAACCGAACCCCGAAGTTCCCAAAACATTCGTATCGCCTCGGGACCCAAAATATGTGAGTAATAGCATACAAAACTGGCCAGAATGTAAAAAATATGCGAGTTTTGACGAGGTCCCCGTAACCAGACCCCGAAGTTCCCCAAACATTCGTATCGCCCCGGGACCCAAACACGGTGAGTAATAGCATACAAAACTGGTCAGAATGGACCAAATCTGCGAGTCTTGACGAGGTTTTCGTAACCGGACCCCAAAGTTCCCCGAACGTTCGTATCACCCCGGGACCAAAAATCAGTGAGTAATAGCATACAAACCCGGCCATAATGTATAAAATCTACGAGTTTTGACAAGCTCCCCGTAACCGGAAACCGAAGTTACTCGAACATTCGTATCGCCACTGGACCCAAAATCAGTGAGTAATAGCATATAAAACTAGCCAGAATGTATAAATTCTGCGAGTTTTGACGAGGTCCCCATAAATGCTCCCCGGAGTTCCCCGAACGTTCGGATCGCCCCAGGACCCAAAATCAGTGAGTAATAGAAGGGAAAACTGACCACATTGGATCAAATATGTTAGTTTGGCCGAAGTCCCCGTAACCGGTCCCTAGATTTCGGGGAACGTTCAGATCGCCCTCTGACCCAAAATCAGTGAGTAATAGCATACAAAACTGGTCAAAATGGACCAAATCTGCGAGTCTTGACGAGGTTTTCGTAACCGGACCCCTTAGTTCCCCGAACATTCGTATCGCCCCGGGACTAAAAATCGGTGAGTAATAGCATGGAAAACTGGCCAGAATGGACCAAATCTGTGAGTTTTAATGAGGTCCCCTTAAACTGTCCCCAGATTTCGCAGAATGTTCGGATCGCCCCGTGTCACAAAATCAGTGAGTAATAGCATACAAACCTAGCCATAATGCATAAAATCTACGAGTTTTGATGAGCTCCCCATAACCGGAAACCTAAGTTACCCAAACATTTGTATCGCCACGGGACCCAAAATCAGTTAGTAATAGCATATAAAACTAGCTAGAATGTATAAATTCTGCGAGTTTTGACGAGGTCCCCATAAACGTTGCCCGAAGTTCCCCGAACGTTTGGATCGCCCCGGGACCGAAAATCAGTGAGTAATAGAAGGGAAAACTGGCCACGTTGGACCAAATCTGTTAGTTTGGCCGAAGTCCCCCGTAACCGGTCCCTAGATTACGCGGAACGTTCGGATTGCCCTGTGACCCAAAATCAGTGAGTAATAGCAAACAAAACTAGCTAGAATGTATAAAAATCTGTCAGTTTTGATGAGGTTTTCGTAACCGAACCCCGAAGTTCCCAAAACATTCGTATCGCCTCGGGACCCAAAATATGTGAGTAATAGCATACAAAACTGGCCAGAATGTAAAAAATATGCGAGTTTTGACGAGGTCCCCGTAACCAGACCCCGAAGTTCCCCAAACATTCGTATCGCCCCGGGACCCAAACACGGTGAGTAATAGCATACAAAACTGGTCAGAATGGACCAAATCTGCGAGTCTTGACGAGGTTTTCGTAACCGGACCCCAAAGTTCCCCGAACGTTCGTATCACCCCGGGACCAAAAATCAGTGAGTAATAGCATACAAACCCGGCCATAATGTATAAAATCTACGAGTTTTGACAAGCTCCCCGTAACCGGAAACCGAAGTTACTCGAACATTCGTATCGCCACTGGACCCAAAATCAGTGAGTAATAGCATATAAAACTAGCCAGAATGTATAAATTCTGCGAGTTTTGACGAGGTCCCCATAAATGCTCCCCGGAGTTCCCCGAACGTTCGGATCGCCCCAGGACCCAAAATCAGTGAGTAATAGAAGGGAAAACTGACCACATTGGATCAAATATGTTAGTTTGGCCGAAGTCCCCGTAACCGGTCCCTAGATTTCGGGGAACGTTCAGATCGCCCTCTGACCCAAAATCAGTGAGTAATAGCATACAAAACTGGTCAAAATGGACCAAATCTGCGAGTCTTGACGAGGTTTTCGTAACCGGACCCCTTAGTTCCCCGAACATTCGTATCGCCCCGGGACTAAAAATCGGTGAGTAATAGCATGGAAAACTGGCCAGAATGGACCAAATCTGTGAGTTTTAATGAGGTCCCCTTAAACTGTCCCCAGATTTCGCAGAATGTTCGGATCGCCCCGTGTCACAAAATCAGTGAGTAATAGCATACAAACCTAGCCATAATGCATAAAATCTACGAGTTTTGATGAGCTCCCCATAACCGGAAACCTAAGTTACCCAAACATTTGTATCGCCACGGGACCCAAAATCAGTTAGTAATAGCATATAAAACTAGCTAGAATGTATAAATTCTGCGAGTTTTGACGAGGTCCCCATAAACGTTGCCCGAAGTTCCCCGAACGTTTGGATCGCCCCGGGACCGAAAATCAGTGAGTAATAGAAGGGAAAACTGGCCACGTTGGACCAAATCTGTTAGTTTGGCCGAAGTCCCCCGTAACCGGTCCCTAGATTACGCGGAACGTTCGGATTGCCCTGTGACCCAAAATCAGTGAGTAATAGCAAACAAAACTAGCTAGAATGTATAAAAATTTGTCAGTTTTGATGAGGTTTTCGTAACAGAACCCCGAAGTTCCCAAAACGTTCGTATCGCCTCGGGACCCAAAATATGTGAGTAATAGCATACAAAACTGGCCAGAATGTAAAAAATATGCGAGTTTTGACGAGGTCCCCGTAACCAGACCCCGAAGTTCCCCAAACATTCGTATCGCCCCGGGACCCAAACACGGTGAGTAATAGCATACAAAACTTGCTAGAATGGACCAAATCTACGCGTTTTGACGAGGTTTTTGTAACCGGACCCCAAAGTTCCCCGAACGTTCGTATCACCCCGGGACCAAAAATCAGTGAGTAATAGCATACAAACCCGGCCATAATGTATTAAATCTACGAGTTTTGACAAGCTCCCCGTAACCGGAAACCGAAGTTACCCGAACATTCGTATCGTCACGGGACCCAAAATCAGTGAGTAATAGCATATAAAACTAGCCAGAATGTATAAATTCTGCGAGTTTCGACGAGGTCCCCATAAATGCTCCCCGGAGTTCCCCGAACGTTCGGATCGCCCCAGGACCCAAAATCAGTGAGTAATAGAAGGGAAAACTGACCACATTGTATCAAATATGTTAGTTTGGCCGAAGTCCCCGTAACCGGTCCCTAGCTTTCGCGGAACGTTCAGATCGCCCTCTGACCCAAAATCAGTGAGTAATAGCATACAAAACTGGTCAGAATGGACCAAATCTACGAGTCTTGACGAGGTTTTCGTAACCGGACCCCTTAGTTCCCCGAACGTTCGTATCGCGCTGGGACTAAAAATCGGTGAGTAATAGCATGAAAAAATGGACAAAATTGACCAAATCTGTGAGATTTAACGAGGTCCCCGTAAACTGTCCCCAGATTTCGCAGAATGTTTCGGATCGCCCCGTGTCACAAAATCAGTGAGTAATAACATACAAACCAGGCCATAATGTATAAAATCTACGAGTTTGGACGAGCTCCCCGTAACCGGAGACCGAAGTTACCCGAACATTCGTATCGCCACGGGACCCAAAATCAGTGAGTAATAGCATATAAAACTGGCCAGAATGTATAAATTCTGTGAGTTTCGACAAGGTCCCCATAAATGCTCCCCGAAGTTCCCCGAACGTTGGGATCGCCCCGGGAACCAAAATCAGTGAGTAGTAGGAGGGAAAACTGGCCACATTGGACCAAATCTGTTAGTTTGGCCGTAGTCCCCTTAAGCGGTCCCTAGATTTCACGGAACGTTCGGATCGCCCTGTGACCCAAAATCAATGAGTAATAGCATACAAAACTAGCTAGAATGTATAAAAATCTATGAGTTTTGACGAGGTTTTTGTAACTGAACCCCGAAGTTCCCGAAACGTTCGTATGGCCCCAGGACCCAAAATATGTGAGTAATAGCATACAAAACTGGTCAGAATGGACCAAATCTGCGAGTCTTGACGAGGTTTTCGTAACCGGACCCCTCAGTTCCCCGAACGTTCGTATTAACCCGGGACTAAAAATCGTTGAGTAATAGCATGGAAAAAAGACCAGAATGGACCAAATCTGTGAGCTTTAATGAGGTCCCCGTAAATTGTCCCCAGATTTCGCAGAATGTTAGGATCGCCCCGTGTCACAAAATCAATGAGTAATAGCATACAAACCTAGCCATAATGCATAAAATCTACGAGTTTTGATGAGCTCCCCATAACCGGAAACCAAAGTTACCCGAACATTTGTATCGCCACGGGACCCAAAATCAGTGATTAATAGCATATAAAACTGGCTAGAATGTATAAATTATGCGAGTTTTGACGAGGTCCCCATAAACGCTCCCCAAGATCCCCGAACGTTTGGATTGCCCCGGGACCGAAAATCAGTGAGTAATAGAAGGGAAAACTGGCCACGTTGGACCAAATCTGTTAGTTTGGCCGAAGTCCCCTGTAACCGGTCCCTAGATTACGCGGAACTTTCGAATTGCCCTGTGACCCAAAATCAGTGAGTAGTAGCAAACAAAACTAGCTAGAATGTATAAAAATCTGTGAGTTTGGCGAGGTTTTCGTAACCGAACCCCGAAGTTCCCAAAACATTCGTATCGCCTCGGGACCCAAAATATGTGAGTAATAGCATACAAAACTGGCCAGAATGTAAAAAATATGCGAGTTTTGACGAGGTCCCCGTAACCAGACCCCCGAAGTTCCCCAAACATTCGTATCGCCCCGGGACCCAAACACGGTGAGTAATAGCATACAAAACTGGCTAGAATGGACCAAATCTATGACTTTTGACGAGGTTTTTGTCACCGGACCCCGTAGTTCCCCGAACGTTCGTATCACCCCAGGAACAAAAATCAGTGAGTAATACCATACAAACCGGCCATAATGTATAAAATCTACGAGTATTGACAAGCTCCCCGTAACCGGAAACCGAAGTTACCCGAACATTCGTATCGTCGCGGGACCCAAAATCAGTGAGTAATAGCATATAAAACTAGCCAGAATGTATTAATTTTGCGAGTTTTGACGAGGTCCCCATAAATGCTCCCCGGAGTTCCCCGAACGTTCGGATCGCCCCAGGACCCGAAATCAGTGAGTAATAGAAGGGAAAACTGACCACATTGTATCAAATATGTTAGTTTGGCCGAAGTCCCCGTAACCGGTCCCTAGATTTCGCGGAACGTTCGGATCGCCCTCTGACCCATGATCAGTGAGTAATAGCATACAAAACTGGTCAGAATGGACCAAATCTGCGAGTCTTGACGAGGTTTTCATAACCGGACCCCTTAGTTCCCCGAACGTTCGTATCGCCCTGGGACTAAAAATCGGTGAGTAATAGCATGAAAAAATGGACAAAATTGACCAAATCTGTGAGATTTAACGAGGTCCCCGTAAACTGTCCCCAGATTTCGCAGAATGTTTCGGATCGCCCCGTGTCACAAAATCAGTGAGTAATAACATACAAACCAGGCCATAATGTATAAAATCTACGAGTTTGGACGAGCTCCCCGTAACCGGAGACCGAAGTTACCCGAACATTCGTATCGCCACGGGACCCAAAATCAGTGAGTAATAGCATATAAAACTGGCCAGAATGTATAAATTCTGTGAGTTTCGACGAGGTCCCCATAAACGCTCCCCGAAGTTCCCCGAACGTTGGGATCGCCCCGGGAACCAAAATCAGTGAGTAGTAGGAGGGAAAACTGGCCACATTGGACCAAATCTGTTAGTTTGGCCGTAGTCCCCTTAAGCGGTCCCTAGATTTCACGGAACGTTCGGATCGCCCTGTGACCCAAAATCAATGAGTAATAGCATACAAAACTAGCTAGAATGTATAAAAAACTGTGAGTTTTGACGAGGTTTTTGTAACTGAACCCCGAAGTTCCCGAAACGTTCGTATGGCCCCAGGACCCAAAATATGTGAGTAATAGCATACAAAACTGGTCAGAATGGACCAAATCTGCGAGTCTTGACGAGGTTTTCGTAACCGGACCCCTCAGTTCCCCGAACGTTCGTATTAACCCGGGACTAAAAATCGTTGAGTAATAGCATGGAAAAATGACCAGAATGGACCAAATTTGTGAGTTTTAATGAGGTCCCCGTAAATTGTCCCCAGATTTCGCAGAATGTTTGGATCGCCCCGTGTCACAAAATCAGTGAGTAATAGCATACAAACCTAGCCATAATGCATAAAATCTATGAGTTTTGATGAGCTCCCCATAACCGGAAACCAAAGTTACCCGAACATTTGTATCGCCACGGGACCCAAAATCAGTGATTAATAACATATAAAACTGGCTAGAATGTATAAATTCTGCGAGTTTTGACGAGGTCCCCATAAACGCTCCCGAAGATCCCCGAACATTTGGATCGCCCCGGGACCGAAAATCAGTGAGTAATAGAAGGGAAAACTGGCCACGTTGGACCAAATCTGTTAGTTTGGCCGAAGTCCCCCGTAAGCGGTCCCTAGATTACGCGGAACGTTCGGATTGCCCTCTGACCCAAAATCAGTGAGTAGTAGCAAACAAAACTAGCTAGAATGTATAAAAATCTGTGAGTTTTGACGAGGTTTTCGTAACCGAACCCCGAATTCCCAAAACATTCGTATCGCCTCGGGACCCAAAATATGTGAGTAATAGCATACAAAACTGGCCAGAATGTAAAAAATATGCGAGTTTTGACGAGGTCCCCGTAACCAGACCCCGAAGTTCCCCAAACATTCGTATCGCCCCGGGACCCAAACACGGTGAGTAATAGCATACAAAACTGGCTAGAATGGACCAAATCTACGAGTTTTGACGAGGTTTTCGTAACCGGACCCCGAAGTTCCCCGAACGTTCGTATCACCCCAGGACCAAAAATCAGTGAGTAATAGCATACAAACAGGCCATAATGTATAAAATCTACGAGTTTTGACGAGCTCGCCGTAACCGGAAACCGAAGTTACCCGAACATTCGTATCGCCACGGGACCCAAAATCAGTGAGTAATAGCATATAAAACTAGCCAGAATGTATAAATTCTGCGAGTTTTGACGAGGTCCCCATAAATGCTCCCCGGAGTTCTCCGAACGTTCGGATCGCCCCAGGACCCAAAATCAGTGAGTAATAGAAGGGAAAACTGACCACATTGGATCAAATATGTTAGTTTGGCCGAAGTCCCCGTAACCGGTCCCTAGATTTCGCAGAACGTTCGGATCGCCCTCTGACCCAAAATCAGTGAGTAATAGCATACAAAACTGGTCAGAATGGACCAAATCTGCGAGTCTTGACGAGGTTTTCATAACCGGACCCCTTAGTTCCCCGAACGTTCGTATCGCCCTGGGACTAAAAATCGGTGAGTAATAGCATGAAAAAATGGACAAAATTGACCAAATCTGTGAGATTTAACGAGGTCCCCGTAAACTGTCCCCAGATTTCGCAGAATGTTTCGGATCGCCCCGTGTCACAAAATCAGTGAGTAATAACATACAAACCAGGCCATAATGTATAAAATCTACGAGTTTGGACGAGCTCCCCGTAACCGGAGACCGAAGTTACCCGAACATTCGTATCGCCACGGGACCCAAAATCAGTGAGTAATAGCATATAAAATTGGCCAGAATGTATAAATTCTGTGAGTTTCGACGAGGTCCCCATAAACGCTCCCCGAAGTTCCCCGAACGTTGGGATCGCCCCGGGAACCAAAATCAGTGAGTAGTAGGAGGGAAAACTGGCCACATTGGACGAAATCTTTTAGTTTGGCCGTAGTCCCCTTAAGCGGTCCCTATATTTCACGGAACGTTCGGATCGCCCTGTGACCCAAAATCAATGAGTAATAGCATACAAAACTAGCTAGAATGTATAAAAATCTGTGAGTTTTGACGAGGTTTTTGTAAATGAACCCCGAAGTTCCCGAAACGTTCGTATGGCCCCAGGACCCAAAATATGTGAGTAATAGCATACAAAACTGGTCAGAATGGACCAAATCTGCGAGTCTTGACGAGGTTTTCGTAACCGGACCCTCAGTTCCCCGAACGTTCGTATTAACCCGGGACTAAAAATCGTTGAGTAATAGCATGGAAAAATGACCAGAATGGACCAAATCTGTGAGTTTTAATGAGGTCCCCGTAAATTGTCCCCAGATTTCGCAGAATGTTTGGATCGCCCCGTGTCACAAAATCAGTGAGTAATAGCATACAAACCTAGCCATAATGCATAAAATCTACGAGTTTTGATGAGCTCCCCATAACCGGAAACCAAAGTTACCCGAACATTTGTATCGCCACGGGACCCAAAATCAGTGATTAATAGCATATAAAACTGGCTAGAATGTATAAATTCTGCGAGTTTTGACGAGGTCCCCATAAACGCTCCCGAAGATCCCCGAACGTTTGGATCGCCTCGGGACCGAAAATCTGTGAGTAATAGAAGGGAAAACTGGCCACGTTGGACCAAATCTGTTAGTTTGGCCGAAGTCCCCCGTAACCGGTCCCTAGATTACGCGGAACGTTCGGATTGCCCTTCGACCCAAAATCAGTGAGTAGTAGCAAACAAAACTAGCTAGAATGTATAAAAATCTGTGAGTTTTGACGAGGTTTTCGTAACTGAACCCCGAAGTTCCCAAAACATTCGTGTCGCCTCGGGACCCAAAATATGTGAGTAATAGCATACAAAACTGGCCAGAATGTAAAAAATATGCGAGTTTTGACGAGGTCCCCGTAACCAGACCCCGAAGTTCCCCAAACATTCGTATCGCCCCGGGACCCAAACACGGTGAGTAATAGCATACAAAACTGGCTAGAATGGACCAAATCTACGAGTTTTGACGAGGTTTTCGTAACCGGACCCCGAAGTTCCCCGAACGTTCGTATCACTCCAGGACCAAAAATCAGTGAGTAATAGCATACAAACCGGCCATAATGTATAAAATCTACGAGTTTTGACGAGCTCGCCGTAACCGGAAACCGAAGTTACCCGAACATTCGTATCGCCACGGGACCCAAAATCAGTGAGTAATAGCATATAAAACTAGCCAGAATGTATAAATTCTGCGAGTTTTGACGAGGTCCCCATAAATGCTCCCCGGAGTTCTCCGAACGTTCGGATCGCCCCAGGACCAAAAATCAGTGAGTAATAGAAGGGAAAACTGACCACATTGGATCAAATATGTTAGTTTCGCCGAAGTCCCCGTAACCAATCCCTAGATTTCGCGGAACGTTCGGATCGCCCTCTGACCCAAAATCAGTGAGTAATAGCATACAAAACTGGTCAGAATGGACCAAATCTGCGAGTCTTGACGAGGTTTTCGTAACCGGACCCCTCAGTTCCCCGAACGTTCGTATCGCCCTGGGACTAAAAATCGGTGAGTAATAGCATGAAAATATGGACAAAATGGACCAAATCTGTGAGATTTAACGAGGTCCCCGTAAACTGTCCCCAGATTTCGCAGAATGTTCGGATCGCCCCGTGTCACAAAATCAGTGAGTAATAACATACAAACCAGGCCATAATGTATAAAATCTACGAGTTTGGACGAGCTCCCCGTAACCGGAAAACGAAGTTACCCGAACATTCGTATCGCCACGGGACCCAAAATCAGTGAGTAATAGCATATAAAATTGGCCAGAATGTATAAATTCTGTGAGTTTCGACGAGGTCCCCATAAACGCTCCCCGAAGTTCCCCGAACGTTGGGATCGCCCCGGGAACCAAAATCAGTGAGTAGTAGGAGGGAAAACTGGCCACATTGGACGAAATCTTTTAGTTTGGCCGTAGTCCCCTTAAGCGGTCCCTATATTTCACGGAACGTTCGGATCGCCCTGTGACCCAAAATCAATGAGTAATAGCATACAAAACTAGCTAGAATGTATAAAAATCTGTGAGTTTTGACGAGGTTTTTGTAAATGAACCCCGAAGTTCCCGAAACGTTCGTATGGCCCCAGGACCCAAAATATGTGAGTAATAGCATACAAAACTGGTCAGAATGGACCAAATCTGCGAGTCTTGACGAGGTTTTCGTAACCGGACCCTCAGTTCCCCGAACGTTCGTATTAACCCGGGACTAAAAATCGTTGAGTAATAGCATGGAAAAATGACCAGAATGGACCAAATCTGTGAGTTTTAATGAGGTCCCCGTAAATTGTCCCCAGATTTCGCAGAATGTTTGGATCGCCCCGTGTCACAAAATCAGTGAGTAATAGCATACAAACCTAGCCATAATGCATAAAATCTACGAGTTTTGATGAGCTCCCCATAACCGGAAACCAAAGTTACCCGAACATTTGTATCGCCACGGGACCCAAAATCAGTGATTAATAGCATATAAAACTGGCTAGAATGTATAAATTCTGCGAGTTTTGACGAGGTCCCCATAAACGCTCCCGAAGATCCCCGAACGTTTGGATCGCCTCGGGACCGAAAATCTGTGAGTAATAGAAGGGAAAACTGGCCACGTTGGACCAAATCTGTTAGTTTGGCCGAAGTCCCCCGTAACCGGTCCCTAGATTACGCGGAACGTTCGGATTGCCCTTCGACCCAAAATCAGTGAGTAGTAGCAAACAAAACTAGCTAGAATGTATAAAAATCTGTGAGTTTTGACGAGGTTTTCGTAACTGAACCCCGAAGTTCCCAAAACATTCGTGTCGCCTCGGGACCCAAAATATGTGAGTAATAGCATACAAAACTGGCCAGAATGTAAAAAATATGCGAGTTTTGACGAGGTCCCCGTAACCAGACCCCGAAGTTCCCCAAACATTCGTATCGCCCCGGGACCCAAACACGGTGAGTAATAGCATACAAAACTGGCTAGAATGGACCAAATCTACGAGTTTTGACGAGGTTTTCGTAACCGGACCCCGAAGTTCCCCGAACGTTCGTATCACTCCAGGACCAAAAATCAGTGAGTAATAGCATACAAACCGGCCATAATGTATAAAATCTACGAGTTTTGACGAGCTCGCCGTAACCGGAAACCGAAGTTACCCGAACATTCGTATCGCCACGGGACCCAAAATCAGTGAGTAATAGCATATAAAACTAGCCAGAATGTATAAATTCTGCGAGTTTTGACGAGGTCCCCATAAATGCTCCCCGGAGTTCTCCGAACGTTCGGATCGCCCCAGGACCAAAAATCAGTGAGTAATAGAAGGGAAAACTGACCACATTGGATCAAATATGTTAGTTTCGCCGAAGTCCCCGTAACCAATCCCTAGATTTCGCGGAACGTTCGGATCGCCCTCTGACCCAAAATCAGTGAGTAATAGCATACAAAACTGGTCAGAATGGACCAAATCTGCGAGTCTTGACGAGGTTTTCGTAACCGGACCCCTCAGTTCCCCGAACGTTCGTATCGCCCTGGGACTAAAAATCGGTGAGTAATAGCATGAAAATATGGACAAAATGGACCAAATCTGTGAGATTTAACGAGGTCCCCGTAAACTGTCCCCAGATTTCGCAGAATGTTCGGATCGCCCCGTGTCACAAAATCAGTGAGTAATAACATACAAACCAGGCCATAATGTATAAAATCTACGAGTTTGGACGAGCTCCCCGTAACCGGAAAACGAAGTTACCCGAACATTCGTATCGCCACGGGACCCAAAATCAGTGAGTAATAGCATATAAAACTGGCCAGAATGTATAAATTCAGTGAGTTTCGACGAGGTCCCCATAAACGCTCCCCGAAGTTCCCCGAACGTTGGGATCGCCCCGGGAACCAAAATCAGTGAGTAGTAGGAGGGAAAACTGGCCACATTGGACCAAATCTGTTAGTTTGGCCGTAGTCCCCTTAAGCGGTCCCTAGATTTCACGGAACGTTCGGATCGCCCTGTGACCCAAAATCAATGAGTAATAGCATACAAAACTAGCTAGAATGTATAAAAATCTTTCAGTTTTGACGAGGTTTTTGTAACCGAACCCCGAAGTTCCCGAAACGTTCGTATGGCCCCAGGACCCAAAATATGTGAGTAATAGCATACAAAACTGGTCAGAATGGACCAAATCTGCGAGTCTTGACGAGGTTTTCGTAACCGGACCCCTCAATTCCCCGAACGTTCGTATTAACCCGGGACTAAAAATCGTTGAGTAATAGCATGGAAAAATGGCCAGAATGGACCAAATCTGTGAGTTTTAATGAGGTCCCTGTAAATTGTCCCCAGATTTCGCAGAATGTTTGGATCGCCCCGTGTCACAAAATCAGTGAGTAATAGCATACAAACCTAGCCATAATGCATAAAATCTACGAGTTTTGATGAGCTCCCCATAACCGGAAACCAAAGTTACCCGAACATTTGTATCGCCACGGGACCCAAAATCAGTGATTAATAGCATATAAAACTGGCTAGAATGTATAAATTCTGCGAGTTTTGACGAGGTCCCCATAAACGCTCCCCGAAGATCCCCGAACGTTTGGATCGCCCCGGGACCGAAAATCAGTGAGTAATAGAAGGGAAAACTGGCCACCTTGGACCAAATCTTTTAGTTTGGCCGAAGTCCCCCGTAACCGGTCCCAAGATTACGCGGAACGTTCGGATTGCCCTCTGACCCGAAATCAGTGAGTAGTAGCAAACAAAACTAGCTAGAATGTATAAAAATCTGTGAGTTTTGACGAGGTTTTCGTAACTGAACCCCGAAGTTCCCAAAACATTTGTATCGCCTCGGGACCCAAAATTTGTGAGTAATAGCATATAAAACTGGCCAGAATGTAAAAAATATGCGAGTTTTGACGAGGTCCCCGTAACCAGACCCCGAAGTTCCCCAAACATTCGTATCGCCCCGGGACCCAAACACGGTGAGTAATAGCATACAAAACTGGCTAGAATGGACCAAATCTACGAGTTTTGACGAGGTTTTTATAACCGGACCCCGAAGTTCCCCGAACGTTCGTATCACCCCAGGACCAAAAATCAGTGAGTAATAGCATACAAACCGGCCATAATGTATAAAATCTACGAGTTTTGACGAGCTCGCCCTAACCGGAAACCGAAGTTACCCGAACATTCGTATCGCCACGGGACCCAAAATCAGTGAGTAATAGCATATAAAACTAGCCAGAATGTATAAATTCTTTGAGTTTTGACGAGGTCCCCATAAATGCTCCCCGGAGTTCCCCGAACGTTCGGATCGCCCCAGGACCCTAAATCAGTGAGTAATAGAAGGGAAAACTGACCACATTGGATCAAATATGTTAGTTTGGCCAAAGTCCCCGTAACCAATCCCTAGATTTCGCGGAACGTTCGGATCGCCCTGTGACCCAAAATCAGTGAGTAATAGCATACAAAACTGGTCAGAATGGACCAAATCTGCAAGTCTTGACGAGGTTTTCGTAACCGGACCCCTCAGTTCCCCGAACGTTCGTATCGCCCTGGGACTAAAAATCGGTGAGTAATAGCATGAAAAAATGGACAAAATGGACCAAATCTGTGAGATTTAACGAGGTCCCCGTAAACTGTCCCCAGATTTCGCAGAATGTTCGGATCGCCCCGTGTCACAAAATCAGTGAGTAATAACATACAAACCAGGCCATAATGTATAAAATCTACGAGTTTGGACGAGCTCCCCGTAACCGGAAACCGAAGTTACCCGAACATTCGTATCGCCACGGGACCCAAAATCAGTGAGTAATAGCATATAAAACTGGCCAGAATGTATAAATTCTGTGAGTTTCGACGAGGTCCCCATAAACGCTCCCCGAAGTTCCCCGAACGTTGGGATCGCCCCGGGAACCAAAATCAGTGAGTAGTAGGAGGGAAAACTGGCCACATTGGACCAAATCTGTTAGTTTGGCCGTAGTCCCCTTAAGCGGTCCCTAGATTTCACGGAACGTTTGGATCGCCCTGTGACCCAAAATCAATGAGTAATAGCATACAAAACTAGCTAGAATGTATAAAAATCTGTCAGTTTTGACGAGGTTTTTGTAACTGAACCCCGAAGTTCCCGAAACGTTCGTATGGCCCCAGGACCCAAAATATGTGAGTAATAGCATACAAAACTGGTCAGAATGGACCAAATCTGCGAGTCTTGACGAGGTTTTCGTAACCGGACCCCTCAATTCCCCGAACGTTCGTATTAACCCGGGACTAAAAATCGTTGAGTAATAGCATGGAAAAATGGCCAGAATGGACCAAATCTGTGAGTTTTAATGAGGTCCCTGTAAATTGTCCCCAGATTTCGCAGAATGTTTGGATCGCCCCGTGTCACAAAATCAGTGAGTAATAGCATACAAACCTAGCCATAATGCATAAAATCTACGAGTTTTGATGAGCTCCCCATAACCGGAAACCAAAGTTACCCGAACATTTGTATCTCCACGGGACCCAAAATCAGTGATTAATAGCATATAAAACTGGCTAGAATGTATAAATTCTGCGAGTTTTGACGAGGTCCCCATAAACGCTCCCCGAAGATCCCCGAACGTTTGGATCGCCCCGGGACCGAAAATCAGTGAGTAATAGAAGGGAAAACTGGCCACCTTGGACCAAATCTGTTAGTTTGGCCGAAGTCCCCCGTAACCGGTCCCTAGATTACGCGGAACGTTCGGATTGCCCTCTGACCCGAAATCAGTGAGTAGTAGCAAACAAAACTAGCTAGAATGTATAAAAATCTGTGAGTTTTGACGAGGTTTTCGTAACTGAACCCCGAAGTTCCCAAAACATTTGTATCGCCTCGGGACCCAAAATTTGTGAGTAATAGCATACAAAACTGGCCAGAATGTAAAAAATATGCGAGTTTAGACGAGGTCCCCGTAACCAGACCCCGAAGTTCCCCAAACATTCGTATCGCCCCGGGACCCAAACACGGTGAGTAATAGCATACAAAACTGGCTAGAATGGACCAAATCTACGAGTTTTGACGAGGTTTTTATAACCGGACCCCGAAGTTCCCCGAACGTTCGTATCACCCCAGGACCAAAAATCAGTGAGTAATAGCATACAAACCGGCCATAATGTATAAAATCTACGAGTTTTGACGAGCTCGCCCTAACCGGAAACCGAAGTTACCCGAACATTCGTATCGCCACGGGACCCAAAATCAGTGAGTAATAGCATATAAAACTAGCCAGAATGTATAAATTCTTTGAGTTTTGACGAGGTCCCCATAAATGCTCCCCGGAGTTCCCCGAACGTTCGGATCGCCCCAGGACCCTAAATCAGTGAGTAATAGAAGGGAAAACTGACCACATTGGATCAAATATGTTAGTTTGGCCAAAGTCCCCGTAACCAGTCCCTAGATTTCGCGGAACGTTCGGATCGCCCTGTGACCCAAAATCAGTGAGTAATAGCATACAAAACTGGTCAGAATGGACCAAATCTGCAAGTCTTGACGAGGTTTTCGTAACCGGACCCCTTAGTTCCCCGAACGTTCGTATCGCCCCGGGACTAAAAATCGGTGAGTAATAGCATGAAAAAATGGACAAAATGGACCAAATCTGTGAGATTTAACGAGGTCCCCGTAAACTTCCCCAGATTTCGCAGAATGTTCGGATCACCCCGTGTCACAAAATCAGTGAGTAATAACATACAAACCAGGCCATAATGTATAAAATCTACGAGTTTGGACGAGCTCCCCGTAACCGGAAACCAAAGTTACCCGAACATTTGTATCGCCACGGGACCCAAAATCAGTGAGTAATAGCATATAAAACTGGCCAGAATGTATAAATTCTGTGAGTTTCGACGAGGTCCCCATAAACGCTCCCCGAAGTTCCCCGAACGTTGGGATCGCCCCGGGAACCAAAATCAGTGAGTAGTAGGAGGGAAAACTGGCCACATTGGACCAAATCTGTTAGTTTGGCCGTAGTCCCCTTAAGCGGTCCCTAGATTTCACGGAACGTTCGGATCGCCCTATGACCCAAAATCAATGAATAATAGCATACAAAACTAGCTAGAATGTATAAAAATCTGTGAGTTTTGACGAGGTTTTTGTAACTGAACCCCGAAGTTCCCGAAACGTTCGTATGGCCCCAGGACCCAAAATATGTGAGTAATAGCATACAAAACTGGTCAGAATGGACCAAATCTGCGAGTCTTGACGAGGTTTTCGTAACCGGACCCCTCAGTTCCCCGAACGTTCGTATTAACCCGGGACTAAAAATCGTTGAGTAATAGCATGGAAAAATGGCCAGAATGGACCAAATCTGTGAGTTTTAATGAGGTCCCTGTAAATTGTCCCCAGATTTCGCAGAATGTTTGGATCGCCCCGTGTCACAAAATCAGTGAGTAATAGCATACAAACCTAGCCATAATGCATAAAATCTACGAGTTTTGATGAGCTCCCCATAACCGGAAACCAAAGTTACCCGAACATTTGTATCGCCACGGGACCCAAAATCAGTGATTAATAGCATATAAAACTGGCTAGAATGTATAAATTCTACGAGTTTTGACGGGGTCCCCATAAACGCTTCCCGAAGATCCCCGAACGTTTGGATCGCCCCGGGACCGAAAATCAGTGAGTAATAGAAGGGAAAACTGGCCACCTTGGACCAAATCTGTTAGTTTGGCCGAAGTCCCCCGTAACCGGTCCCTAGATTACGCGGAACGTTCGGATTGCCCTCTGACCCAAAATCAGTGAGTAGTAGCAAACAAAACTAGCTAGAATGTATAAAAATCTGTGAGTTTTGACAAGGTCTTCGTAACTGAACCCCGAAGTTCCCAAAACATTCGTATCGCCTCGGGACCCAAAATTTGTGAGTAATAGCATACAAAACTGGCCAGAATGTAAAAAATATGCGAGTTTTGACGAGGTCCCCGTAACCAGACCCCGAAGTTCCCCACACATTCGTATCGCCCCGGGACCCAAACACGGTGAGTAATAGCATACAAAACTGGCTAGAATGGACCAAATCTATGAGTTTTGACGAGGTTTTTATAACCGGACCCCGAAGTTCCCCGAACGTTCGTATCACCCCAGGACCAAAAATCAGTGAGTAATAGCATACAAACCGGCCATAATGTATAAAATCTACGAGTTTTGACGAGCTCGCCCTAACCGGAAACCGAAGTTACCCGAACATTCGTATCGCCACGGGACCCAAAATCAGTGAGTAATAGCATATAAAACTAGCCAGAATGTATAAATTCTTTGAGTTTTGACGAGGTCCCCATAAATGCTCCCCGGAGTTCCCCGAACGTTCGGATCGCCCCAGGACCCTAAATCAGTGAGTAATAGAAGGGAAAACTGACCACATTGGATCAAATATGTTAGTTTGGCCAAAGTCCCCGTAACCAGTCCCTAGATTTCGCGGAACGTTCGGATCGCCCTGTGACCCAAAATCAGTGAGTAATAGCATACAAAACTGGTCAGAATGGACCAAATCTGCAAGTCTTGACGAGGTTTTCGTAACCGGACCCCTTAGTTCCCCGAACGTTCGTATCGCCCCGGGACTAAAAATCGGTGAGTAATAGCATGAAAAAATGGACAAAATCGACCAAATCTGTGAGATTTAACGAGGTCCCCGTAAACTTCCCCAGATTTCGCAGAATGTTCGGATCACCCCGTGTCACAAAATCAGTGAGTAATAACATACAAACTAGGCCATAATGTATAAAATCTACGAGTTTGGACGAGCTCCCCGTAACCGGAAACCAAAGTTACCCGAACATTTGTATCGCCACGGGACCCAAAATCAGTGAGTAATAGCATATAAAACTGGCCAGAATGTATAAATTCTGTGAGTTTCGACGAGGTCCCCATAAACGCTCCCCGAAGTTCCCCGAACGTTGGGATCGCCCCGGGAACCAAAATCAGTGAGTAGTAGGAGGGAAAACTGGCCACATTGGACCAAATCTGTTAGTTTGGCCGTAGTCCCCTTAAGCGGTCCCTAGATTTCACGGAACGTTCGGATCGCCCTATGACCCAAAATCAATGAATAATAGCATACAAAACTAGCTAGAATGTATAAAAATCTGTGAGTTTTGACGAGGTTTTTGTAACTGAACCCCGAAGTTCCCGAAACGTTCGTATGGCCCCAGGACCCAAAATATGTGAGTAATAGCATACAAAACTGGTCAGAATGGACCAAATCTGCGAGTCTTGACGAGGTTTTCGTAACCGGACCCCTCAGTTCCCCGAACGTTCGTATTAACCCGGGACTAAAAATCGTTGAGTAATAGCATGGAAAAATGGCCAGAATGGACCAAATCTGTGAGTTTTAATGAGGTCCCCGTGAATTGTCCCCAGATTTCGCAGAATGTTTGGATCGCCCCGTGTGACAAAATCAGTGAGTAATAGCATACAAACCTAGCCATAATTCATAAAATCTATGAGTTTTGATGAGCTCCCCATAACCGGAAACCAAAGTTACCCGAACATTTGTATCGCCACGGGACCCAAAATCAGTGATTAATAGCATATAAAACTGGCTAGAATGTATAAATTCTGCGAGTTTTGACAAGGTCCCCATAAACGCTCCCCGAAGATCCCCGAACGTTTGGATCGCCCCGGGACCGAAAATCAGTGAGTAATAGAAGGGAAAACTGGCCACGTTGGACCAAATCTGTTAGTTTGGCCGAAGTCCCCCGTAACCGGTCCCTAGATTACACGGAACGTTCGGATTGCCCTCTGACCCAAAATCAGTGAGTAGTAGCAAACAAAACTAGCTAGAATGTATAAAAATCTGTGAGTTTTGACGAGGTTTTCGTAACCGAACCCCGAAGTTCCCAAAACATTCATATCGCCTCGGGACCCAAAATATGTGAGTAATAGCATACAAAACTGGCCAGAATGTAAAAAAATATGCAAGTTTTGACGAGGTCCCCGTAACCAGACCCCGAAGTTCCCCAAACATTCGTATCGCCCCGGGACCCAAACACGGTGAGTAATAGCATACAAAACTGGCTAGAATGGACAAAATCTACGAGTTTTGACGAGGTTTTTATAACCGGACCCCGAAGTTCCCCGAACGTTCGTATCACCCCAGGACCAAAAATCAGTGAGTAATAGCATACAAACCGGCCATAATGTATAAAATCTACGAGTTTTGACGAGCTCGCCCTAACCGGAAACCAAAGTTACCCGAACATTCGTATCGCCACGGGACCCAAAATCAGTGAGTAATAGCATATAAAACTAGCCAGAATGTATAAATTCTGCGAGTTTTGACGAGGTCCCCATAAATGCTCCCCGGAGTTCCCCGAACGTTCGGATCGCCCCAGGACCCGAAATCAGTGAGTAATAGAAGGGAAAACTGACCACATTGGATCAAATATGTTTGTTTGGCCGAAGTCCCCGTAACCGGTCCCTACATTTCGCGGAACGTTTGGATCGCCCTGTGACCCAAGATTAGTGAGGAATAGCATACAAAACTGGTCAGAATGGACCAAATCTGGGAGTCTTGACGAGGTTTTCGTAACCGGACCCCTTAGTTCCCCGAACGTTCGTATCGCCCTAGGACTAAAAATCGGTGAGTAATAGCATGAAAAAATGGACAAAATGGACCAAATCTATGAGATTTAACGAGGTCCCCGTAAACTGTCCCCAGATTTCGCAGAATGTTCGGATCGCCCCGTGTCACAAAATCAGTGAGTAATAGCATACAAACCAGGCCATAATGTATAAAATCTATGAGTTTTGACGAGCTCCCCATAACCGGAAACCGAAGTTACCCGAACATTCGTATCGCCACGGGACCCAAAATCAGTGAGTAATTGCATATAAAACTGGCCAGAATGTATAAATTCTGTGAAGATTGACGAGGTCCCCATAAACGATCCCCGAAGTTCCCCGAACGTTGGGATCGCCCCGGGAACCAAAATCAGTGAGTAGTAGGAGGGAAAACTGGCCACATTGGACCAAATCTGTTAGTTTGGCCGAAGTGCCCTTAAGCGGTCCCTAGATTTCGCGGAACGTTCGGATCGCCCTGTGACCCAAAATCAGTGAGCAATAGCATACAAAACTAGCTAGAATGTATAAAAATCTATGAGTTTTGACAAGGTTTTTGTAACTGAACCCCGAAGATCCTGAAACGTTCGTATGGCCCCGGGACCCAAAATATGTGAGTAATAGCATACAAAACTGGTCAGAATGGACCAAATCTGCGAGTCTTGATGAGGTTTTCGTAACCGGAACCCTTAGTTCCCCGAACGTTCGTATCGCCCCGGGACTAAAAATCGGTGAGTAATAGCTTGAAAAAATGGCCAGAATGGACCAAATCTGTGAGTTTTAATGAGGTCCCCGTAAACTCTCCCCAGATTTCGCAGAATGTTCGGATCGCCCCGTGTCACAAAATCAGTGAGTAATAGCATACAAACCTAGCCATAATGCATAAAATCTACGAGTTTTGATGAGCTCCCCGTAACCGGAAACCGAAGTTACCCGAACATTTGTATCGCCACGGGACCCAAAATCAGTGAGTAATAGCATATAAAACTGGCTAGAATGTAAAAATTCTGCGAGTTTTGACGAGGTCTCCATAAACGCTCCCCGAAGTTCCCCGAACGTTTGGATCCCCCGGGACCGAAAATCAGTGAGTAATAGAAGGGAAAACTGGCCACGTTGGACCAAATCTGTTAGTTTGGCCGAAGTTCCCCTTTACCGGTCCCTAGATTACACGGAACGTTCGGATCTCCCAATGACCCTAAATCAGTGAGTAATAGCAAAAAAAACTAGCTAGAATGTATAAAAATATGTGAGTTTTGTCGAGGTTTTCGTAACCGAACCCCGAAGTTTCGAAAACAGTCGTATCGCCTCGGGACCCAAAATATGTGAGTAATAGCATACAAAACTGGCCAGAATGTAAAAATATGCGAGTTTTGACGAGGTCCCCGTAACCATACCCCGAAGTTCCCCAAACATTCGTATCGCCCCAGGACCCAAACACGGTGAGTAATAGCATACAAAACTAGCTAGAATGGACCAAATCTACGAGTTTTGATGAGGTTTTTGTAACCGGACCCCGAAGTTGCTCGAACGTTCGTATCACCTCGGGACCAAAAATCAGTGAGTAATAGCATACAAACCCGGCCATAATGTATAAAATCTACGAGTTTTGACGAGCTCCCCTACCCAGAAACCGAAGTTACCCGAACATTCGTATCGCCACGGGACCCAAAATCAGTGAGTAATAGCATATAAAACTAGCCAGAATGTATAAATTCTGCGAGTTTTGAGGAGGTCCCCATAAATGCT
Organism: Hordeum vulgare subsp. vulgare; assembly: GCF_904849725.1. Classification (NCBI taxonomy): domain Eukaryota; kingdom Viridiplantae; phylum Streptophyta; class Magnoliopsida; order Poales; family Poaceae; genus Hordeum; species Hordeum vulgare. Next base: position 603,710 of record NC_058520.1, on the reverse strand, counting down.
CCCCGGAGTTCCCCGAACGTTCGGATCGCCCCAGGACCCAAAATCAGTGAGTAATAGAAGGGAAAACTGACCACATTGGATCAAATAAGTTAGTTTGGCCGAAGTCCCCGTAACCGGTCCCTAGATTTCGCGGAACGTTCGGATCGCCCTGTGACCCAAAATCAGTGAGGAATAGCTTACAAAACTGGTCAGAATGGACCAAATCTGGGAGTCTTGACGAGGTTTTCGTAACCGGACCCCTTAGTTCCCCGAACGTTCGTATCGCCCTAGGACTACAAATCGGTGAGTAATAGCATTAAAAAATGGACAAAATGGACCAAATCTGTGTGATTTAACGAGGTCCCCATAAACTGTCCCCAGATTTCGCAGAATGTTCGGATCGCCCCGTGTCACAAAATCAGTGAGTAATAGCATACAAACCAGGCCATAATGTATAAAACCATTGAGTTTTGACGAGCTCCCCATAACCGGAAACCGAAGTTACCCGAACATTCGTGTCGTCACGGGACCCAAAATCAGTGAGTAATAGCATATAAAACTGGCCAGAATGTATAAATTCTGTGAGTTTCGACGAGGTCCCCATAAACGCTCCCCGAAGTTCCCCGAACGCTGGGATCGCCCCGGGACCCAAAATCAGTGAGTAGTAGGAGGGAAAACTGGCCACATTGGACCAAATCTGTTAGTTTGGCCGAAGTGCCCTTAAGCGGTCCCTAGATTTCGCGGAACGTTCGGATCGCCGTGTGACCCAAAATCAGTGAGTAATAGCATACAAAACTAGCTAGAATGTATAAAAATCTATGAGTTTTGACAAGGTTTTTGTAACGGAACCCCGAAGATCCCGAAACGTTCGTATGGCCCCGGGACCCAAAATATGTGAGTAATAGCATACAGAACTGGTCAGAATGGACCAAATCTGCGAGTCTTGATGAGGTTTTCGTAACCGGAACCCTTAGTTCCCCGAACGTTCGTATCGCCCCGGGACTAAAAATCGGTGAGTAATAGCATTAAAAAATGGCCAGAATGGACCAAATCTGTGAGATTTAATGAGGTCCCCGTAAACTGTCCCCAGATTTCGCAGAATGTTCTGATCACCCCGTGTCACAAAATCAGTGAGTAATAGCATACAAACCTAGCCATAATGCATAAAATCTACGAGTTTTGATGAGCTCCCCGTAACCGGAAACCGAAGTTACCCGAACATTTGTATCGCCACGGGACCCAAAATCAGTGAGTAATAGCATATAAAACTGGCTAGAATGTATAAATTCTGCGAGTTTTGACGAGGTCTCCATAAACGCTCCCCGAAGTTCCCCGAACGTTTGGATCGCCCGGGACCGAAAATCAGTGAGTAATAGAAGGGAAAACTGGCCACGTTGGACCAAATCTGTTAGTTTGGCCGAAGTTCCCCTTTACCGGTCCCTAGATTACACGGAACGTTCGGATCTCCCAATGACCCTAAATCAGTGAGTAATAGCAAACAAAACTAGCTAGAATGTATAAAAATATGTGAGTTTTGACGAGGTTTTCGTAACCGAACCCCGAAGTTCCCAAAACATTCGTATCGCCTCGGGACCCAAAATATGTGAGTAATAGCATACAAAACTGGTAAGAATGTAAAAATATGCGAGTTTTGACGAGGTCCCCGTAACCATACCCCGAAGTTCCCCAAACATTCGTATCGCCCCAGGACCCAAACACGGTGAGTAATAGCATACAACACTGGCTAGAATGGACCAAATCTACGAGTTTTGATGAGGTTTTCGTAACCGGACCCCGAAGTTCCTCGAACGTTCGTATCACCCCGGGACCAAAAATCAGTGAGTAATAGCATACAAACCCGGCCATAATGTAAAAAATCTACGAGTTTTGACGAGCTCCCCGTAACCAGAAACCGAAGTTACCCGAACATTCGTATCGCCACGGGACCCAAAATCAGTGAGTAATAGCATATAAAACTAGCCAGAATGTATAAATTCTGCGAATTTTGACGAGGTCCCCATAAATGCTCCCCGGAGTTCCCCGAACGTTCGGATCGCCCTAGAACCCAAAATCAGTGAGTAATAGAAGGGAAAACTGACCACATTGGATCAAATATATTAGTATGGCCGAAGTCCCCGTAACCGGTCCCTAGATTTCGCGGAACGTTCGGATCGTCCTGTGACCCAAAATCAGTGAGTAATAGCATACAAAACTGGTCAGAATGGACCAAATCTGCGAGTCTTGACGAGGTTTTTGTAAGCGGACCCCTTAGTTCCCCGAACGTTCGTATCGCCCTGGGATTAAAAATCGATGAGTAATAGCATGAAAAAATGGACAAAATGGACCAAATCTATGAGATTTAACGAGGTCCCCGTAAACTGTCCCCAGATTTCGCAGAATGTTCGGATCGCCCCGTGTCACAAAATCAGTGAGTAATAGCATACAAACCAGGCCATAATGTATAAAATCTACGAGTTTCGATGAGCTCCCCGTAACCCGAAACCGAAGTTACCCGAACATTCGTATCGCCACGGGACCCAAAATCAGTGAGTACTAGCATATAAAACTGGCCAGAATGTATAAATTCTGTGAGTTTCGACGAGGTCCCCATAAACGCTCCCCGAAGTTGCCCGAACGTTGGGATCGCCCCGGGAACCAAAATCAGTGAGTAGTAGGAGGGAAAACTGGCCACATTGGACCAAATCTGTTAGTTTGGCCGTAGTCCCCTTAAGCGGTCCCTAGATTTCACGGAACGTTCGGATCGCCCTGTGACCCAAAATCAATGAGTAATAGCATACAAAACTAGCTAGAATGTATAAAAATCTGTGAGTTTTGACGAGGTTTTTGTAACTGAACCCCGAAGTTCTCGAAACGTTCGTATGGCCCCAGGACCCAAAATATGTGAGTAATAGCATACAAAACTGGTCAGAATGGACCAAATCTGCGAGTCTTGACGAGGTTTTCGCAACCGGACCCCTCAGTTCCCCGAACGTTCGTATCGCCCCGGGACTAAAAATCGGTGACTAATAGCATGAAAAAATGGCCAGAATGGACCAAATCTGTGAGATTTAATGAGGTCCCCGTAAACTGTCCCCAGATTTCGCAGAATGTTCGGATCGCCCCGTGTCACAAAATCAGTGAGTAATAGCATACAAACCTAGCCATAATGCATAAAATCTACGAGTTTTGATGAGCTCCCCGTAACCGGAAACCGAAGTTACCCGAACATTTGTATCGCCACGGGACCCAAAATCAGTGAGTAATAGCATATAAAACTAGCTAGAATGTATAAATTCTGCGAGTTTTGACGAGGTCTCCATAAACGCTCCCCGAAGTTCCCCGAACGTTTGGATCGCCCGGGACCGAAAATCAGTGAGTAATAGAAGGGAAAACTGGCCACGTTGGACCAAATCTGTTAGTTTGGCCGAAGTTCCCCTTTACCGGTCCCTAGATTACACGGAACGTTCGGATCTCCCAATGACCCTAAATCAGTGAGTAATAGCAAACAAAACTAGCTAGAATGTATAAAAATATGTGAGTTTTGACGCGGTTTTCGTAACCGAACCCCGAAGTTCCCAAAACATTCGTATCGCCTCGGGACCCAAAATATGTGAGTAATAGCATACAAAACTGGTCAGAATGTAAAAATATGCGAGTTTTGACGAGGTCCCCGTAACCATACCCCGAAGTTCCCCAAACATTCGTATCGCCCCAGGAACCAAACAGGGTGAGTAATAGCATACAAAACTGGCTAGAATGGACCAAATCTACGAGTTTTGATGAGGTTTTCGTAACCGGACCCCGAAGTTCCTCGAACGTTCGTATCACCCCGGGACGAAAAATCAGTGAGTAATAGCATACAAACCCGGCCATAATGTATAAAATCTACGAGTTTTGACGAGCTCCCCGTAACCAGAAACCGAAGTTACCCGAACATTCGTATCCCCATGGGACCCAAAATCAGTGAGTAATAGCATATAAAACTAGCCAGAATGTATAAATTCTGCGAGTTTTGATGAGGTCCCCATAAATGCTCCCCGGAGTTCCCCGAACGTTCGGATCGCCCCAGGACCCAAAATCAGTGAGTAATAGAAGGGAAAACTGACCACATTGGATCAAATATGTTAGTTTGGCCGAAGTCCCCGTAACCGGTACCTAGATTTCGCGGAACGTTCGGATCGCCCTGTGACCCAAAATCAGTGAGGAATTGCATATAAAACTGGTCAGAATGGACCAAATCTGGGAGTCTTGACGAGGTTTTCGTAACCGGACCCCTTAGTTCCCCGAACGTTCGTATCGCCCAAGGACTAAAAATCGGTGAGTAATAGCATGAAAAAATGGACAAAATGGACCAAATATGTGAGATTTAACGAGGTCCCCGTAAACTGTCCCCAGATTTCGCAGAATGTTCGGATCGCCCCGTGTCACAAAATCAGTGAGTAATAGCATACAAACCCGACCATAATGTATAAAATCTACGAGTTTGGACGAGCTCCCCGTAACCGGAAACCGAAGTTACCCGAACATTCGTATCGCCACGGGACCCAAAATCAGTGAGTAATAGCATATAAAACTGGCCAGAATGTATAAATTCTGTGAGTTTCGATGAGGTCCCCATAAACGCTCCCCGAACTTCCCCGAACATTGGGATCGCCCCGGGACCCAAAATCAGTGAGTAGTAGGAGGGAAAACTGACCACTTTGGACCAAATCTGTTAGTTTGGCCGAAGTCCCCTTAAGCGGTGCCTAGATTTCGCGGAACGTTCGGATCGCCCGGTGACCCAAAATCAATGAGTAATAGCATACAAAACTAGCTAGAATGTATAAAAATCTGTGAGTTTTGACAAGGTTTTTGTAACTGAACCCCGAAGTTCCCAAAACGTACGTATGGCCCCGGGACCCAAAATATGTGAGTAATAGCATAGAAAACTGGTTAGAATGGACCAAATCTATTAGTTTGGCAGAAGTCCCCCGTAACCGGTCCCTAGATTATGCGGAACCTTCGGATCGCCCTGTGACCCAAAATCAGTGAGGAATTGCATATAAAACTGGTCAGAATGGACCAAATCTGGGAGTCTTGACGAGGTTTTCGTAACCGGACCCCTTAGTTCCCCGAACGTTCGTATCGCCCAAGGACTAAAAATCGGTGAGTAATAGCATGAAAAAATGGACAAAATGGACCAAATATGTGAGATTTAACGAGGTCCCCGTAAACTGTCCCCAGATTTCGCAGAATGTTCGGATCGCCCCGTGTCACAAAATCAGTGAGTAATAGCATACAAACCCGACCATAATGTATAAAATCTACGAGTTTGGACGAGCTCCCCGTAACCGGAAACCGAAGTTACCCGAACATTCGTATCGCCACGGGACCCAAAATCAGTGAGTAATAGCATATAAAACTGGCCAGAATGTATAAATTCTGTGAGTTTCGATGAGGTCCCCATAAACGCTCCCCGAACTTCCCCGAACATTGGGATCGCCCCGGGACCCAAAATCAGTGAGTAGTAGGAGGGAAAACTGACCACTTTGGACCAAATCTGTTAGTTTGGCCGAAGTCCCCTTAAGCGGTGCCTAGATTTCGCGGAACGTTCGGATCGCCCGGTGACCCAAAATCAATGAGTAATAGCATACAAAACTAGCTAGAATGTATAAAAATCTGTGAGTTTTGACAAGGTTTTTGTAACTGAACCCCGAAGTTCCCAAAACGTACGTATGGCCCCGGGACCCAAAATATGTGAGTAATAGCATAGAAAACTGGTTAGAATGGACCAAATCTATTAGTTTGGCAGAAGTCCCCCGTAACCGGTCCCTAGATTATGCGGAACCTTCGGATCGCCCTGTGACCCAAAATCAGTGAGGAATTGCATATAAAACTGGTCAGAATGGACCAAATCTGGGAGTCTTGACGAGGTTTTCGTAACCGGACCCCTTAGTTCCCCGAACGTTCGTATCGCCCAAGGACTAAAAATCGGTGAGTAATAGCATGAAAAAATGGACAAAATGGACCAAATATGTGAGATTTAACGAGGTCCCCGTAAACTGTCCCCAGATTTCGCAGAATGTTCGGATCGCCCCGTGTCACAAAATCAGTGAGTAATAGCATACAAACCCGACCATAATGTATAAAATCTACGAGTTTGGACGAGCTCCCCGTAACCGGAAACCGAAGTTACCCGAACATTCGTATCGCCACGGGACCCAAAATCAGTGAGTAATAGCATATAAAACTGGCCAGAATGTATAAATTCTGTGAGTTTCGATGAGGTCCCCATAAACGCTCCCCGAACTTCCCCGAACATTGGGATCGCCCCGGGACCCAAAATCAGTGAGTAGTAGGAGGGAAAACTGACCACTTTGGACCAAATCTGTTAGTTTGGCCGGAGTCCCCTTAAGCGGTGCCTAGATTTCGCGGAACGTTCGGATCGCCCGGTGACCCAAAATCAATGAGTAATAGCATACAAAACTAGCTAGAATGTATAAAAATCTGTGAGTTTTGACAAGGTTTTTGTAACTGAACCCCGAAGTTCCCAAAACGTACGTATGGCCCCGGGACCCAAAATATGTGAGTAATAGCATAGAAAACTGGTTAGAATGGACCAAATCTATTAGTTTGGCAGAAGTCCCCCGTAACCGGTCCCTAGATTATGCGGAACCTTCGGATTGCCCTGTGACCCAAAATCAGTGAGTAGTAGCAAACAAAACTAGCTAGAATGTATAAAAATCTGTGAGTTTTGACGAGGTTTTCGTAAACGAACCCCGAAGTTCCCAAAACATTCGTATCGCCTCGGGACACAAAATATGTGAGTAATAGTATACAAAACTGGCCATAATGTAAAAATATGCGAGTTTTGACGAGGTCCCTGTAACCATACCCCGAAGTTCCCCAAACATTCGTATCGCCCCAGGACCCAAACACGGTGAGTAATAGCATACAAAACTGGCTAGAATGGACCAAATCTGGGAGTCTTGACGAGGTTTTCGTAACCGGACCCCTTAGTTCCCCGAACGTTCGTATCGCCCTAGGACTAAAAATTGGTGAGTAATAGCATGAAAAAATGAACAAAATGCACCAAATCTGTGAGATTTAACGAGGTCCCCATAAACTGTCCCCAGATTTCGCAGAATGATGGATCGCGCCGTGTCACAAAATCAGTGAGTAATAGCATACAAACCAGGCCATAATGTATAAAATCTATGAGTTTTGACGAGCTCCCCATAACCGGAAACCGAAGTTACCCGAACATTCGTATCGCCACGGGACCCAAAATCAGTGACAAATAGCATATAAAACTGGCCAGAATGTATAAATTCTGTGAGTTTTGACGAGGTCCCCATAAACGCTCCCCGAAGTTCCCCGAACGTTGGGATCGCCCCGGGACCCAAAATCAGTGAGTAGTAGGAGGGAAAACTGGCCACATTGGACCAAATCTGTTAGTTTGGCCGAAGTGCCCTTAAGCGGTCCCTAGATTTTGCGGAACGTTCGGATCGCCCTGTGACCCAAAATCAGTGAGTAATAGCATACAAAACTAGCTAGAATGTATAAAAATCTATGATTTTTGACAAGGTTTTTGTAACTGAACCCCGAAGATCCCGAAACGTTCGTATGGCCCCGGGACCCAAAATATGTGAGTAATAGCATACAAAACTGGTTAGAATGGACCAAATCTGCGAGTCTTGATGAGGTTTTCGTAACCGGACCCCTTAGTTCCCCGAACGTTCGTATCGCCCCGGGACTAAAAATCGGTGAGTAATAGCATGAAAAAATGGCCAGAATGGACCAAATCTGTGAGTTTTCATGAGGTCCCCGTAAACTGTCCCCAGATTTCGTAGAATGTTCGGATCGCCCCGTGTCACAAAATCAGTGAGTAATAGCATACAAACCTAGCCATAATGCATAAAATCTACGAGTTTTGATGAGCTCCCCGTAACCGGAAACCGAAGTTACCCGAACATTTGTATCGCCACGGGACCCAAAATAAGTGAGTAATAGCATATAAAACTGGCTAGAATGTATAAATTCTGCGAGTTTTGACGAGGTCTCCACAAATGCTCCCCGAAGTTCCCCGAACGTTTGGATCGCCCGGGACCGAAAATCAGTGAGTAATAGAAGGGAAAACTGGCCACGTTGGACCAAATCTGTTAGTTTGGCCGAAGTTCCCCTTTACCGGTCCCTAGATTACGCGGAACGTTCGGATCTCCCAATGACCCTAAATCAGTGAGTAATAGCAAACAAAACTAGCTAGAATTTATAAAAATATGTGAGTTTTGACGAGGTTTTCGTAACCGAACCCCGAAGTTCCCAAAACATTCGTATCGCCTCGGGACCCAAAATATGTGAGTAATAGCATACAAAACTGGCCAGAATGTAAAAATATGCGAGTTTTGACGAGGTCCCCGTAACCATACCCCGAAGTTCCCCAAACATTCGTATCGCCCCAGGACCCAAACACGGTGAGTAATAGCATACAAAACTGGCTAGAATGGACCAAATCTACGAGTTTTGATGAGGTTTTCGTAACCGGACCCCGAAGTTCCTCGAACGTTCGTATCACCCCGGGACCAAAAATCAGTGAGTAATAGCATACAAACCAGGCCATAATGTATAAAATCTACGAGTTTTGACGAGCTCCCCGTAACCAGAAACCGAAGTTACCCGAACATTCGTATCACCACGGGACCAAATATCAGTGAGTAATAGCATATAAAACTAGCCAGAATGTATAAGTTCTGCGAGTTTTGACGAGGTCCCCATAAATGCTCCCCGGAGTTCCCCAACGTTCGGATCGCCCCAGGACCCAAAATCAGTGAGTAATAGAAGGGAAAACTGACCACATTGGATCAAATATGTTAGTTTGGCCGAAGTCCCCGTAACCGGTCCCTAGATTTCGCGGAACGTTCGGATCACCCTGTGACCCAAAATCAGTGAGTAATAGGATACAAAACTAGTCAGAATGGACCAAATCTGCGAGTCTTGACGAGGTTTTCGTAACCGGACCCCTTAGTTCCCCGAACGTTCGTATCGCCCTCGGACTAAAAATCGGTGAGATTTAACGAGGTCCCCATAAACTGTCCCCAGATTTCGCAGAATGTTCGGATCGCCCCGTGTCACAAAATCAGTGAGTAATAGCATACAAACTTAGCCATAATGCATAAAATCTATGAGTTTGGACGAGCTCCCCATAACCGGAAACCGAAGTTACCCGAACATTCGTATCGCCACGGGACCCAAAATAAGTGAGTAATAGCATATAAAACTGGCCAGAATGTATAAATTCTGTGAGTTCTGACGAGGTCCCCATAAACGCTCCCCGAAGTTCCCCGAACGTTGGGATCGCCCCAGGACCGAAAATCAGTGAGTAGTAGGAGGGAAAACTGGCCACATTGGACCAAATCTGTTAGTTTGGCCAAAGTCCCCTTAAGCGGTCCCTAGATTTCGCGGAACGTTCGGATCGCCCTGTGACCCAAAATCAGTGAGTAATAGCATACAAAACTAGCTAGAATGTATAAAAATCTATGAGTTTTGACAAGGTTTTTGTAACTGAACCCCAAAGTTCCCGAATTGTTCGTATGGCCCCGGGACCCAAAATATGTGAGTAATAGCATACAAAATTGGTCAGAATGGACCAAATCTGCGAGTCTTGACGAGGTTTTCGTAACCGGACCCCTTAGTTCCCCGAACGTTCGTAACGCCCCAGGACTAAAAATCCGTGAGTAATAGCATGAAAAAATGGCCAGAATAGACCAAATCTGTGAGTTTTAGTGAGGTCCCCGTAAACTGTCCCCAGATTTCGCAGAATGTTCGGATCGCCCCGTGTTACAGAATCAGTGAGTAATAGCATACAAACCTAGCCATAATGCATAAAATCTACGAGTTTTGATGAGCTCCCCGTAACCGGAAACCGAAGTTACCCGAACATTTGTATCGCCACGGGACCCAAAATCAGTGAGTAATAGCATATAAAACTGGCTAGAATGTATAAATTATGCGAGTTTTGACGAGGTCTCCATGAACGCTCCCCGAAGCTCCCCGAACGTTTGGATCGCCCGGGAGCGAAAATCAGTGAGTAATAGAAGGGAAAACTGGCCACGTTGGACCAAATCTGTTAGTTTGGCCGAAGTTCCCCGTAACCGGTCCCTAGATTACGCGGAACGTTCGGCTCGCCCTGTGACCCAAAATCAGTGAGTAATAGCAAACAAAACTAGCTAGAATGTATAAAAATCTATGAGTTTTGACGACGTTTTCGTAACCGAACCCCAAAGTTCCCAAAACATTCGTATCGCCTCGGGACCCAAAATATGTGAGTAATAGCATACAAAACTGGCCAGAATGTAAAAAATATGCGAGTTTTGACGAGGTCCCCGTAACCAGACCCCGAAGTTCCCAAAACATTCGTATCGCCTCGGGACCCAAAATATGTGAGTAATAGCATACAAAACTGGCCAGAATGTAAAAAATATGCGAGTTTTGACGAGGTCCCCGTAACCAGACCCCGAAGTTCCCCAAACATTCGTATCGCCCCGGGACCCAAACAAATTGAGTAATGTCATACAAAACTGGCTAGAATGGACCAAATCTATGAGTTTTGAAGAGGTTTTCGTAACCGGACCCCGAAGTTCCCCGAACGTTCGTATCACCCCGGGACCAAAAATCAGTGAGTAATAGCATACAAACCCGGCCATAATGTATAAAACCTACGAGTTTTGACGAGCTCCCCGTAACCGGAAACCAAAGTTATCTGAACATTCGTATCGCCACGGGACCCAAAATCAGTGAGTAATAGCATATAAAACTAGCCCGAATGTATAAATTCTGCGAGTTTTGACGAGGTCCCCATAAATGCTCCCTGGAGTTCCCCGAACGTTCGGATCGTCCCAGGACCCAAAATCAGTGAGTAATAGAAGGGAAAACTGACCACATTGGATCAAATATGTTAGTTTGGCCGAAGTCCCCGTAACCAGGCCCTAGATTTCGCGGAACGTTCTGATCGCCCTGTGACCCAAAATCAGTGAGCAATAGCATACAAAACTGGTTAGAATGGACCAAATCTGCGAGTCTTGACGAGGTTTTCGTAACCGGACCCCTTAGTTCCCCGAACATTCTTATCGCCCTCGGACTAAAAATCGGTGAGTAATAGCATGAAAAAATGGACAAAATGGACCAAATCTGTGAGATTTAACGAGGTCCCCGTAAACTGTCCCCAGATTTCACAGAATGTTCGGATCGCCCCGTGTCACAAAATCAGTGAGTAATAGCATACAAACCAGGCCATAATGTATAAAATCTACGAGTTTTGACGAGCACCCCGTAACCGGAAACCGAAGTTACCCGAACATTCGTATCGCCACGGGACCCAAAATCAGTGAGTAATAGCATATAAAACTGGCCAGAATGTATAAATTCTGTGAGTTTTGACGAGGTCCCCATAACCGCTCCCCGAAGTTCCCCGAATGTTGGGTCGCCCCGGGACCCAAAATCAGTGAGTAGTAGGAGGGAAAACTGGCCACATTGGACCAAATCTGTTAGTTTGGCCGAAGTCCCCTTAACGGTCCCTAGATTTCGCGGAACGTTCGGATCGCCCTGTGACCCAAAATCAGTGAGTAATAGCATACAAAACTAGCTAGAATGTATAAAAATCTGTGAGTTTTGACAAGGTTTTTGTAACTGAACCCCGAAGTTCCCGAAACGTTCGTATGGCCCCGGGACCCAAAATATATGAGTAATAGCATACAAAACTGGTCTGAATGTACCAAATCTGCGAGTCTTGACGAGGTTTTCGTAACCGGACCCCTTAGTTCCCCGAACGTTCGTATCGCCCAAGGACTAAAAATCGGTGAGTAATAGCATGAAAAAATGGCCAGAATGGACCAAATCTGTGAGTTTTAGTGAGGTCCCCGTAAACTGTCCCCAGATTTCGCAGAATGTTCGGATCGCCCCGTGTCACAAAATCAGTGAGTAATAGCATACAAACCTAGCCATAATGCATAAAATCTACGAGTTTTGATGACCTCCCCGTAACCGGAAACCGAAGTTACCCGAACATTTGTATCGCCACGGGACCCAAAATCAGTGAGTAATAGCATATAAAACTGGCCAGAATGTATAAATTCTGCGAGTTTTGACGAGGTCTCCATAAACGCTCCCCGAAGCTCCCCGAACGTTTGGATCGCCCCGGGACCGAAAATCAGTGAGTAATAGAAGGGAAAATTGGTCACGTTGGACCAAATCTGTTAGTTTGGCCGAAGTTCCCCGTAACCGGTCCCTAGATTACGCGGAACGTTCGGCTCACCCTGTGACCCAAAATCAGTGAGTAATAGCAAACAAAACTAGCTAGAATGTATAAAAATCTGTGAGTTTTGACGACGTTTTCGTAACCGAACCCCGAAGTTCCCAAAACATTCGTATCGCCTCGGGACCCAAAATATGTGAGTAATAGCATACAAAACTGGCCAGAATGTAAAAAATATGCGAGTTTTGACGAGGTCCCCGTAACCAGACCCCGAAGTTCCCCAAACATTCGTATCGCCCCGGGACCCAAACAAATTGAGTAATGTCATACAAAACTGGCTAGAATGGACCAAATCTATGAGTTTTGACGAGGTTTTCGTAACCGGACCCCGAAGTTCCCCGAACGTTCGTATCACCCCGGGACCAAAAATCAGTGAGTAATAGCATACAAACCCGGCCATAATGTATAAAACCTACGAGTTTTGACGAGCTCCCCGTAACCGGAAACCAAAGTTACCTGAACATTCGTATCGCCACGGGACCCAAAATCAGTGAGTAATAGCATATAAAACTAGCCCGAATGTATAAATTCTGCGAGTTTTGACGAGGTCCCAATAAATGCTCCCTGGAGTTCCCCGAACGTTCGGATCTCCCCAGGACCCAAAATCAGTGAGTAATAGAAGGGAATACTGACCACATTGGATCAAATATGTTAGTTTGGCCGAAGTCCCCGTAACCGGTCCCTAGATTTCGCGGAACGTTCGGATCGCCCAGTGACCCAAAATCAGTGAGCAATAGCATACAAAACTGGTTAGAATGGACCAAATCTGCGAGTCTTGACGAGGTTTTCGTAACCGGACCCCTTAGTTCCCCGAACGTTCGTATCGCCCAAGGACTAAAAATCGGTGAGTAATAGCATGAAAAAATGGCCAGAATGGACCAAATCTGTGAGTTTTAGTGAGGTCCCCGTAAACTGTCCCCAGATTTCGCAGAATGTTCGGATCGCCCCGTGTCACAAAATCAGTGAGTAATAGCATACAAACCTAGCCATAATGCATAAAATCTACGAGTTTTGATGACCTCCCCGTAACCGGAAACCGAAGTTACCCGAACATTTGTATCGCCACGGGACCCAAAATCAGTGAGTAATAGCATATAAAACTGGCCAGAATGTATAAATTCTGCGAGTTTTGACGAGGTCTCCATAAACGCTCCCCGAAGCTCCCCGAACGTTTGGATCGCCCCGGGACCGAAAATCAGTGAGTAATAGAAGGGAAAATTGGTCACGTTGGACCAAATCTGTTAGTTTGGCCGAAGTTCCCCGTAACCGGTCCCTAGATTACGCGGAACGTTCGGCTCACCCTGTGACCCAAAATCAGTGAGTAATAGCAAACAAAACTAGCTAGAATGTATAAAAATCTGTGAGTTTTGACGACGTTTTCGTAACCGAACCCCGAAGTTCCCAAAACATTCGTATCGCCTCGGGACCCAAAATATGTGAGTAATAGCATACAAAACTGGCCAGAATGTAAAAAATATGCGAGTTTTGACGAGGTCCCCGTAACCAGACCCCGAAGTTCCCCAAACATTCGTATCGCCCCGGGACCCAAACAAATTGAGTAATGTCATACAAAACTGGCTAGAATGGACCAAATCTATGAGTTTTGACGAGGTTTTCGTAACCGGACCCCGAAGTTCCCCGAACGTTCGTATCACCCCGGGACCAAAAATCAGTGAGTAATAGCATACAAACCCGGCCATAATGTATAAAACCTACGAGTTTTGACGAGCTCCCCGTAACCGGAAACCAAAGTTACCTGAACATTCGTATCGCCACGGGACCCAAAATCAGTGAGTAATAGCATATAAAACTAGCCCGAATGTATAAATTCTTCGAGTTTTGACGAGGTCCCCATAAATGCTCCCTGGAGTTCCCCGAACGTTCGGATCGCCCCAGGACCCAAAATCAGTGAGTAATAGAAGGGAAAACTGACCACATTGGATCAAATATGTTAGTTTGGCCGAAGTCCCCGTAACCGGTCCCTAGATTTCGCGGAACGTTCGGATCGCCCTGTGACCCAAAATCAGTGAGCAATAGCATACAAAACTGGTTAGAATGGACCAAATCTGCGAGTCTTGACGAGGTTTTCGTAACCGGACCCCTTACTTCCCTGAACATTCGTATCGCCCTCGGACTAAAAATCGGTGAGTAATAGCATGAAAAAAAAGGACAAAATGGACCAAATCTGTGAGATTTAACGAGGTCCCCGTAAACTGTCCCCAGATTTCGCAGAATGTTCGGATCGCCCTGTGTCACAAAATCAGTGAGTAATAGCATACAAACCCGGCCATAATGTATAAAATCTACGAGTTTTGACGAGCACCCCGTAACCGGAAACCGAAGTTACCCGAACATTCGTATCGCCACGGGACCCAAAATCAGTGACAAATAGCATATAAAACTGGCCAGAATGTATAAATTCTGTGAGTTTTGACGAGGTCCCCATAAACGCTCCCCGAAGTTCCCCGAACGTTGGGATCGCCCTGGGACCCAAAGTCAGTGAGTAGTAGGAGGGAAAACTGGCCACATTGGACCAAATCTGTAAGTTTGGCCGAAGTCCCCTTAAGCGGTCCCTAGATTTCGCGGAACGTTCGGATCGCCCTGTGACCCAAAATCAGTGAGTAATAGCATACAAAACTAGCTAGAATGTATAAAAATCTGTGAGTTTTGACAAGGTTTTTGTAACTGAACCCCGAAGTTCCCGAAACGTTCGTATGGCCCCGGGACCCAAAATATATGAGTAATAGCATACAAAACTGGTCTGAATGTACCAAATCTGCGAGTCTTTACGAGGTTTTCGTAACCGGACCCCTTAGTTCCCCGAACGTTCGTATCGCTCAAGGACTAAAAATCGGTGAGTAATAGCATGAAAAAATGGCCAGAATGGACCAAATCTGTGAGTTTTAGTGAGGTCCCCGTAAACTGTCCCCAGATTTCGCAGAATGTTTGGATCGCCCCGTGTCACAAAATCAGTGAGTAATAGCATACAAACCTAGCCATAATGCATAAAATCTACGAGTTTTGATGACCTCCCCGTAACCGGAAACCGAAGTTACCCGAACATTTGTATCGCCACGGGACCCGAAATCAGTGAGTAATAGCATATAAAACTGGCTAGAATGTATAAATTCTGCGAGTTTTGACGAGGTCTCCATAAACGCTCCCCGAAGCTCCCCGAACGTTTGGATCGCCCCGGGACCGAAAGTCAGTGAGTAATAGAAGGGAAAATTGGTCACGTTGGACCAAATCTGTTAGTTTGGCCGAAGTTCCCCGTAACCGGTCCCTAGATTACGCGGAACATTCGGCTCGCCCTGTGACCCAAAATCAGTGAGCAATAGCAAACAAAACTAGCTAGAATGTATAAAAATCTGTGAGTTTTGACGACGTTTTCGTAACCGAACCCCGAAGTTCCCAAAACATTCGTATCGCCTCGGGACCCAAAATATGTGAGTAATAGCATACAAAACTGGCCAGAATGTAAAAAATATGCGAGTTTTGACGAGGTCCCCGTAACCAGACCCCGAAGTTCCCCAAACATTCGTATCGCCCCGGGACCCAAACAAAGTGAGTAATGTCATACAAAACTGGCTAGAATGGACCAAATCTATGAGTTTTGACGAGGTTTTCGTAACCGGACCCCGAAGTTCCCCGAACGTTCGTATCACCCCGGGACCAAAAGCAGTGAGTAATAGCATACAAACCCGGCCATAATGTATAAAACCTACGAGTTTTGACGAGCTCCCCGTAACCGGAAACCAAAGTTACCTGAACATTCGTATCGCCACGGGACCCAAAATCAGTGAGTAATAGCATATAAAACTAGCCCGAATGTATAAATTCTGCGAGTTTTGACGAGGTCCCCATAAATGCCCCCTGGAGTTCCCCGAACGTTCGGATCTCCCCAGGACCCAAAATCAGTGAGTAATAGAAGGGAATACTGACCACATTGGATCAAATATGTTAGTTTGGCCGAAGTCCCCGTAACCGGTCCCTAGATTTCGCGGAACGTTCGGATCGCCCAGTGACCCAAAATCAGTGAGCAATAGCATACAAAACTGGTTAGAGTGGACCAAATCTGCGAGTCTTGACGAGGTTTTCGTAACCGGACCCCTTAGTTCCCCGAACATTCGTATCGCCCTCGGACTAAAAATCGGTGAGTAATTGCATGAAAAAATGGACAAAATGGACCAAATCTGTGAGATTTAACGAGGTCCCCGTAAACTTGTCCCCAGATTTCGCAGAATGTTCGGATCGCCCCGTGTCACAAAATCAGTGAGTAATAGCATACAAACCAAGCCATAATGTATAAAATCTACGAGTTTTGACGAGCTCCCCGTAACCGGAAACCGAAGTTACCCGAACATTCGTATCGCCACGGGACCAAAAATCAGTGAGTAATAGCATATAAAACTGGCCAGAATGTATAAATTCTGTGAGTTTTGACGAGGTCCCCATAAATGCTCCCCGAAGCTCCCCGAACATTGGGATCGCCCCGGGACCCAAAGTCAATGAGTAGTAGGAGGGAAAACTGGCCACATTGGACCAAATCTGTTAGTTTGGCCGAAGTCCCCTTAAGCGGTCCCTAGATTTCGCGGAACGTTCGGATCGCCCTGTGACCCAAAATCAGTGAGTAATAGCAAACATGTAACGACCAAACCTCGAAGGATTTGAGTCTCTGTGCTTTACTGTGCTAGTCCCTGGATCGACTCGCTAGCACACACAGTATAGATGAAAACCGGATATAGCAAGTGCATCATTTATAATAACGTATGATCCAGAATTTATAAAATATAACAATCTGCATAGCACTTAGCTAGCTTTATACTAATAAACAGCGGAAAAGTAGCTGAATAATAACGATGAGTCCCATCATAGCCCACTGGCGATGTTGAGTGAAGACTCGCGACCCTAACGGTACCTTACTCCTCGTCTGAATATCCTGCAACATGATACGTTGCAGCCATATAGGTCAATACTTTGAATGTATTGGCAAGTTACACAAGAAAAGATAATATAACAGACCTACATGTATATGCACAGTATAACAAAAGAAAGGCTGATGGTTATTTTGCAGAAAGCTGATTTTATCCTCATAGCTACCTAATAGTCAAGTTTTAATTTGTTTGCTACAATACTTATATATGGTTGAATTGGCATCTCCAACTCCAACCTGTTACCATTATTAAGTTTCCCATCAAGTTTTATTAAGTGAGTCATCTGTCAAGATCATCCAACAACTGTAATGGCCTAGCTGCTCAAAATTGTCCATAACCGGGGACACGACTAATCATGATTAGTTTATACACTCTGCAGAGGTTAGTACGCTGTACCCACTGGACCCAACCCGAAGATTGAGACGAAGTCTTTCAGAAGCAGTCACCTAGTCCCACAGGAGGCCCATCCCACCTATCATAGCTACATCAGCTGGCACATCCGGGTAAGGTTTCCACGACTGACCAACTAAGCCAGAGCCCATAATAGCCAGTGGTCGCACAAGGAAGCTACTAGTCACTAAGTCTGTTTGATCTTTTTGAACCTGGGCGGCATTCCACTTACATTCAGAGGGTAGAAACCATGATGTTCTTGAAACCACCCAGCAATACCATATCCGCCCAGAGGTGTATTGTATCCTGAATTACTACTCAATTTATTTTGTAGTAATACTCACATAAACTCAATGAATACAGAAACCAATCCCCTCTACATAGCATAGCAAAATATATCTAACACGATCTTCAATGACGAGGGGATATAGCTCAATAGCATAGCAATGATAATATTCCTATACATGCATAATCTTCATAGGGTGATATAATACTACATGCATAGAAAAATAATAGGTAAAGGATGATCGACATGTAACTTGCCTTGATTCTGGTTCAGAAAGTCACACTCCTGACAATAGTTTGCGTCGCACTCCGCACAATCTACACGTTGCAAACAATCACACCAATCAATCACCACAAACAAATAACACCAAATAAAATCATTGGCAATAAAACAACTTGTTTAAAACCAAAGCATAAATAGCATGGCAGCAGGTATAAAATCATCTACATGCTGATACGATGACAATGCAAAAAGAATCAACTAAACCGGATGAACGGTTTGCAAAATATGGCCTCCGATAGGTTTAAAATAATCTGTTGTAACAAATAAATAAATTTTCGTAAAACTGAAAACTATTGGTTCTAACATGTTCTACTCATCAAAACAAAATCACACGAAAAATAATTTCCTCATTCAGAGTTACGAGTAAAAAGAGAAACGCGTATCAAAATTATACCGAGAATCTGACAGAGCTAAAACAGATTAAAAAACAGATTGAATTTCATCCTGAAGCTGTTCATCAGGACTTGATGAATCCGCTCGTGCGTGCGTTCTCACCACGAACAGCGGGGAAAAACGGAACCGTCTCGGTGTGGCTCCTCCGATGGTGCTTCTCCGGTGGCGGTCGGACAAACTTCGGTGACGTGCGCAACTCCGGTGAACGGCTTCGCGAACTCCGGTGGATGGTGAGGTGCTCCGGCGATGGCGGCTCCGGCGTCGGCGCGGTGAGGGGCAGCTCCTCTGCGATCTAGGCGAGATGGGGTGACAGGAGGAAATCGGGACAGGGAAAATCGGGGCCTCGTTTGCCTGGGGCATCGGTTCCTGGTACTATATCCTCGCGAGGAGTCCTGGCCAAGGCAGGTTGAGCGAATCCGGCTCGGGGAAGGATGCGCAGGGGCCACTCGGCCCTGGAGCCTGGGAAAAGTTGGCTCGATGTGTGCTCGTGCGCTGGGGCAATGTCCCTGAGCCTGGTGCACGTGGGGGCTGGTCAAAGCTAGGAGGTTGGCTCCTAGTGCGCTTGGCGCAAAGGGGCTTCTGTCCTTGGGCACGTGCTTGTGCCTGGGACACCAGCGCTAGTGGCTCGGTGGCGATGGGAATCGCTGGCTGGGCTAAGCCAGCCTAGCTCGGCCTGGCCAGCTGGGCCCTATTTTTTTTTAGTTAAAAAAAAGACAGCTACGAAAATGAATAAAAAAAATTAAAATAAAAACTAATAAATAATTTCCTAGCTAAATAAATACCAGCAAAATATATACTGATATAATATATACTACGATAGTAATATATATATACACAAAATATATAAGTATAATATACGCATTTAGTAATATATATATATACATATAGATATATATATATATATTAAAATGCTAATATAGACACATATATATAAGTATAAAATAAATCCCCTAATAAATAATAAAGGAACCTAGTTCCACCTAATGCATATTTTGAAAAATAGTTTTAATGCAATAGACCACGCAAAAAGCATTTAAAAACTTAACTAAAAATAATTTCGGGCATTAGAAAAACTTGCAAAACCAAATCGGATAACCCCAAATTATATTCGAAACACTATGCAATTTAATTCGACAGGGGAGAAGTCATATTATCTCCACTCTAATAAATTGCCCGCCGTTGCATAGTGAATAGAATTCTCAGAAAAACAAAATAGTGCATAAAAATATGAGATGCATATGAATGATCTATTAACATCCGAATTTAGGAAAAATTGGGATGTTACAAAACAAAACTAGCTAGAATGTATAAAAATCTGTGAGTTTTGACGAGGTTTTCGTAACCGAACCCCGAAGTTCCCAAAACATTCGTATCGCCTCGGGACCCAAAATATGTGAGTAATAGCATACAAAACTGGCCAGAATGTAAAAAATATGCGAGTTTTGATGAGGTCCCCGTAACCAGACCCCGAAGTTCCCCAAACATCCGTATCGCCCCGGGACCTAAACACGGTGAGTAATAGCATACAAAACTGGCTAGAATTGACCAAATCTACGAGTTTTGACGAGGTTTTCGTAACCGGACCTCGAAGTTCCCCGAACGTTCGTATCACCCCGGGACCAAAAATCAGTGAGTAATAGCATACAAACCCGGCCATAATGTATAAAATCTACGAGTTTTGACGAGCTCCTCGTAACCGGAAACCGAAGTTACCCGAACATTCGTATCGCCACGGGACCGAAAATCAGTGAGTAATAGCATACAAAACTAGCCAGAATGTATAAATTCTGCGAGTTTTGACGAGGTCCCCATAAATTCTCCCTGGAGTTCCCCGAACGTTCGGATCGCCCCAGGACCCAAAATCAGTGAATAATAGAAGGGAAAACTGACCACATTGGATCAAATATGTTAGTTTGGCCGAAGTCCCCGTAACCGGTCCCTAGATATCGCGGAACGTTCGGATCGCCCTGTGACCCAAAATCAGTGAGTAATAGCATACAAAATCAGTCTTGATGAGGTTTTCGTAACCGGACCCCTTAGTTCCCCGAACGTTCGTATCGCCCTCGGACTAAAAATCGGTGAGTAATAGCATGAAAAAATGGACAAAATGGACCAAATCTGTGAGATTTAACGAGGTCCCCGTAAACTGTCCCCGTAAACTGTCCCCAGATTTCGCAGAATGTTCGGATCGCCCCGTGTCACAAAATCAGTGAGTAATAGCATACAAACCAGGCCATAATGTATAAAATCTACGAGTTTTGACGAGCTCCCCGTAACCGGAAACCGAAGTTACCCGAACATTCGTATCGGCACGGGACCCAAAATCAGTGAGTAATAGCATATAAAACTGGCCAGAATGTATAAATTCTGTGAGTTTTGACGAGGTCCCCATAAACGCTCCCCGAAGTTCCCCAAACGTTCGGATCGCCCCGGGACCCAAAATCAGTGAGTAGTAGGAGGGAAAACTAGCCACATTGGACCTGATCTGTTAGTTTGGCCGAAGTCCCCTTAAGCGGTCCCTAGATTTCGCGGAACGTTCGGATCGCCCTGTGACCCAAAATCAGTGAGTAATAGCATAGAAAACTAGCTAGAATGTATAAAAATCTGTGAGTTTTGACAAAGTTTTTGTAACTGAACCCCGAAGTTTCCGAAACGTTCGCATGGCCCCAGGACCCAAAATATGTGAGTAATAGCATACAAAACTGGTCAGAATGTACCAAATCTGCGAGTCTTGACGAGATTTTCGTAACCGGACCCCTTAGTTCCCCGAACGTTCGTATCGCCCCCGGACTAAAAATCGGTGAGTAATAGCATGAAAAAATGGCCAGAATGGACCAAATCTGTGAGTTTTAATGAGGTCCCCGTAAACTGTCCCCAGATTTCGCAGAATGTTCGGATCGCCCCGTGTCACAAAATCAGTGAGTAATAGGATACAAACCTAGCCATAATGCATAAAATCTACGAGTTTTGATGAGCTCCCCGTAACCGGAAACCGAAGTTACCCGAACATTTGTATTGCCACGGGACCCAAAATCAGTGAGTAATAGCATATAAAACTGGCTAGAATGTATAAATTCTGCGAGTTTTGACGAGGTCTCCATAAACGCTCCCCGAAGTTCCCCGAACGTGTGGATCGCCCCGGGACCAAAAATCAGTGAGTAATAGAAGGGAAAACTGGCCACGTTGGACCAAATCTGTTAGTTTGGCCGAAGTTCCCTGTAACCGGTCCCTAGATTACGTGGAACGTTCGGATCGCCCTGTGACCCAAAATCAGTGAGTAATAGCAAACAAAACTAGCTAGAATGTATAAAAATCTGTGAGTTTTGACGAGGTTTTCGTAACCGAACACCGAAGTTCCCAAAACATTTGTATCGCCTCGGGACCCAAAATATGTGAGTAATAGCATACAAAACTGGCCAGAATGTAAAAAATATGCGAGTTTTGATGAGGTTCCCGTAACAAAACCCCGAAGTTCCCCAAACATTCTTATCGCCCCGGGACCCAAACACGGTGAGTAATAGCATACAAAACTGGCTAGAATGGACCAAATCTACGAGTTTTGACGAGGTTTTCGTAACCGGACCCCGAAGTTCCCCGAACGTTCGTATCACCCCGGGACCAAAAATCAGTGAGTAATAGCATACAAACCCGGCCATAATGTATAAAATCTACGAGTTTTGACGAGCTCCTCGTAACCGAAAACCCAAGTTACCCGAACATTCGTATCGCCACGGGACCCAAAATCAGTGAGTAATAGCATATAAAACTACCCAGAATGTATAAATTCTACGAGTTTTGGCGAGGTCCCCATAAATGCTCCTTGGAGTTCCCCGAACGTTCGGATCGCCCGAGGACCCAAAATCAGTGAGTAATAGAAGGGAAAACTGACCACATTGGATCAAATATGTTAGTTTGGCCAAAGTCCCCGTAACCGGTCCCTAGATTTCGCGGAACGTTCGGATCGCCCTGTGACCCAAAATCAGTGAGTAATAGCATACAAAACTTGTCAGAATGGACCAAATTTGCGAGTCTTGACGAGGTTTTCGTAACCGGGCCCCTTAGTTCCCCGAACGTTCATATCGCCCTCGGACTAAAAATCGGTGAGTAATAGCATGAAAAAATGGACAAAATGGACCAAATCTGTGAGATTTAACGAGGTCCCCGTAAACTGTCCCCATATTTCATAGAATGTTCGGATCGCCCCGTGTCACAAAATCAATGAGTAATAGCATACAAACCAGGCCATAATGTATAAAATCTACGAGTTTTGACGAGCTCCCCGTAACCGGAAATCGAAGTTACCCGAACATTCGTATCGCCACGGGACCCAAAATTAGTGAGTAATAGCATATAAAACTGGCCAGAATGTATAAATTCTGTGAGTTTTGATGAGGTCCCCATAAACGCTCCCCGAAGTTCCCCGAACGTTGGGATCGCCCCGGGACCCAAAATCAGTGAGTAGTAGGAGGGCAAACTGGCCACATTGGACCAAATCTGTTAGTTTGGCCGAAGTCCCCTTAAGCGGTCCCTAGATTTCGCGGAACGTTCGGATCGCCCTGTGACCCAAAATCAGTGAGTAATAGCATACAAAACTAGCTAGAATGTATAAAAATCTGTGAGTTTTGACAAGGTTTTTGTAACTGAACCCCGAAGTTTCCGAAACGTTCGTATGGCCCCGGGACCCAAAATATGTGAGTAATAGCATACAAAACTAGTCAGAATGTACCAAATCTACGAGTCTTGACGAGGTTTTCCTAACCGGACCCCTTAGTTCCCCGAACGTTCGTATCGCCCCGGGACTAAAAATCGGTGAGTAATAGCATGAAAAAATGGCCAGAATGGACCAAATCTGTGAGTTTTAGTGAGGTCCCCATAAACTGTCCCCAGATTTGCAGAATGTTCGGATCGCCCCTTGTCACAAAATCAGTGAGTAATAACATACAAACCTAGCCATAATGCATAAAATCTACGAGTTTTGATGAGCTCCCCGTAACCGGAAACCGAAGTTACCCGAACATTTGTATCGCCACGGGACCCAAAATCAGTGAGTAATAGCATATAAAACTGGCTAGAACGTATAAATTCTGTGAGTTTTGATGAGGTCTCCATAAACGCTCCCCGAAGTTCCCCGAACGTTTGGATCGCCCCGGGACCGAAAATCAGTGAGTAATAGAAGGGAAAACTGGCCACGTTGGACCAAATCTGTTAGTTTGGCCGAAGTTCCACGTAACCTGTCCCTAGATTACGCGGAACGTTCGGATCGCCCTGTGACCCAAAATCAGTGAGTAATAGCAAACAAAACTAGCTAGAATGTATAAAAGTCTGTGAGTTTTGACGAGGTTTTCGTAACCGAACCCCGAAGTTCCCAAAACATTCGTATCGCCTCGGGACCCAAAATATGTGAGTAATAGCATACAAAACTGGCCAGAATGTAAAAAATATGCGAGTTTTGACGAGGTCCCCATAACCAGACCCCGAAGTTCCCCAAATATTCGTATCGCCCCGGGACCCAAACACGGTGAGTAATAGCATACAAAACTGGCTAGAAGGGACCAAATCTACGAGTTTTGACGAGGTTTTCGTAACCGGGCCCCGAAGTTCCCCGAACGTTCGTATCTCACCGGGACCAAAAATCAGTGAGTAATAGCATACAAACCCGACCATAATGTATAAAATCTACGAGTTTTGACGAGCTCCCCGTAATCGTAAACCGAAGTTACCCGAACATTCGTATCGCCACGGGACCCAAAATCAGTGAGTAATAGCATATAAAACTAGCCAGAATGTATAAATTCTGCGAGTTTTGACGAGTTCCCCATAAATGCTCCCCGGAGTTCCCCGAACGTTCGGATCGCCCCAGGACCCAAAATCAGTGAGTAATAGAAGGGAAAACTGACCACATTGGATCAAATATGTTAGTTTGGCCAAAGTCCCCGTAACCGGTCCCTAGATTTCGCGGAACGTTCGGATCGCCCTATGACCCAAAATCAGTGAGTAATAGCATACAAAACTAGCTATAATGTATAAAAATCTGCGAGTTTTGACGAGGTTTTCATAACCGAACCCAGAAGTTCCCCAAACATTCGTATCGCCTCGGGACCCAAAATATGTGAGTAATAGCATACAAAACTGGCCAGAATGTAAAACATATGCGAGTTTTGACGAGGTCCCCGTAACCAGACCCCAAAGTTCCGCAAACATTCGTATCGCCCCGGGACCCAAACACGGTGAGTTTTGACCAGGATTTCGTAACCGGACTCCGAAGTTCCCCGAACGTTCGTATCACCCCGGGACCAAAAATCAGTGAGTAATAGCATACAAAATTGGCCGGAATGTATAAATCTGCGTGTTTTGTCGAGGTCCCCGTTACCGGAGCATTAAGTTCCCCGAATGTTCATATCGCCCCATAGCCGAAAAACTGTGAGTAATAGCATACAAAACTGGCCAGAATGTATAAAATCTGCGAGTTTTCATGAGGCCCCTGTTACCGGAGCCCGAAGTTCCCCAAATGTTCATATCGCCCCGTGACCCAAAATCAGTGAGTAATAGCGTACAAAACTGGCTAGAGTGTATAAAATATGCGAGTTTTGACGATTTCGCCGTAACCAGACCCGGAAGTTCCCCAAGCTTTCTTATCGTCCCGAGACCCCAACACGGTGAGTAATAGCATACAACACTGGCTACAATGATACAAAACTACGACTTTTGACGAGGTTTTTGTAATTGGACCCCGAAGTTCCCCGAACGTTCGTATCGCCCTGGGACCAACAATCAGTGAGTAATAGCATGGGAAAATGGTCAGAATGTACCAAATGTGTGAGTTTTAACGAGGTCCCCGTAACATGTCCCTAGATTCCGCGGAACGTTTGGATCGTCATGTGACCCAAAATCAGTGAGTAATAGCATACAAAACTACCTGAATTTATAAAATCTGCGAGTTTTTACGAGGTTTTCATAACGGACCTCGAAGTTCCCGAAACGTTCGTATGGCCCCGGGACCAAAAATATGTGAGTAATAGCATACAAAACTGGTCAGAATGGACCAAATCTGCGAGTCTTGACGAGGTTTTCGTAACCGGACCCCTTAGTTCCCCGAACGTTCGTATCGCCCTGGGACTAAAAATCGGTGAGTAATAGCTTGAAAAAATGGACCAAATCTGTGAGTTTTAACGAGGTCCCCGTAAACTGCCCCAGATTTCGCAGAATGTTCGGATCGCCCCGTCTCACAAAATCAGTGAGTAATAGCATACAAACCAGGCCATAATGTATAAAATCTATGAGTTTTGACGAGCTCCCCTGTAACCGGAAACCGATGTTACCCGAACATTCGTATCGCCACGGGACCCAAAATCAGTGAGTTATTGCATATAAAACTGGCCGGAATGTATAAATTCAGTGAATTTTGACGAGGTCCTCATAAATGCTCCCCGAAGTTCTCCGAACGTTTGGATCGCCCCGGGACCCAAAATGAGTGAGTAGTAGAAGGGAAAACTGGCCACATTGGACCAAATCTGTTAGTTTGGCCGAAGTCCCCTTAAACGGTCTCTAGATTTTGCGGAACGTTCGGATCGCCCTGTGACCCAAAATCAGTGAGTAATAGCATACAAAACTAGCTAGAATGTATAAAAATCTATGAGTTTTGACGAGGTTTTCGTAACCGGGCCCCGAAGTTCCCCGAACGTTCGTATCTCCCCGGGACTAAAAATCAGTGAGTAATAGCATACAAACCCGGCCATAATGTATAAAATCTACGAGTTTTGACGAGCTCCCCGTAACCGGAAACCGAAGTTACCCGGACATTCGTATCGCCACGGGACCCAAAATCAGTGAGTAATAGCATATAAAACTAGCCAGAATGTATAAATTCTGCGAGTTTTGACGAGGTCCCCATGAATGCTCCCCGGAGTTCCCCGAACGTTCGGATCGCCCCAGGACCCAAAATCAGTGAGTAATAGAAGGGAAAACTGACCACATTGGATCAAATATGTTAGTTTGGCCGAAGTCCCCGTAACCGGTCCTTAGATTTCGCGGAACGTTCGGATCGCCCTGTGACCCAAAATCAGTGAGTATTAGCATACAAAACTAGCTAGAAAGTATAAAAATCTGTGAGTTTTGACGAGGTTTTCGTAACTGAACCCCGAAGTTCCCCAAACATTCGTATCGCCTCGGGACCCAAAATATGTGAGTAATAGCATACAAAACTGGCCAGAATGTAAAACATATGCGAGTTTTGACGAGGTCCCCGTAACCAGACCCCAAAGTTCCAGAAACATTCGTATCGCCCCGGGGCCCAAACACGGTGAGTTTTGACCAGGATTTCGTAACCGGACCCCGAAGTTCCCCGAATGTTCGTATCACCCCGGGACCAAAAATCAGTGAGTAATAGCATACAAAATTGGCCGGAATGTATAAATCTGCGTGTTTTGTCGAGGTCCCCGTTACCGGAGCATGAAGTTCCCCGAATGTTCATATCGCCCCATAGCCAAAAAACAGTGAGTAATAGCATACAAAACTGGCCAGAATGTATAAAATCTGCGAGTTTTCACGAGGCCCCTGTTACCGGAGCCCGAAGTTCCCCAAATGTTCATATCGCCCCGTGACCCAAAATCAGTGAGTAATAGCGTACAAAACTGGCTAGACTGTATAAAATATGCGAGTTTTGACGAGTTGGCCGTAACCAGACCCCGAAGTTCCCCAAGCTTTCTTATCGTCCCGAGACCCCAACACGGTGAGTAATAGCATACAAAACTGGCTACAATGGACCAAAACTACGACTTTTGACGAGGTTTTTGTAATTGGACCCCAAAGTTCCCCGAACGTTCGTATCGCCCTGGGACCAACAATCAGTGAGTAATAGCATGGGAAAATGGTCAGAATGTACCAAATCTGTGAGTTTTAACGAGGTCCCCGTAACATGTCCTTAGATTCCGCGGAACGTTTGGATCGTCATGTGACCCAAAATCAGTGAGTAATAGCATACAAAACTACCTGAATTTATAAAATCTGCGAGTTTTGACGAGGTTTTCATAACGGACCCCGAAGTTCCCGAAACGTTCGTATGGCCCCGGGACCCAAAATATGTGAGTAATAGCATACAAAACTGGTCAGAATGGACCAAATCTGCGAGTCTTGACGAGGTTTTCGTAACCGGACCCCTTAGTTCCCCGAACGTTCGTATCGCCCTGGGACTAAAAATCGGTGAGTAATAGCTTGAAAAAATGGACCAAATCTGTGAGTTTTAACGAGGTCCCCGTAAACTGCCCCAGATTTCGCAGAATGTTCGGATCGCCCCGTCTCACAAAATCAGTGAGTAATAGCATACAAACCAGGCCATAATGTATAAAATCCATGAGTTTTGACGAGCTCCCCGTAACCGGAAACCGATGTTACCCGAACATTCGTATCGCCAGGGACCCAAAATCAGTGAGTTATTGCATATAAAACTGGCCGGAATGTATAAATTCTGTGAATTTTGACGAGGTCCTCATAAACGCTCCCCGAAGTTCTCCGAACGTTTGGATCGCCCCGGGACCCTAAATCAGTGAGTAGTAGAAGGGAAAACTGGCCACATTGGACCAAATCTGTTAGTTTGGCCGAAGTCCCCTTAAACGGTCTCTAGATTTTGCGGAACGTTCGGATCGCCCTGTGACCCAAAATCAGTGAGTAATAGCATACAAAACTAGCTAGAATGTATAAAAATCTATGAGTTTTGACGAGGTTTTCGTAACCGGGCCCCGAAGTTCCCCGAACGTTCGTATCTCCCCGGGACTAAAAATCAGTGAGTAATAGCATACAAACCCGGCCATAATGTATAAAATCTACGAGTTTTGACGAGCTCCCCGTAACCGGAAACCGAAGTTACCCGGACATTCGTATCGCCACGGGACCCAAAATCAGTGAGTAATAGCATATAAAACTAGCCAGAATGTATAAATTCTGCGAGTTTTGACGAGGTCCCCATGAATGCTCCCCGGAGTTCCCCGAACGTTCGGATCGCCCCAGGACCCAAAATCAGTGAGTAATAGAAGGGAAAACTGACCACATTGGATCAAATATGTTAGTTTGGCCGAAGTCCCCGTAACCGGTCCTTAGATTTCGCGGAACGTTCGGATCGCCCTGTGACCCAAAATCAGTGAGTATTAGCATACAAAACTAGCTAGAAAGTATAAAAATCTGTGAGTTTTGACGAGGTTTTCGTAACTGAACCCCGAAGTTCCCCAAACATTCGTATCGCCTCGGGACCCAAAATATGTGAGTAATAGCATACAAAACTGGCCAGAATGTAAAACATATGCGAGTTTTGACGAGGTCCCCGTAACCAGACCCCAAAGTTCCAGAAACATTCGTATCGCCCCGGGGCCCAAACACGGTGAGTTTTGACCAGGATTTCGTAACCGGACCCCGAAGTTCCCCGAATGTTCGTATCACCCCGGGACCAAAAATCAGTGAGTAATAGCATACAAAATTGGCCGGAATGTATAAATCTGCGTGTTTTGTCGAGGTCCCCGTTACCGGAGCATGAAGTTCCCCGAATGTTCATATCGCCCCATAGCCAAAAAACAGTGAGTAATAGCATACAAAACTGGCCAGAATGTATAAAATCTGCGAGTTTTCACGAGGCCCCTGTTACCGGAGCCCGAAGTTCCCCAAATGTTCATATCGCCCCGTGACCCAAAATCAGTGAGTAATAGCGTACAAAACTGGCTAGACTGTATAAAATATGCGAGTTTTGACGAGTTGGCCGTAACCAGACCCCGAAGTTCCCCAAGCTTTCTTATCGTCCCGAGACCCCAACACGGTGAGTAATAGCATACAAAACTGGCTACAATGGACCAAAACTACGACTTTTGACGAGGTTTTTGTAATTGGACCCCAAAGTTCCCCGAACGTTCGTATCGCCCTGGGACCAACAATCAGTGAGTAATAGCATGGGAAAATGGTCAGAATGTACCAAATCTGTGAGTTTTAACGAGGTCCCCGTAACATGTCCTTAGATTCCGCGGAACGTTTGGATCGTCATGTGACCCAAAATCAGTGAGTAATAGCATACAAAACTACCTGAATTTATAAAATCTGCGAGTTTTGACGAGGTTTTCATAACGGACCCCGAAGTTCCCGAAACGTTCGTATGGCCCCGGGACCCAAAATATGTGAGTAATAGCATACAAAACTGGTCAGAATGGACCAAATCTGCGAGTCTTGACGAGGTTTTCGTAACCGGACCCCTTAGTTCCCCGAACGTTCGTATCGCCCTTGGACTAAAAATCGGTGAGTAATAGCTTGAAAAAATGGACCAAATCTGTGAGTTTTAACGAGGTCCCCGTAAACTGCCCCAGATTTCGCAGAATGTTCGGATCGCCCCGTCTCACAAAATCAGTGAGTAATAGCATACAAACCAGGCCATAATGTATAAAATCCATGAGTTTTGACGAGCTCCCCGTAACCGGAAACCGATGTTACCCGAACATTCGTATCGCCAGGGACCCAAAATCAGTGAGTTATTGCATATAAAACTGGCCGGAATGTATAAATTCTGTGAATTTTGACGAGGTCCTCATAAACGCTCCCCGAAGTTCTCCGAACGTTTGGATCGCCCCGGGACCCTAAATCAGTGAGTAGTAGAAGGGAAAACTGGCCACATTGGACCAAATCTGTTAGTTTGGCCGAAGTCCCCTTAAACGGTCTCTAGATTTTGCGGAACGTTCGGATCGCCCTATGACCCAAAATCAGTGAGTAATAGCATACAAAACTAGCTAGAATGTATAAAAATCTGTGAGTTTTGACGAGGTTTTTGTAACCGGGCCCCGAAGTTCCCCGAACGTTCGTATCTCCCCGGGACCAAAAATCAGTGAGTAATAGCATACAAACCCGGCCATAATGTATAAAATCTACGAGTTTTGACGAGCTCCCCGTAGCCGGAAACGGAAGTTACCCGAACATTCGTATCGCCACGGGACCCAAAATCAGTGAGTAATGGCATATAAAACTAGCCAGAATGTATAAATTCTGCGAGTTTTGACGAGGTCTCCATAAATGCTCCCCGGAGTTCCCCGAACGTTCGGATCGCCCCAGGACCCAAAATCAGTGAGTAATAGAAGGGAAAACTGACCACATTGGATCAAATATGTTCGTTTGGCCGAAGTCCCCGTAACCGGTCCTTAGATTTCGCGGAACGTTCGGATCGCCCTGTGACCCAAAATCAGTGAGTAATAGCATACAAAACTAGCTAGAAAGTATAAAAATCTGTGAGTTTTGACGAGGTTTTCGTAACCGAACCCCGAAGTTCCCCAAACATTCGTATCGCCTCGGGACCCAAAATATGTGAGTAATAGCATACAAAACTGGCCAGAATGTAAAACATATGCGAGTTTTGACGAGGTCCCCGTAACCAGACCCCAAAGTTCCGCAAACATTCGTATCGCCCCGGGGCCCAAACACGGTGAGTTTTGACCAGGATTTCGTAACCGGACCCCGAAGTTCCCCGAACGTTCGTATTAGCCCGGGACCAAAAATCAGTGAGTAATAGCATACAAAATTGGCCGGAATGTATAAATCTGCGTGTTTTGTCGAGGTCCCCGTTACCGGAGCATGAAGTTCCCCGAATGTTCATATCGCCCCATAGCCGAAAAACAGTGAGTAATAGCATACAAAACTGGCCAGAATGTATAAAATCTGCGAGTTTTTACGAGGCCCCTGTTACCGGAGCCCGAAGTTCCCCAAATGTTCATATCTCCCCGTGACCCAAAATCAGTGAGTAATAGCGTACAAAACTGGCTAGAGTGTATAAAATATGCGAGTTTTGACGAGTTCGCCGTAACCAGACCCTGAAGTTCTCCAAGCTTTCTTATCGTCCCGAGACCCCAACACGGTGAGTAATAGCATACAAAACTGGCTACAATGGACCAAAACTACGACTTTTGACGAGGTTTTTGTAATTGGACCCCGAAGTTCCCCGAACGTTCGTATCGCCCTGGGACCAACAATCAATGAGTAATAGCATGGGAAAATGGTCAGAATGTACCAAATGTGTGAGTTTTAACGAGGTCCCCGTAACATGTCCCTAGATTCCGCGGAACGTTTGGGTCGTCATGTGACCCAAAATCAGTGAGTAATAGCATACAAAACTACCTGAATTTATAAAATCTGCGAGTTTTGACGAGGTTTTTATAACGGACCCCGAAGTTCCCGAAACGTTCGTATGGCCCCGGGACCCAAAATATGTGAGTAATAGCATACAAAACTGGTCAGAATGGACCAAATCTGCGAGTCTTGACGAGGTTTTCGTAACCGGACCCCTTAGTTCCCCGAACGTTCGTATCGCCCTGGGACTAAAAATCGGTGAGTAATAGCTTGAAAAAATGGACAAAATGGACCAAATCTGTGAGTTTTAACGAGGTCCCCGTAAACTGCCCCAGATTTTGCAGAATGTTCGGATCGCCCCGTCTCACAAAATCAGTGAGTAATAGCATACAAACCAGGCCATAATGTATAAAATCTACGAGTTTTGACGAGCTCCCCGTAACCGGAAACCGATGTTACCCGAACATTCGTATCGCCACGGGACCCAAAATCAGTGAGTTATTGCATATAAAACTGTCCAGAATGTATAAATTCTGTGAATTTTGAGGAGGTCCTCATAAACGCTCCCCGAAGTTCTCCGAACGTTGGGATCGCCCCGGGACCCAAAATCAGTGAGTAGTAGAAGGGAAAACTGGCCACATTGGACCAAATCTGTTAGTTTGGCCGAAGTCCCCTTAAACGGTCTCTAGATTTTGCGGAACGTTCGGATCGCCCTGTGACCCAAAATCAGTGAGTAATAGCATACAAAACTAGCTAGAATGCATAAAAATCTGTGAGTTTTGATGAGGTTTTCGTAACCGGGCCCCGAAGTTCCCCGAACGTTCGTATCTCCCCGGGACCAAAAATCAGTGAGTAATAGCATACAAACCCGGCCATAATGTATAAAATCTACGAGTTTTGACGAGCTCCCCGTAATCGGAAACCGAAGTTACCCGAACATTCGTATCGCCACGGGACCCAAAATCAGTGAGTAATAGCATATAAAACTAGCCAGAATGTATAAATTCTACGAGTTTTGACGAGGTCCCCATAAATGCTCCCCGGAGTTCCCCGAACGTTCGGATCGCCCCAGGACCCAAAATCAGTGAGTAATAGAAGGGAAAACTGACCACATTGGATCAAATATGTTAGTTTGGCCGAAGTCCCCGTAACCGGTCCTTAGATTTCGCGGAACGTTCGGATCGCCCTGTGACCCAAAATCAGTGAGTAATAGCATACAAAACTAGCTAGAAAGTATAAAAATCTGTGAGTTTTGACGAGGTTTTCGTAACCGAACCCCGAAGTTCCCCAAACATTCGTATCGCCTCGGGACCCAAAATATGTGAGTAATAGCATACAAAACTGACCAGAATGTAAAACATATGCGAGTTTTGACGAGGTCCCCGTAACCAGACCCCAAAGTTCCGCAAACATTTGTATCTCCCCGGGGCCCAAACACGGTGAGTTTTGACCAGGATTTCGTAACCGGACCCCGAAGTTCCCCGAACGTTCGTATCACCCCGGGACCAAAAATCAGTGAGTAATAGCATACAAAATTGGCCGGAATGTATAAATCTGCGTGTTTTGTCGAGGTCCCTGTTACCGGAGCATGAAGTTCCCCGAATGTTCATATCGCCCCATAGCCGAAAAACAGTGAGTAATAGCATACAAAACTGGCCAGAATGTATAAAATCTGCGAGTTTTCACGAGGCCCCTGTTACCGGAGCCCGAAGTTCCCCAAATGTTCATATCGCCCCGTGACCCAAAATCAGTGAGTAATAGCGTACAAAACTGGCTAGAGTGTATAAAATATGCGAGTTTTGACGAGTTCGACGTAACCAGACCCCGAAGTTCTCCAAGCTTTCTTATCGTCCCGAGACCCCAACACGGTGAGTAATAGCATACAAAACTGGCTACAATGGACCAAAACTACGACTTTTGACAAGGTTTTTGTAATTGGACCCCGAAGTTCCCCGAACGTTCGTATCGCCCTGGGACCAACAATCAGTGAGTAATAGCATGGGAAAATGGTCAGAATGTACCAAATCTGTGAGTTTTAACGAGGTCCCCGTAACATGTCCCTAGATTCCGCGGAACGTTTGGATCGTCATGTGACCCAAAATCAGTGAGTAATAGCATACAAAACTACCTGAATTGATAAAATATGCGAGTTTTGACGAGGTTTTCATAACGGACCCCGAAGTTCCCGAAACGTTCTTATGGCCCCGGAACCCAAAATATGTGAGTTATTACAAAACTGGTCAGAATGGACCAAATCTGCGAGTCTTGACGAGGTTTTCGTAACCGGACCCCTTAGTTCCCCGAACGTTCGTATCGCCCTGGGACTAAAAATCAGTGAGTAATAGCTTGAAAAAATGGACAAAATGGACCAAATCTGTGAGTTTTAACGAGGTCCCCGTAAACTGCCCCAGATTTCGCAGAATGTTCGGATCGCCCCGTCTCACAAAATCAGTGAGTAATAGCATACAAACCAGGCCATAATGTATAAAATCTACGAGTTTTGACGAGCTCCCCGTAACCGGAAACCGATGTTACCCGAACATTCGTATCGCCACGGGACCCAAAATCAGTGAGTTATTGCATATAAAACTGGCCAGAATGTATAAATTTTGTGAATTTTGACGAGGTCCTCATAAACGATCCCCGAAGTTCTCCGAACGTTGGGATCGCACCAGGACCCAAAATCAGTGAGTAGTAGAAGGGAAAACTGGCCACATTGGACCAAATCTGTTAGTTTGGCCGAAGTCCCCTTAAACGGTCTCTAGATTTTGCGGAACGTTCGGATCGCCCTGTGACCCAAAATCAGTGAGTAATAGCATACAAAACTAGCTAGAATGTATAAAAATCTGTGAGTTTTGACGAGGTTTACGTAACCGGGCCCCGAAGTTCCCCGAACGTTCGTATCTCCCCGGGACCAAAAATCAGTGAGTAATAGCATACAAACCCGGCCATAATGCATAAAATCTACGAGTTTTGACGAGCTCCCCGTAACCGGAAACCGAAGTTACCCGAACATTCGTATCGCCACGGGACCCAAAATCAGTGAGTAATAGCATAGAAAACTAGCCAGAATGTATAAATTCTGCGAGTTTTGACGAGGTCCCCATAAATGCTCCCCGGAGTTCCCCGAACGTTCCAATTGCCCCAGGACCCAAAATCAGTGAGTAATAGAAGGGAAAACTGACCACATTGGATCAAATATGTTAGTTTGGCCGAAGTCCCCGTAACCGGTCCTTAGGTTTCGCGGAACGTTCGGATCGCCCTGTGACCCAAAATCAGTGAGTAATAGCATACAAAACTAGCTAGAAAGTATAAAAATCTGTGAGTTTTGACGAGGTTTTCGTAACAGAACCCCGAAGTTCCCCAAACATTCGTATCGCCTCGGGACCCAAAATATGTGTGTAATAGCATACAAAACTGGCCAGAATGTAAAACATATGCGAGTTTTGACGAGGTCCCCGTAACCAGACCCCAAAGTTCCGCAAACATTCGTATCGCCCCGGGACCCAAACACGGTGAGTTTTGACCAGGATTTCGTAAACGGACCCCGACATTCCCCGAACATTCGTATCGCCACGGGACCCAAAATCAGTGAGTTATTGCATATAAAACTTGCCAGAATGTATAAATTCTGTGAATTTTGACAAGGTCCTCATAAATGCTCCCCGGAGTTCCCCGAACGTTCGGATCGCCCCAGGACCCAAAATCAGTGAGTAATAGAAGGGAAAACTGACCACATTGGATCAAATATGTTAGTTTGGCCGAAGTCCCCGTAACCGGTCCTTAGATTTCGCGGAACGTTTGGATCGCCCTGTGACCCAAAATCAGTGAGTAATAGCATACAAAACTAGCTAGAAAGTATAAAAATATGTGAGTTTTGACGAGGTTTTCGTAACCGGGCCCCGAAGTTCCCCGAACGTTCGTATCTCCCCGGGACCAAAAATCAGTGAGTAATAGCATACAAACCCGGCCAGAATGTAAAACATATGCGAGTTTTGACGAGGTCACCGTAACCAGACCCCAAAGTTCCGCAAACATTCGTATCGCCCCGGGACCCAAACACGGTGAGTTTTGACCAGGATTTCGTAACCGGACCCCGAAGTTCCCCGAACGTTCGTATCACCCCGGGACCAAAAATCAGTGAGTAATAGCATACAAAATTGGCCGGAATGTATAAATCTGCGTGTTTTGTCGAGGTCCCCGTTACCGGAGCATGAAGTTCCCCGAATGTTCATATCGCCCCATAGCCGAAAAACAGTGAGTAATAGCATACAAAACTGGCCAGAATGTATAAAATCTGCGAGTTTTCACGAGGCCCCTGTTACCGGAGCCCGAAGTTCCCCAAATGTTCATATCGCCCCGTGACCCAAAATCAGTGAGTAATAGCGTACAAAACTGGCTACAGTGTACAAAATATGCGAGTTTTGACGAGTTCGCCGTAACCAGACCCCGAAGTTCTCCAAGCTTTCTTATCGTCCCGAGACCCCAACACGGTGAGTAATAGCATACAAAACTGGCTACAATGGACCAAAACTACGACTTTTGACAAGGTTTTTGTAATTGGACCCCGAAGTTCCCCGAACGTTCGTATCGCCCTGGGACCAACAATCAGTGAGTAATAGCATGGGAAAATGGTCAGAATGTACCAAATCTGTGAGTTTTAACGAGGTCCCCGTAACATGTCCCTAGATTCCGCGGAACGTTTGGATCGTCATGTGACCCAAAATCAGTGAGTAATAGCATACAAAACTACCTGAATTTATAAAATATGCGAGTTTTGACGAGGTTTTCATAACGGACCCCGAAGTTCCCGAAACGTTCGTATGGCCCCGGGACCCAAAATATGTGAGTAATAGCATACAAAACTGGTCAGAATGGACCAAATCTGCGAGTCTTGACGAGGTTTTCGTAACCGGACCCCTTAGTTCCCCGAACGTTCGTATCGCCCTGGGACTAAAAATCGGTGAGTAATAGCTTGAAAAAATGGACAAAATGGACCAAATCTGTGAGTTTTAACGAGGTCCCCGTAAACTGCCCCAGATTTCGCAGAATGTTCGGATCGCCCCGTCTCACAAAATCAGTGAGTAATAGCATACAAACCAGGCCATAATGTATAAAATCTACGAGTTTTGACGAGCTCCCCGTAACCGGAAACCGATGTTACCCAAACATTCGTATCGCCACGGGACCCAAAATCAGTGAGTTATTGCATATAAAACTGGCCAGAATGTATAAATTTTGTGAATTTTGATGAGGTCATCATAAACGATCCCCGAACTTCTCCGAACGTTGGGATCGCACCAGGACCCAAAATCAGTGAGTAGTAGAAGGGAAAACTGGCCACATTGGACCAAATCTGTTAGTTTGGCCGAAGTCCCCTTAAACGGTCTCTAGATTTTGCGGAACGTTCGGATCGCCCTGTGACCCAAAATCAGTGAGTAATAGCATACAAAACTAGCTTGAATGTATAAAAATCTGTGAGTTTTGACGAGGTTTTCGTAACCGGGCCCCGAAGTTCCCCGAACGTTCGTATCTCCCCGGGACCAAAAATCAGTGAGTAATAGCATACAAACCCGGCCATAATGCATAAAATCTACGAGTTTTGACGAGATCCCCGTAACCGGAAACCGAAGTTACCCGAACATTCGTATCGCCACGGGACCCAAAATCAGTGAGTAATAGCATATAAAACTAGCCAGAATGTATAAATTCTGCGAGTTTTGACGAGGTCCCCATAAATGCTCCCCGGAGTTCCCCGAACGTTCCGATTGCCCCAGGACCCAAAATCAGTGAGTAATAGAAGGGAAAACTGACCACATTGGATCAAATATGTTAGTTTGGCCGAAGTCCCCGTAACCGGTCCTTAGGTTTCGCGGAACGTTCGGATCGCCCTGTGACCCAAAATCAGTGAGTAATAGCATACAAAACTAGCTAGAAAGTATAAAAATCTGTGAGTTTTGACGAGGTTTTCGTAACCGAACCCCGAAGTTCCCCAAACATTCGTATCGCCTCGGGACCCAAAATATGTGAGTAATATCATACAAAACTGGCCAGAATGTAAAACATATGCGAGTTTTGACGAGGTCCCCGTAACCAGACCCCAAAGTTCCGCAAACATTCGTATCGCCCCGGGACCCAAACACGGTGAGTTTTGACTAGGATTTCGTAACCGGACCCCGACATTCCCCGAACATTCGTATCGCCACGGGACCCAAAATCAGTGAGTTATTGCATATAAAACTTGCCAGAATGTATAAATTCTGTGAATTTTGACAAGGTCCTCATAAATTCTCCCCAGAGTTCCCCGAACGTTCGGATCGCCCCAGGACCCAAAATCAGTGAGTAATAGAAGGGAAAACTGACCACATTGGATCAAATATGTTAGTTTGGCCGAAGTCCCCGTAACCGGTCCTTAGATTTCGCGGAACGTTTGGATCGCCCTGTGACCCAAAATCAGTGAGTAATAGCATACAAAACTAGCTAGAAAGTATAAAAATATGTGAGTTTTGACGAGGTTTTCGTAACCGGGCCCCGAAGTTCCCCGAACGTTCGTATCTCCCCGGGACCAAAAATCAGTGAGTAATAGCATACAAACCCAGCCATAATGTAAAACATATGCGAGTTTTGACGAGGTCCCCGTAACCAGACCCCAAAGTTCCGCAAACATTCGTATCGCCCCGGGACCCAAACACGGTGAGTTTTGACAAGGATTTCGTAACCGGACCCCGAAGTTCCCCGAACGTTCGTATCACCCCGGGACCAAAAATCAGTGAGTAATAGCATACAAAATTGGCCGGAATGTATAAATCTGCGTGTTTTGTCGAGGTCCCCGTTACCAGAGCATGAAGTTCCCCGAATGTTCATATCGCCCCATAGCCGAAAAACAGTGAGTAATAGCATACAAAACTGGCCAGAATGTATAAAATCTGCGAGTTTTCACGAGGCCCCTGTTACCGGAGCCCGAAGTTCCCCAAATGTTCATATCTCCCCGTGACCCAAAATCAGTGAGTAATAGCGTACAAAACTGGCTAGAGTGTACAAAATATGCGAGTTTTGACGAGTTCGCCGTAACCAGACCCCGAAGTTCTCCAAGCTTTCTTATCGTCCCGATACCCCAACACGGTGAGTAATAGCATACAAAACTGGCTACAATGGACCAAAACTACGACTTTTGACAAGGTTTTTGTAATTGGACCCCGAAGTTCCCCGAATGTTCGTATCGCCCTGGGACCAACAATCAGTGAGTAATAGCATGGGAAAATGCTCAGAATGTACCAAATCTGTGAGTTTTAGCGAGGTCCCCGTAACATGTCCCTAGATTCCGCGGAACGTTTGAATCGTCATGTGACCCAAAATCAGTGAGTAATAGCATACAAAACTACCTGAATTTATAAAATATGCGAGTTTTGACGAGGTTTTCATAACGGACCCCGAAGTTCCCGAAACGTTCGTATGGCCCCGGGACCCAAAATATGTGAGTAATAGCATACAAAACTGGTCAGAATGGACCAAATCTGCGAGTCTTGACGAGGTTTTCGTAACCGGACCCCTTAGTTCCCCGAACGTTCGTATCGCCCTGGGACTAAAAATCGGTGAGTAATAGCTTGAAAAAATGGACAAAATGGACCAAATCTGTGAGTTTTAACGAGGTCCCCGTAAACTGCCCCAGATTTCGCAGAATGTTCGGATCGCCCCGTCTCACAAAATCAGTGAGTAATAGCATACAAACCAGGCCATAATGTATAAAATCTACGAGTTTTGACGAGCTCCCCGTAACCGGAAACCGATGTTACCCGAACATTCGTATCGCCACGGGACCCAAAATCAGTGAGTTATTGCATATAAAACTGGCCAGAATGTATAAATTCTGTGAATTTTGACGAGGTCCTCATAAACGATCCCCGAAGTTCTCCGAACGTTGGGATCGCACCAGGACCCAAAATCAGTGAGTAGTAGAAGGGAAAACTGGCCACATTGGACCAAATCTGTTAGTTTGGCCGAAGTCCCCTTAAACGGTCTCTAGATTTTGCGGAACGTTCGGATCGCCCTGTGACCCAAAATCAGTGAGTAATAGCATACAAAAATAGCTACAATGTATAAAAATCTGTGAGTTTTGACGAGGTTTTCGTAACCGGGCCCCGAAGTTCCCCGAACGTTCGTATCTCCCCGGGACCAAAAATCAGTGAGTAATAGCATACAAACCCGGCCATAATGCATAAAATCTACGAGTTTTGACGAGCTCCCCGTAACCGGAAACCGAAGTTACCCGAACATTCGTATCGCCACGGGACCCAAAATCAGTGAGTAATAGCATATAAAACTTGCCAGAATGTATAAATTCTGCGAGTTTTGACGAGGTCCCCGTAAATGCTCCCCGGAGTTCCCCGAACGTTCGGATCGCCCCAGGACCCAAAATCAGTGAGTAATAGAAGGGAAAAATGACCACATTGGATCAAATATGTTAGTTTAGCCAAAGTCCCGTAACCGGTCCTTAGATTTCGCGGAACGTTCGGATCGCCCTGTGACCCAAAATCAGTGAGTAATAGCATACAAAACTAGCTACAAAGTATAAAAATCTGTGAGTTTTGACGAGGTTTTCGTAACCGAACCCCGAAGTTCCCCAAACATTTGTATCGCCTCGGGACCCAAAATATGTGTGTAATAGCATACAAAACTGGCCAGAATGTAAAACATATGCGAGTTTTGACGAGGTCCCCGTAACCAGACCCCAAAGTTCCGCAAACATTCGTATCGCCCCGGGACCCAAACACGGTGGATTTTGACTAGGATTTCGTAACCGGACCCCGAAGTTCCCCGAACGTTCGTATCACCCCGGGACCAAAAATCAATGAGTAATAGCATACAAAATTGGCCGGAATGTATAAATCTGCGTGATTTGTCGAGGTCCCCGTTACCGGAGCATGAAGTTCCCCGAATGTTCATATCGCCCCATAGCCGAAAAACAGTGAGTAATAGCATACAAAACTGGCCAGAATGTATAAAATCTGCGAGTTTTCACGAGGCCCCTGTTACCGGAGCCCGAAGTTCCCCAAATGTTCATATCGCCCCGTGACCCAAAATCAGTGAGTAATAGCGTACAAAACTGGCTAGAGTGTATAAAATATGCGAGTTTTGACGAGTTCGCCGTAACCAGACCCCGAGGTTCCCCAAGCTTTCTTATCGTCCCGAGACCCCAACACGGTGAGTAATAGCATACAAAACTGGCTACAATGGACAAAAACTACGACTTTTGACGAGGTTTTTGTAATTGGACCCCGAAGTTCCCCGAACGTTCGTACCGCCCTGGGACCAACAATCAGTGAGTAATAGCATGGGAAAATGGTCAGAATGTACCAAATCTGTGAGTTT
The DNA here is from genome assembly GCF_904849725.1 of Hordeum vulgare subsp. vulgare. Taxonomy (NCBI): domain Eukaryota; kingdom Viridiplantae; phylum Streptophyta; class Magnoliopsida; order Poales; family Poaceae; genus Hordeum; species Hordeum vulgare. The sequence continues at coordinate 562,708 of NC_058520.1, read as the reverse complement.
TAACGAGGTCCCCGTAACATGTCCTTAGATTCCGCGGAACGCTTGGATCGTCATGTGACCCAAAATCACTGAGTAATAACATACAAAACTACCTGAATTTATAAAATCTGCGAGTTTTGACGAGGTTTTCATAACGGACCCCGAAGTTCCCGAAACGTTCGTATGGCCCCGGGACCCAAAATATGTGAGTAATAGCATACAAAACTGGTCAGAATGGACCAAATCTGCGAGTCTTGACGAGGTTTTCGTAACCGGACCCCTTAGTTCCCCGAACGTTCTTATCGCCCTGGGACTAAAAATCGGTGAGTAATAGCTTGAAAAAATGGATAAAATGGACCAAATCTGTGAGTTTTAACGAGGTCCCCGTAAACTGCCCCAGATTTCGCAGAATGTTCGGATCGCCCCGTCTCACAAAATCAGTGAGTAATAGCATACAAACCGGGCCATAATGTATAAAATCTACGAGTTTTGACGAGCTCCCCGTAACCGGAAACCAAAGTTACCCGAACATTCGTATCGCCACGGGACCCAAAATCAGTGAGTAATAGCATATAAAACTAGCCAGAATGTATAAATTCTGCGAGTTTTGACGAGGTCCCCATAAATGCTCCCCGGAGTTCCCCGAACGTTCGGATCGCCCCAGGACCCAAAATCAGTGAGTAAGAGAAGGGAAAACTGACCACATTGGATCAAATATGTTAGTTTGGCCGAAGTCCCCGTAACCGTTCCTTAGATTTCGCGGAACGTTCGGATCGCCCTGTGACCCAAAATCAGTGAGTAATAGCATACAAAACTAGCTAGAAAGTATAAAAATCTGTGAGTTTTGACGAGGTTTTCGTAACCGAACCCCGAAGTTCCCCAAACATTCGTATCGCCTCGGGACCCAAAATATGTGAGTAATAGCATACAAAACTGGCCAGAATGTAAAACATATGCGAGTTTTGACGAGGTCCCTGTAACCAGACCCCAAAGTTCCGCAAACATTCGTATCGCCCCGGGACCCAAACACGGTGAGTTTTGACTAGGATTTCGTAACCGGACCCCGAAGTTCCCCGAACGTTCGTATCACCCCGGGACCAAAAATCAATGAGTAATAGCATACAAAATTGGCCGGAATTTATAAATCTGCGTGTTTTGTCGAGGTCCCCGTTACCGGAGCATGAAGTTCCCCGAATGTTCATATCGCCCCATAGCCGAAAAACAGTGAGTAATAGCATACAAAACTGGCCAGAATGTATAAAATCTGCGAGTTTTCACGAGGCCCCTGTTACCGGAGCCCGAAGTTCCCCAAATGTTCATATCGCCCCGTGACCCAAAATCAGTGAGTAATAGCGTACAAAACTGGCTAGAGTGTACAAAATATGCGAGTTTTGACGAGTTCGCCGTAACCAGACCCCGAAGTTCTCCAAGCTTTCTTATCGTCCCGATACCCCAACACGGTGAGTAATAGCATACAAAACTGGCTACAATGGACCAAAACTACGACTTTTGACAAGGTTTTTGTAATTGGACCCCGAAGTTCCCCGAATGTTCGTATCGCCCTGGGACCAACAATCAGTGAGTAATAGCATGGGAAAATGCTCAGAATGTACCAAATCTGTGAGTTTTAGCGAGGTCCCCGTAACATGTCCCTAGATTCCGCGGAACGTTTGAATCGTCATGTGACCCAAAATCAGTGAGTAATAGCATACAAAACTACCTGAATTTATAAAATATGCGAGTTTTGACGAGGTTTTCATAACGGACCCCGAAGTTCCCGAAACGTTCGTATGGCCCCGGGACCCAAAATATGTGAGTAATAGCATACAAAACTGGTCAGAATGGACCAAATCTGCGAGTCTTGACGAGGTTTTCGTAACCGGACCCCTTAGTTCCCCGAACGTTCTTATCGCCCTGGGACTAAAAATCGGTGAGTAATAGCTTGAAAAAATGGATAAAATGGACCAAATCTGTGAGTTTTAACGAGGTCCCCGTAAACTGCCCCAGATTTCGCAGAATGTTCGGATCGCCCCGTCTCACAAAATCAGTGAGTAATAGCATACAAACCAGGCCATAATGTATAAAATCTACGAGTTTTGACGAGCTCCCCGTAACCGGAAACCGATGTTACCCGAACATTCGTATCGCCACGGGACCCAAAATCAGTGAGTTATTGCATATAAAACTGGCCAGAATGTATAAATTCTGTGAATTTTGACGAGGTCCTCATAAACGATCCCCGAAGTTCTCCGAACGTTGGGATCGCACCAGGACCCAAAATCAGTGAGTAGTAGAAGGGAAAACTGGCCACATTGGACCAAATCTGTTAGTTTGGCCGAAGTCCCCTTAAACGGTCTCTAGATTTTGCGGAACGTTCGGATCGCCCTGTGACCCAAAATCAGTGAGTAATAGCATACAAAAATAGCTACAATGTATAAAAATCTGTGAGTTTTGACGAGGTTTTCGTAACCGGGCCCCGAAGTTCCCCGAACGTTCGTATCTCCCCGGGACCAAAAATCAGTGAGTAATAGCATACAAACCCGGCCATAATGCATAAAATCTACGAGTTTTGACGAGCTCCCCGTAACCGGAAACCGAAGTTACCCGAACATTCGTATCGCCACGGGACCCAAAATCAGTGAGTAATAGCATATAAAACTTGCCAGAATGTATAAATTCTGCGAGTTTTGACGAGGTCCCCGTAAATGCTCCCCGGAGTTCCCCGAACGTTCGGATCGCCCCAGGACCCAAAATCAGTGAGTAATAGAAGGGAAAAATGACCACATTGGATCAAATATGTTAGTTTGGCCGAAGTCCCGTAACCGGTCCTTAGATTTCGCGGAACGTTCGGATCGCCCTGTGACCCAAAATCAGTGAGTAATAGCATACAAAACTAGCTTCAAAGTATAAAAATCTGTGAGTTTTGACGAGGTTTTCGTAACCGAACCCCGAAGTTCCCCAAACATTTGTATCGCCTCGGGACCCAAAATATGTGTGTAATAGCATACAAAACTGGCCAGAATGTAAAACATATGCGAGTTTTGACGAGGTCCCCGTAACCAGACCCCAAAGTTCCGCAAACATTCGTATCGCCCCGGGACCCAAACACGGTGGATTTTGACTAGGATTTCGTAACCGGACCCCGAAGTTCCCCGAACGTTCGTATCACCCCGGGACCAAAAATCAATGAGTAATAGCATACAAAATTGGCCGGAATGTATAAATCTGCGTGATTTGTCGAGGTCCCCGTTACCGGAGCATGAAGTTCCCCGAATGTTCATATCGCCCCATAGCCGAAAAACAGTGAGTAATAGCATACAAAACTGGCCAGAATGTATAAAATCTGCGAGTTTTCACGAGGCCCCAGTTACCGGAGCCCGAAGTTCCCCAAATGTTTATATCGCCCCGTGACCCAAAATCAGTGAGTAATAGCGTACAAAACTGGCTAGAGTGTATAAAATATGCGAGTTTTGACGAGTTCGCCGTAACCAGACCCCGAGGTTCCCCAAGCTTTCTTATCGTCCCGAGACCCCAACACGGTGAGTAATAGCATACAAAACTGGCTACAATGGACAAAAACTACGACTTTTGACGAGGTTTTTGTAATTGGACCCCGAAGTTCCCCGAACGTTCGTACCGCCCTGGGACCAACAATCAGTGAGTAATCGCATGGGAAAATGGTCAGAATGTACCAAATCTGTGAGTTTTAACGAGGTCCCCGTAACATGTCCTTAGATTCCGCGGAACGCTTGGATCGTCATGTGACCCAAAATCACTGAGTAATAACATACAAAACTACCTGAATTTATAAAATCTGCGAGTTTTGACGAGGTTTTCATAACGGACCCCGAAGTTCCCGAAACGTTCGTATGGCCCCGGGACCCAAAATATGTGAGTAATAGCATACAAAACTGGTCAGAATGGACCAAATCTGCGAGTCTTGACGAGGTTTTCGTAACCGGACCCCTTAGTTCCCCGAACGTTCGTATCGCCCTGGGACTAAAAATCGGTGAGTAATAGCTTGAAAAAATGGATAAAATGGACCAAATCTGTGAGTTTTAACGAGGTCCCCGTAAACTGCCCCAGATTTCGCAGAATGTTCGGATCGCCCCGTCTCACAAAATCAGTGAGTAATAGCATACAAACCGGGCCATAATGTATAAAATCTACGAGTTTTGACGAGCTCCCCGTAACCGGAAACCAAAGTTACCCGAACATTCGTATCGCCACGGGACCCAAAATCAGTGAGTAATAGCATATAAAACTAGCCAGAATGTATAAATTCTGCGAGTTTTGACGAGGTCCCCATAAATGCTCCCCGGAGTTCCCCGAACGTTCGGATCGCCCCAGGACCCAAAATCAGTGAGTAGTAGAAGGGAAAACTGACCACATTGGATCAAATATGTTAGTTTGGCCGAAGTCCCCGTAACCGTTCCTTAGATTTCGCGGAACGTTCGGATCGCCCTGTGACCCAAAATCAGTGAGTAATAGCATACAAAACTAGCTAGAAAGTATAAAAATCTGTGAGTTTTGACGAGGTTTTCGTAACCGAACCCCGAAGTTCCCCAAACATTCGTATCGCCTCGGGACCCAAAATATGTGAGTAATAGCATACAAAACTGGCCAGAATGTAAAACATATGCGAGTTTTGACGAGGTCCCTGTAACCAGACCCCAAAGTTCCGCAAACATTCGTATCGCCCCGGGACCCAAACACGGTGAGTTTTGACTAGGATTTCGTAACCGGACCCCGAAGTTCCCCGAACGTTCGTATCACCCCGGGACCAAAAATCAATGAGTAATAGCATACAAAATTGGCCGGAATTTATAAATCTGCGTGTTTTGTCGAGGTCCCCGTTACCGGAGCATGAAGTTCCCCGAATGTTCATATCGCCCCATAGCCGAAAAACAGTGAGTAATAGCATACAAAACTGGCCAGAATGTATAAAATCTGCGAGTTTTCACGAGGCCCCTGTTACCGGAGCCCGAAGTTCCCCAAATGTTCATATCGCCCCGTGACCCAAAATCAATGAGTAATAGCGTACAAAACTGGCTAGAGTGTATAAAATATGCGAGTTTTGACGAGTTCGCCGTAACCAGACCCCGAAGTTCCCCAAGCTTTCTTATCGTCCCGAGACCCCAGCACGGTGAGTAATAGCATACAAAACTGGCTACAATGGACCAAAACTACGACTTTTGACGAGGTTTTTGTAATTGGACCCCGAAGTTCCCCGAACGTTCGTATCGCCCTGGGACCAACAATCAGTGAGTAATAGCATGGGAAAATGGTCAGAATGTACCTAATCTGTGAGTTTTAACGAGGTCCCCGTAACATGCCCTAGATTCCGCGGAACGTCTGGATCGTCCTGTGACCCAAAATCAGCGAGTAATAGCATACAAAACTACCTGAATTTATAAAATCTGCGAGTTTTGACGAGGTTTTCATAACGGACCCCGAAGTTCCCGAAACGTTCGTATGGCCCCGGGACCCAAAATTTGTGAGTAATAGCATACAAAACTGGTCAGAATGGACCAAATCTGCGAGTCTTGACGAGGTTTTCATAACCGGACCCCTTAGTTCCCCGAACGTTCGTATCGCCCTGGGACTAAAAATCAGTGAGTGATAGCTTGAAAAAATGGACAAAATGGACCAAATCTGTGAGTTTTAACGAGGTCCCCGTGAACTGCCCCAGATTTCGCAGAATGTTCGGATCGCCCCGTCTCACAAAATCAGTGAGTAATAGCATACAAACCGGGCCATAATGTATAAAATCTACGAGTTTTGACTAGCTCCCCGTAACCGGAAACCGAAGTTACCCGAACATTCGTATCGCCACGGGACCCAAAATCAGTGAGTAATAGCATATAAAACTAGCCAGAATGTATAAATTCTGTGAATTTTGACGAGGTCCTCAGAAACGCTCCCCGAACTACCCCGAACGTTGGGATCGCCCCACGACCCAAAATCAGTGAGTAGTAGAAGGAAAAACTGGCCACATTGGACCAAATCTGTTAGTTTGGCCGAAGCCCCCTTAAGCGGTCCCTAGATTTCGCGGAACGTTCGGATCGCCCTGTGACCCAAAATAAGTGAGTAATAGCATACAAAACTAGCTAGAAAGTATAAAAATCTGTGAGTTTTGACGAGGTTTTCGTAACCGAACCCCGAAGTTCCCCAAACATTTGTATCGCCTCGGGACCCAAAATATGTGTGTAATAGCATACAAAACTGGCCAGAATGTAAAACATATGCGAGTTTTGAGGAGGTCCCCGTAACCAGACCCCAAAGTTCCGCAAACATTCGTATCGCCCCGGGACCCAAACACGATGAGTTTTGACTAGGATTTCGTAACCGGACCCCGAAGTTCCCCGAACGTTCGTATCACCCCGGGACCAAAAATCAATGAGTAATAGCATACAAAATTGGCCGGAATGTATAAATCTGCGTGATTTGTCGAGGTCCCCGTTACCGGAGCATGAAGTTCCCCGAATGTGCATATCACCCCATAGCCGAAAAACAGTGAGTAATAGCATACAAAACTGGCCAGAATGTATAAAATCTGCGAGTTTTCACGAGGCCCCTGTTACCGGAGCCCGAAGTTCCCCGAATGTTCATATCACCCCGTGACCCAAAATCAGTGAGTAATAGCGTACAAAACTGGCTAGAGTGTATAAAATATGCGAGTTTTAACGAGTTCGCCGTAACCAGACCCCGAAGTTCCCCAAGCTTTCTTATCGTCCCGAGACCCCAGCACGGTGAGTAATAGCATACAAAACTGGCTACAATGGACCAAAACTACGACTTTTGACGAGGTTTTTGTAATTGGACCCCGAAGTTCCCCGAACGTTCGTATCGCCCTGGGACCAACAATCAGTGAGTAATAGCATGGGAAAATGGTCAGAATGTACCTAATCTGTGAGTTTTAACGAGGTCCCCGTAACATGCCCTAGATTCCGCGGAACGTCTGGATCGTCCTGTGACCCAAAATCAGCGAGTAATAGCATACAAAACTACCTGAATTTATAAAATCTGCGAGTTTTGACGAGGTTTTCATAACGGACCCCGAAGTTCCCGAAACGTTCGTATGGCCCCGGGACCCAAAATTTGTGAGTAATAGCATACAAAACTGGTCAGAATGGACCAAATCTGCGAGTCTTGACGAGGTTTTCATAACCGGACCCCTTAGTTCCCCGAACGTTCGTATCGCCCTGGGACTAAAAATCAGTGAGTGATAGCTTGAAAAAATGGACAAAATGGACCAAATCTGTGAGTTTTAACGAGGTCCCCGTAAACTGCCCCAGATTTCGCAGAATGTTCGGATCGCCCCGTCTCACAAAATCAGTGAGTAATAGCATACAAACCGGGCCATAATGTATAAAATCTACGAGTTTTGACTAGCTCCCCGTAACCGGAAACCGAAGTTACCCGAACATTCGTATCGCCACGGGACCCAAAATCAGTGAGTAATAGCATATAAAACTAGCCAGAATGTATAAATTCTGTGAATTTTGACGAGGTCCTCAGAAACGCTCCCCGAACTACCCCGAACGTTGGGATCGCCCCACGACCCAAAATCAGTGAGTAGTAGAAGGAAAAACTGGCCACATTGGACCAAATCTGTTAGTTTGGCCGAAGCCCCCTTAAGCGGTCCCTAGATTTCGCGGAACGTTCGGATCGCCCTGTGACCCAAAATAAGTGAGTAATAGCATACAAAACTAGCTAGAAAGTATAAAAATCTGTGAGTTTTGACGAGGTTTTCGTAACCGAACCCCGAAGTTCCCCAAACATTTGTATCGCCTCGGGACCCAAAATATGTGTGTAATAGCATACAAAACTGGCCAGAATGTAAAACATATGCGAGTTTTGAGGAGGTCCCCGTAACCAGACCCCAAAGTTCCGCAAACATTCGTATCGCCCCGGGACCCAAACACGATGAGTTTTGACTAGGATTTCGTAACCGGACCCCGAAGTTCCCCGAACGTTCGTATCACCCCGGGACCAAAAATCAATGAGTAATAGCATACAAAATTGGCCGGAATGTATAAATCTGCGTGATTTGTCGAGGTCCCCGTTACCGGAGCATGAAGTTCCCCGAATGTGCATATCGCCCCATAGCCGAAAAACAGTGAGTAATAGCATACAAAACTGGCCAGAATGTATAAAATCTGCGAGTTTTCACGAGGCCCCTGTTACCGGAGCCCGAAGTTCCCCAAATGTTCATATCACCCCGTGACCCAAAATCAGTGAGTAATAGCGTACAAAACTGGCTAGAGTGTATAAAATATGCGAGTTTTGACGAGTTCGCCGTAACCAGACCCCGAAGTTCCCCAAGCTTTCTTATCGTCCCGAGACCCCAGCACGGTGAGTAATAGCATACAAAACTGGCTACAATGGACCAAAACTACGACTTTTGACGAGGTTTTTGTAATTGGACCCCGAAGTTCCCCGAACGTTCGTATCGCCCTGGGACCAACAATCAGTGAGTAATAGCATGGGAAAATGGTCAGAATGTACCTAATCTGTGAGTTTTAACGAGGTCCCCGTAACATGCCCTAGATTCCGCGGAACGTCTGGATCGTCCTGTGACCCAAAATCAGCGAGTAATAGCATACAAAACTACCTGAATTTATAAAATCTGCGAGTTTTGACGAGGTTTTCATAACGGACCCCGAAGTTCCCGAAACGTTCGTATGGCCCCGGGACCCAAAATTTGTGAGTAATAGCATACAAAACTGGTCAGAATGGACCAAATCTGCGAGTCTTGACGAGGTTTTCATAACCGGACCCCTTAGTTCCCCGAACGTTCGTATCGCCCTGGGACTAAAAATCAGTGAGTGATAGCTTGAAAAAATGGACAAAATGGACCAAATCTGTGAGTTTTAACGAGGTCCCCGTAAACTGCCCCAGATTTCGCAGAATGTTCGGATCGCCCCGTCTCACAAAATCAGTGAGTAATAGCATACAAACCGGGCCATAATGTATAAAATCTACGAGTTTTGACTAGCTCCCCGTAACCGGAAACCGAAGTTACCCGAACATTCGTATCGCCACGGGACCCAAAATCAGTGAGTAATAGCATATAAAACTAGCCAGAATGTATAAATTCTGTGAATTTTGACGAGGTCCTCAGAAACGCTCCCCGAACTACCCCGAACGTTGGGATCGCCCCGGGACCCAAAATCAGTGAGTAGTAGAAGGAAAAACTGGCCACATTGGACCAAATCTGTTAGTTTGGCCGAAGCCCCCTTAAGCGGTCCCTAGATTTCGCGGAACGTTCGGATCGCCCTGTGACCCAAAATAAGTGAGTAATAGCATACAAAACTAGCTAGAAAGTAAAAAAATCTGTGAGTTTTGACGAGGTTTTCGTAACCGGACCCCGAAGTTCCCCAAACATTCGTATCGCCTTGGGAGCCAAAATATGTGAGTAATAGCATACAAAATTGGCCAGAATGTAAAACATATGCGAGTTTTGACGAGGTCCCCGTAACCAGACCCCAAAGTTCCGCAAACATTCGTATCGCCCCGGGACCCAAACACGGTGAGTTTTGACTAGGATTTCGTAACCGGACCCCGAAGTTCCCCGAACGTTCGTATCACCCCGGGACCAAAAATCAATGAGTAATAGCATACAAAATTGGCCGGAATGTATAAATCTGCGTGTTTTGTCGAGGTCCCCGTTACCGGAGCATGAAGTTCCCCGAATGTTCATATCGCCCCATAGCTGAAAAACAGTGAGTAATAGCATACAAAACTGGCCAGAATGTATAAAATCTGCGAGTTTTCACGAGGCCCCTGTTACCGGAGCCCGAAGTTCCCCAAATGTTCATATCGCCCCGTGACCCAAAATCAGTGAGTAATAGCGTACAAAACTGGCTAGAGTGTACAAAATATGCGAGTTTTGACGAGCTCCCCGTAACCGGAAACCGAAGTTCCCCAAGCTTTCTTACCGTCCCGAGACCCCAACACGGTGAGTAATAGCATACAAAACTGGCTACAATGGACCAAAACTACGACTTTTGACGAGGTTTTTGTAATTGGACCCCGAAGTTCCCCGAACGTTCGTATCGCCCTGGGACCAACAATCAGTGAGTAATAGCATGGGAAAATGGTCAGAATGTACCAAATCTGTGAGTTTTAACGAGGTCCCCGTAACATGTCCTTAGATTCCGCGGAACATTTGGATCGTCATGTGACCCAAAATCAGTGGGGAATAGCATACAAAACTACCTGAATTTATAAAATCTGCGAGTTTTGACGAGGTTTTCATAACGGACCCCGAAGTTCCCGAAACGTTCGTATGGCCCCGGGACCCAAAATATGTGAGTAATAGCATACAAAACTGGTCAGAATGTACCAAATCTGCGAGTCTTGATGAGGTTTTCCTAACCGGACCCCTTAGTTCCACGAACGTTCGTATCACCCCGGGACTAAAAATCGGTGAGTAATAGTATGAAAAAATGGCCAGAATGGACCAAATCTGTGAGTTTTAATGAGGTCCCCCATAAACTGTCCCCAGATTTCGCAGAATGTTCGGATCACCCCGTGTCACAAAATCAGTGAGTAATTGCATACAAACCTAGCCATAATGCATAAAATCTACGAGTTTTGATGAGCTCCCCGTAACCGGAAACGGAAGTTACCCGAACATTTGTATCGCCACGGGACCCAAAATCAGTGCGTAATAGCACATAAAACTGGCTAGAATGTATAAATTCTGCGAGTTTTGACGAGGTCTCCATAAACGCTCCCCGAAGTTCCCCGAACGTTTGGATCACCCCGGGACCAAAAATCAGTGAGTAATAGAAGGGAAAACTGGCCACGTTGGACCAAATCTGTTAGTTTGGCCGAAGTTCCCCGTAACCGGTCCCTAGATTACGCGGAACGTTCGGATCGCCCTGTGACCCAAAATCAGTGACTAATAGCAAACAAAACTAGCTAGAATGTATAAAAATCTGTGAGTTTTGACGAGGTTTTCGTAACCGAACCCCGAAGTTCCTAAATCATTCGTATCGCCTCGGGACCCAAAATATGTGAATAATAGCATACAAAACTGGCCTGAATGTAAAAAATATGCGAGTTTTGATGAGGTCCCCGTAACGAGACCCCGAAGTTCCCCAAACATTCGTATCGCCCCGGGACCCAAACACAGTGAGTAATAGCATACAAAACTGGCTAGAATGGACCAAATCTATGAGTTTTGACGAGGTTTTCGTAACCGGACCCCGAAGTTCCCCGAACGTTCGTATCACCCCGGGACCAAAAATCAGTGAGTAATAGCATACAAACCCGGCCATAATGTATAAAATCTACGAGTTTTGACGAGCTCCCCGTAACCGGAAACCAAAGTTACCCGAACATTCGTATCGCCACGTGACCCAAAATCAGTGAGTATTAGCATATAAATCTAGCCAGAGTGTATAAATTCTGCGAGTTTTGACGAGGTCCCCATAAATGCTCCCTGGAGTTCCCCGAACGTTCGGATCGCCCCAGGACCCAAAATCAGTGAGTAATAGAAGGGAAAACTAACCACATTGGATCAAATATGTTAGTTTGGCCGAAGTCCCCGTAACCGGTCCCTAGATCTCGCGGAACGTGTGGATCGCCCTGTGACCCAAAATCAGTGAGTAATAGCATACAAAACTGGTCAGAATGGACCAAATCTACGAGTCTTGACGAGGTTTTCGTAACCGGACCCCTTAGTTCCCCGAACATTCGTATCGCCCTCGGACTAAAAATCGGTGAGTAATAGCATGAAAAAATGGACAAAATGGACCAAATCTGTGAGATTTAACGAGGTCCCCGTAAACTGTCACCAGATTTCGCAGAATGTTCGGATCGCCCCGTGTCACAAAATCAGTGAGTAATAGCATACAAACCCGGCCATAATGTATAAAATCTACGAGTTTTGACGAGCTCCCCGTAACCGGAAACTGAAGTTACCCGAACATTCGTATCGCCACGGGACCCAAAATCAGTGAGTAATAGCATATCAAACTGGCCAGAATGTATAAATTATGTGAGTTTTGACGAGGTCCCCATAAACGCTCCCCGAAGTTCCCCGAACGTTGGGATCGCCCCGGGACCGAAAATCAGTGAGTAGTAGGAGGGAAAACTGGCCACATTGGACCAAATCTGTTAGTTTGGCCGAAGTCCCCCGTAACCGGTCCCTAGATTTCGCGGAACGTTCGGATCGCCCTGTGACCCAAAATCAGTGAGTAATAGCATACAAAACTAGCTAGAATGTATAAAAATCTGTGAGTTTTGACGAGGTTTTCATAACCGAACCACGAAGTTCGCAAAACATTCGTATCGCCTCGGGACCCAAAATATGTGAGTAATAGCATAAAAAACTGGCCAGAATGTAAAAAATATGCGAGTTTTGACGAGGTCCCCATAACGAGACCCCGAAGTTCCCCAAACAATCGTATCGCCCCGGGACCCATACACGGTGAGTAATAGCATACAAAATTGGCTAGAATGGACCAAATCTACGAGTTTTGACGATGTTTTCGTAACCGGACCCCGAAGTTCCCCGAAAGTTCGTATCTCCCCGGGACCAAAAATCAGTGAGTAATAGCATACAAAATTGGCCGGAATGTATAAATCTGCGTGTTTTGTCAAGGTTCCCGTTACCGGAGCATGAAGTTCCTCGAATGTTTGTATCGCCCCATAACCGAAAAACAGGGAGTAATAGGATACAAAACTGGCCAGAATGTATAAAATCTGCGAGTTTTCACGAGGTCCCTGTTACCAGAGCCCGAAGTTCCCCGAATGTTCATATCGCCCCGTGACCAAAATCAGTGAGTAATAGCGTACAAAATTGTCTAGAGTGTATAAATATGCGAGTTTTGACGAGTTCGTCGTAACCAGACCCCGAAGTTCCCCAAGCTTTCTTATCGTCCCGATACCCAAACACGGTGAGTAATAGCATACAAAACTGGCTACAATGGACCAAAACTACGACTTTTGACCAGGTTTTCGTAATTGGAGCCCGAAGTTCCCCGAACGTTCGTATCGCCCTGGGACCAACAATCAGTGAGTAATAGCATGGTAAAATGGTCAGAATGGACCAAATCTGTGAGTTTTAACGAGGTCCCCGTAACATGTCCCTAGATTCCGCGGAACGTTTGGATCGTCCTATGACCCAAAATCAGTGAGTAATAGCATACAAAACTACGTGAATTCATAAAATCTGCGAGTATTGACGAGGTTTTCCCGAAACGTACGTATGGCCCCGGGACCCCGAAGTTCCCGAAACGTTCGTATGGCCCGGGACCCAAAATATGTGAGTAATAGCATACAAAACTGGTCAGAATGGACCAAATCTGCGAGTCTTGACGAGGTTTTCGTAACCAGATCCCTTAGTGCCCCGAACGTTCGTATCGCCCTCGGACTAAATATCGGTGAGTAATAGCACGAAAAAATGGACAAAATTGACCAAATCTGTGAGTTTTAACGAGGTCCCCATAAACTGTCCCCAGATTTCGCAGAATGTTCGGATCGCTCCGTGTCACAAAATCAGTGAGTGCATACAAACCCGGCCATAATGTATGAAATCTACGACTTTTGACGAGCTCCCCGTAACTGGAAACAGAAGTTACCCGAACATTCGTATTGCCACGGGACCCAAAATCAGTGAGTAATAGCATATAAAACTGGCCAGAATGTATAAATTCTCCGAGTTTTGACGAGGTCTCCGTAAATGCTCCCCGAAGTTCCCCGAACGTTTGGATCACCCCGGGACCGAAAATCAGTGAGTAATAGAAGGGAAAACTGGCCACGTTCGACCAAATCTGTTAGTTTGGCTGAAGTTCCCCGTAAAAGGTCCCTAGATTACGCGGAACGTTCGGATCGGCCTGTGACCCAAAATCAGTGAGTAATAGCAAACAAAACTAGCTAGAATGTATAAAAATCTGTGAGTTTTGACGAGGTTTTCATAACCGAACCCCGAAGTTCCCAAAACATTCGTATCTCCTCGGGACCCAAAATATGTGAGTAATAGCATAAAAAACTGGCCAGGATGTAAAAAATATGCGAGTTTTGACAGCTCCACATAACCAGACCCCGAAGTTCCCCAAACATTCGTATCGCCCCGGGACCCAAACACGGTGAGTAATAGCATACAAAACTGCTAGAATGGACCAAATCTACGAGTCTTGACGAGGTTTTCGTAACCGGACCCCTTAGTTCCCCGAACGTTCGTATATAACTAGGACTAAAAATCGGTGAGTAATAGCATGAAAAAATGGATAAAATGGACCAAATCTGTGAGTTTTAACGAGGTCCCCGTAAACTGTCCCCAGATTTCGCAGAATGTTCGGATCGCCCCGTCTCACAAAATCAGTGAGTAATAGCATACAAACCGGGCCATAATGTATAAAATCTACGAGTTTTGACGAGCTCCCCGTAACCGGAAACTGAAGTTACCCAAACATTCGTGTCACCACGGGACCCAGAATCAGTGAGTTATTGCATATAAAACTGGCCAGAATGTATAAATTCTGTGAATTTTGATGAGGTCCTCATAAACGCTCCCCGAAGTTCCCCCAACGTTGGGATCGCCCCGGGACCCAAAATCAGTGAGTAGTAGAAGGGAAAACTGGCCACATTGGACCAAATCTGTTAGTTTGGCCGAAGTCCCCTTAAGCGGTCTCTAGATTTTGCGGAACGTCCGGATCGCCCTGTGACCCAAAATCAGTGAGTAATAGCATACAAAACTAGCTAGAATGTATAAAAATCTGTGAGTTTTACGAGGTTTTCGTAACCGAACCCCGAAGTTCCCCAAACATTCGTATCGCCTCGGGACCCAAAATATGTGAGTAATAGCATACAAAACTACCTGAATTTATAAAATCTGCGAGTTTTGACGAGGTTTTCATAACGGACCCCGAAGTTCCCGAAACGTTCGTATGGCCCCGGGACCCAAAATATGTGAGTAATTGCATACAAAACTGGTCAGAATGTACCAAATCTACGAGTCTTGACGAGGTTTTCCTAACCGGACCCCTTAGTTCCCCGAACGTTCGTATCGCCCCGGGACTAAAAATCGGTGAGTAATAGCATGAAAAAATGGCCAGAATGGACCAAATCTGTGAGTTTTAATGAGGTCCCCCATAAACTGTCCCCAGATTTTGCAGAATGTTCGGATCACCCCGTGTCACAAAATCAGTGAGTAATAGCATACAAACCTAGCCATAATGCATAAAATCTACGAGTTTTTATGAGCTCCCCGTAACCGGAAACCGAAGTTACCCGAACATTTGTATCGCCACGGGACCCAAAATCAGTGCGTAATAGCACATAAAACTGGCTAGAATGTATAAATTCTGCGAGTTTTGACGAGGTCTCCATAAACGCTCCCCGAAGTTCCCCGAACGTTTGGATCACCCCGGGACCGAAAATCAGTGAGTAATAGAAGGGAAAACTGGCCACGTTGGACCAAATCTGTTAGTTTGGCCGAAGTTGCCCGTAACCGGTCCCTAGATTACGCGGAACGTTCGGATCGCCCTGTGACCCAAAATCAGTGACTAATAGCAAACAAAACTAGCTAGAATGTATAAAAACCTGTGAGTTTTGACGAGGTTTTCGTAACCGAACCCCGAAGTTCCTAAATCATTCGTATCGCCTCGGGACCCCAAATATGTGAGTAATAGCATACAAAACTGGCCTGAATGTAAAAAATATGCGAGTTTTGATGAGGTCCCCGTAACGAGACCCCGAAGTTCCCCAAACATTCGTATCGCCCCGGGACCCAAACACAGTGAGTAATAGCATACAAAACTGGCTAGAATGGACCAAATCTATGAGTTTTGACGAGGTTTTCGTAACCGGACCTCGAAGTTCCCCGAACGTTCGTATCACCCCGGGACCAAAAATCAGTGAGTAATAGCATACAAACCCGGCCATAATGTATAAAATCTACGAGTTTTGACGAGCTCCCCGTAACCGGAAACCAAAGTTACCCGAACATTCGTATCGCCACGTGACCCAAAATCAGTGAGTATTAGCATATAAAACTAGCCAGAGTGTATAAATTCTGCGAGTTTTGACGAGGTCCCCATAAATGCTCCCTGGAGTTCCCCGAACGTTCGGATCGCCCCAGGACCCAAAATCAGTGAGTAATAGAAGGGAAAACTAACCACATTGGATCAAATATGTTAGTTTGGCCGAAGTCCCCGTAACCGGTCCCTAGATCTCGCGGAACGTGTGGATCGCCCTGTGACCCAAAATCAGTGAGTAATAGCATACAAAACTGGTCAGAATGGACCAAATCTACGAGTCTTGACGAGGTTTTCGTAACCGGACCCCTTAGTTCCCCGAACATTCGTATCGCCCTCGGACTAAAAATCGGTGAGTAATAGCATGAAAAAATGGACAAAATGGACCAAATCTGTGAGATTTAACGAGGTCCCCGTAAACTGTCCCCAGATTTCGCAGAATGTTCGGATCGCCCCGTGTCACAAAATCAGTGAGTAATAGCATACAAACCCGGCCATAATGTATAAAATCTACGAGTTTTGACGAGCTCCCCGTAACCGGAAACGGAAGTTACCCAAACATTCGTATCGCCACGGGACCCAAAATCAGTGAGTAATAGCATATCAAACTGGCCAGAATGTATAAATTATGTGAGTTTTGACGAGGTCCCCATAAACGCTCCCCGAAGTTCCCCGAACGTTGGGGTCGCCCCGGGACCGAAAATCAGTGAGTAGTAGGAGGGAAAACTGGCCACATTGGACCAAATCTGTTAGTTTGGCCGAAGTCCCCCGTAACCGGTCCCTAGATTTCGCGGAACGTTCGGATCGCCCTGTGACCCAAAATCAGTGAGTAATAGCATACAAAACTAGCTAGAATGTATAAAAATCTGTGAGTTTTGACGAGGTTTTCATAACCGAACCACGAAGTTCGCAAAACATTCGTATCGCCTCGGGACCCAAAATATGTGAGTAATAGCATAAAAAACTGGCCAGAATGTAAAAAATATGCGAGTTTTGACGAGGTCCCCATAACGAGACCCCGAAGTTCCCCAAACAATCGTATCGCCCCGGGACCCATACACGGTGAGTAATAGCATACAAAATTGGCTAGAATGGACCAAATCTACGAGTTTTGACGAGGTTTTCGTAACCGGACCCCGAAGTTCCCCGAACGTTCGTATCTCCCCGGGACCAAAAATCAGTGAGTAATAGCATGAAAAAATGGACAAAATGGACCAAATGTGTGAGTTTTAACGAGGTCCCCGTAAACTGTCCCCAGATTTCGCAGAATGTTCGGATCGCCCCGTGTCACAAAATCAGTGAGTAATAGCATACAAACCCGGCCATAATGTATGAAATCTACGAGTTTTGACGAGTTCGCCGTAACCAGACCCCGAAGTTCCCCGAGCTTTCTTATCGTCCCGAGACCCAAACACGGTGAGTAATAGCATACAAAACTGGCTACAATGGACCAAAACTACGACTTTTCGTAATTGGACCCCGAAGTTCCCCGAACGTTCGTATCGCCCTGGGACCAACAATCAGTGAGTAATAGCATGGGAAAATGGTCAGAATGTACCAAATCTGTGAGTTTTAACGAGGTCCCCGTAACATGTCCCTAGATTCCGCAGAACGTTTGGATCGTCCAGTGACCCAAAATCAGTGAGTAATAGCATACAAAACTACCTGAATTTATAAAATCTGCGAGTTTTGACAAGGTTTTCATAACGGACCCCGAAGTTCCCGAAACGTTCGTATGGCCCCGGGACCCAAAATATGTGAGTAATAGCATACAAAACTGGTCAGAATGGACCAAATCTGCGAGTCTTGACGAGGTTTTCGTAACCGGACCCCTTAGTTCCCCGAACGTTCGTATCGCCCTCGGACTAAAAATCGGTGAGTAATAGCATGAAAAAATGGCCAGAATGGACCAAATCTATGAGTTTTAATGAGGTCCCCGTAAACTGTCCCCAGATTTCGCAAAATGTTCGGATCGCCCCGTGTCACAAAATCAGTGATTAATAGCATACAAACCTGGCCATAATGTATAAAATCTACGAGTTTTGATGAGCTCCCCGTAACTGGAAACTGAAGTTACCCAAACATTCGTATCGCCACGGGACCCAAAATCAGTGAGTAGTAGCATATAAAACTGGCCAGAATGTATAAATTCTGTGAATTTTGACGAGGTCCTCATAAACGATCCCCGAAGGTCCCCGAACGTTGGGTCGCCCCGGGACCCAAAATCAGTGAGTAGTAGGAGGGAAAACTGGCCACGTTGGAGCAAATCTGTTAGTTTGGCCGAAGTCCCCTTAACCGGTCCCTAGATTTCGCGGAACGTTCGGATCGCCCTGTGACCCAAAATTAGTGAGTAATAGCATACAAAACTAGCTAGAATGTATAAAAATCTGTGAGTTTTGACAAGGTTTTTGTAACTCAACCCGGAAGTTCCCGAAACCTTCGTATGGCCCTGGGACCCAAAATATGTGAGTTATAGCATACAAAACTGGTCAGAATGTACCAAATCTGCGAGTCTTGACGAGGTTTTTGTAACCGGACCCCTTAGTTCCCCGAACGTTCGTATCACCCTCGGACTAAAAATCGGTGAGTAATAGCATGAAAAAAGGGAAAAAAATGGACCAAATCTGTGAGTTTTAACGAGGTCCCCATAAACTGTCCCCAGATTTCGCAGAATGTTCGTATCGCCACGGGACCCAAAATCAGTGAGTAATAGCATACAAACCCGGCCATAATGTATGAAATCTACGAGTTTTGACGAGCTCCCCGTAACTGGAAACCGAAGTTACTCGAACATTCGTATCGCCACGGGACCCAAAATCAGTGAGTAATAGCATATAAAACTGGCCAGAATGTATAAATTCTGCGAGTTTTGACGAGGTCCCCATAAACGCTCCCGGGACCCAAAATCAGTGAGTAGTAGGAGGGAAAACTGGCCACATTGGACCAAATCTGTTAGTTTGGCCGAAGTCCCCTTAAGCGGCCCCTAGATTTCGCGGAACGTTCAGATCGCCCTGTGACCCAAAATCAGTGAGTAATAGCATACAAAACTAGCTAGAATGTATAAAAATCTGTGAGTTTTGACGAGGTTTTCGTAACCGAACCCCGAAGTTCCCCAAACATTCGTATCTCCTCGGGACCCAAAATATGTGAGTGATAGCATAAAAAACTGGCCAGAATGTAAAAAATATGCGAGTTTTGACGAGGTCCCCGTAACCAGACCTCGAAGTTCCGCAACCATTTTTATCGCCCCGGGACCCAAACACGGTGAGTAATAGCATACAAAACTGGTCAGAATGGACCAAATCTGCGAGTCTTGACGAGGTTTTCGTAACCAGACCCCTTAGTTCCCCGAACGTTCGTATCGCCCTCGGACTAAAAATCGGTGAGTAATAGCATGAAAAAATGGCCAGAATGGACCAAATCTATGAGTTTTAATGAGGTCCCCGTAAACTGTCCCCAGATTTCGCAAAATGTTCGGATCGCCCCGTGTCACAAAATCAGTGATTAATAGCATACAAACCTGGCCATAATGTATAAAATCTACGAGTTTTGATGAGCTCCCCGTAACTGGAAACTGAAGTTACCCAAACATTCGTATCGCCACGGGACCCAAAATCAGTGAGTAGTAGCATATAAAACTGGCCAGAATGTATAAATTCTGTGAATTTTGACGAGGTCCTCATAAACGATCCCCGAAGGTCCCCGAACGTTGGGATCGCCCCGGGACCCAAAATCAGTGAGTAGTAGGAGGGAAAACTGGCCACGTTGGAGCAAATCTGTTAGTTTGGCCGAAGTCCCCTTAACCGGTCCCTAGATTTCGCGGAACGTTCGGATCGCCCTGTGACCCAAAATTAGTGAGTAATAGCATACAAAACTAGCTAGAATGTATAAAAATCTGTGAGTTTTGACAAGGTTTTTGTAACTCAACCCGGAAGTTCCCGAAACCTTCGTATGGCCCTGGGACCCAAAATATGTGAGTTATAGCATACAAAACTGGTCAGAATGTACCAAATCTGCGAGTCTTGACGAGGTTTTTGTAACCGGACCCCTTAGTTCCCCGAACGTTCGTATCACCCTCGGACTAAAAATCGGTGAGTAATAGCATGAAAAAAGGGAAAAAAATGGACCAAATCTGTGAGTTTTAACGAGGTCCCCATAAACTGTCCCCAGATTTCGCAGAATGTTCGTATCGCCACGGGACCCAAAATCAGTGAGTAATAGCATACAAACCCGGCCATAATGTATGAAATCTACGAGTTTTGACGAGCTCCCCGTAACTGGAAACCGAAGTTACTCGAACATTCGTATCGCCACGGGACCCAAAATCAGTGAGTAATAGCATATAAAACTGGCCAGAATGTATAAATTCTGCGAGTTTTGACGAGGTCCCCATAAACGCTCCCGGGACCCAAAATCAGTGAGTAGTAGGAGGGAAAACTGGCCACATTGGACCAAATCTGTTAGTTTGGCCGAAGTGCCCTTAAGCGGCCCCTAGATTTCGCGGAACGTTCAGATCGCCCTGTGACCCAAAATCAGTGAGTTACAAAACTAGCTAGAATGTATAAAAATCTGTGAGTTTTGACGAGGTTTTCGTAACCGAACCCCGAAGTTCCCCAAACATTCGTATCTCCTCGGGACCCAAAATATGTGAGTGATAGCATAAAAAACTGGCCAGAATGTAAAAAATATGCGAGTTTTGACGAGGTCCCCGTAACCAGACCTCGAAGTTCCGCAACCATTTTTATCGCCCCGGGACCCAAACACGGTGAGTAATAGCATACAAAACTGGTCAGAATGGACCAAATCTACGAGTCTTGACGAGGTTTTCGTAACCGGACCCCTTAGTTCCCCGAACGTTCGTATCGCCCTCGGACTAAAAATCGCTGAGTAATAGCATGAAAAAATGGACAAAATGGACCAAATCTGTGAGTTTTAACGAGGTCCCCATAAACTATCCCCAGATTTCGCAGAATGTTCGGATCGCCCCGTGTCACAAAATCAGTGAGTAGTAGCATATAAACCAGGCCATAATGTATAAAATCTACGAGTTTTGACGAGCTCCCCGTAACTGGAAACCGAAGATACCCGAACATTCGTATCGCCACGGACCCAAAATCAGTGAGTAATAGCATATAAAACTGGCCAGAATGTATAAATTCTGTGAATTTTGACGAGGTCCTCATAAACGCTCCCCGAAGTTCCCCGAACGTTGGGATCGCCCCGGGACCCAAAATCAGTGAGTAGTAGAAGGAAAAACTGGCCACATTGGACCAAATCTGTTAGTTTGGCCGAAGTCCCCGTAAGCGGCCCCTAGATTTCGCGGAACGTTCGGATCGCCCTGTGACCCAAAATCAGTGATTAAAAGCATACAAAACTAGCTAGAATGTATAAAAATCTATGAGCTTTGACGAGGTTTTCGTAACCGAACCCCGAAGTTCCCCAAACATTCGTAACGCCTCGGGACCCAAAATATGTGAGTAATAGCATACAAAACTGGCCAGAATGTAAAAAATATGCGAGTTTTGACGAGGTCCCCGTAACTAGATCCCGAAGTTCCGCAAACATTCGTATCATCCCAGGACCCAAACACGATGAGTAATAGCATACAAAACTGGCTAGAATGGACCAAATCTACGAGTTTTGACGAGGTTTTCGTAACTGGACCCCGAAGTTGTTGGGGAACGTCGCATGGGAAACAAAAATTTCCTACGCGCATGAAGACCTATCATGGTGATGTCCATCTACGAGAGGGGATGAGTGATCTACGTACCCTTGTAGATCGTACAGCAGAAACGTTAGTGAACGCGGTTGATGTAGTGGAACGTCCTCACATCCCTCGATCCGCCCCGCGAACAATCCCGCGATCAGTCCCACGATCTAGTACCGAACGGACGGCACCCCCGCGTTTAGCACACGTACAGCTCGACGATGATCTCGGCCTTCTTGATCCAGCAAGAGAGACGGAGAGGTAGAAGAGTTCTCCGGCAGCGTGACGGCGCTCCGGAGGTTGGTGATGACCTTGTCTCAGCGGGGCTCCGCCCGAGCTCTGCAGAAACGCGATCTAGAGGAAAAACCGTGGAGGTATGTGGTCGGGCTGCCGTGAAAAAGTCGTCTCAAATCAGCCCTAAAACCTCTGTATATATAGGTGGGAGGGAGGGGAGGAGGCAGCCTAAAAACCTAAAGGTTTGGCCGAAATTGGAGGTGGAGGAGTCCTACTCCAACCCTACTTGGAGTAGGATTCCACCTTCCCACTTGGAAACTCTTTCCACCTTGTGTTTTTTCCTTCTCAAACCTTATGGGCCTTAGTGGGAACTTATTCCAGCCCACTAGGGGCTGGTTTATCTCTTCCCATAGCCCATCAGACCCCTTGGGGCGTGACACCCCTCCCGATGGTCCCGGGCACCCCTCCCGGCACTCCCGGTACACTACCGATGAGCCCTAAACTTTTCCGATAATGCAGGAAAACCTTCCGGTAACCAAATGAGGTCATCCTATATATCAATCTTCGTTTCCGGACCATTCCGGAAACCCTCGTGACGTCCGTGATCTCATCCGGGACTCCGAACAACATTCGGTAACCAACCATATAACTCAAATACGCATAAAACAACGTCGTACCTTAAGTGTGCAGACCCTGCGGGTTCGAGAACTATGTAGACATGACCCGAGAGACTCCTCGGTCAATATCCAATAGCGGGACCTGGATGCCCATATTGGATCCTACATATTCTACAAAGATCTTATCATTTGAACCTCAGTGCCAAGGATTCATATAATCCCGTATGTCATTCCCTTTGTCCTTCGGTATGTTACTTGCCCGAGATTCGATCGTTAGTATCCGCATACCTATTTCAATCTCGTTTACCGGCAAGTCTCTTTACTCGTTCCGTAATACAAGATCCCGCAACTTACATTAAGCTACATTGCTTGCAAGGCTTGTGTGTGATGTTGTATTACCGAGTGGGCCCCGAGATACCTCTCCGTCACACGGAGTGACAAATCCCAGTCTCGATCTATACTAACTCAACGAACACCTTCGGAGATACCTGTAGAGCATCTTTATAGTCACCCAGTTACGTTGCGATGTTTGATACACACAAAGCATTCCTCCGGTGTCCGTGAGTTATATGATCTCATGGTCATAGGAACAAATACTTGACACGCAGAAAACAGTAGCAACAAAATGACACGATCAACATGCTACGTCTATTAGTTTGGGTCTAGTCCATCACATGATTCTCCTAATGATGTGATCCCGTTATCAAGTGACAACACTTGCCTATGGCCAGGAAACCTTGACCATCTTTGATCAACGAGCTAGTCAACTAGAGGCTTACTAGGGACAGTGTTTTGTCTATGTATCCACACAAGTATTGTGTTTCCAATCAATACAATTATAGCATGGATAATAAACGATTATCATGAACTAAGAAATATAATAATAACTAATTTATTATTGCCTCTAGGGCATATTTCCAACAGTCTCCCACTTGAACTAGAGTCAATAATCTAGTTCACATCACCATGTGATTCCAACGAATCCAACACCCATATAGTTATGGGGTCTGATCACGTCTTGCTCGTGAGAGAGGTTTTAGTCAACGGTTCTGAAACTTTCAGATTCGTGTGTTCTTTATGTCATCTTATAGATGCTGCTACTACGTGCTATTCGGAAATGCTCCAAATATCTACTCTACTATACGAATCCATTTCACTACTCATAGTTATCTGGATTAGTGTCAAAGCTTGCATTGACGTAACCCTTTACGACAAACTCTTTAACCACCTCCATAATCGAGAAAAATTCCTTAGTCCATTAGTTACTAAGGATAAATTTCGACCGCTGCTAGTGATCCAATCATGGATCACTCTCTGTACCTCTCAACATACTTTGAGTCAAGGCACACTTCAGGTGCGGTACACAGCATGGCATACTTTAGATTCTACGGCTAAGGCATAGAAGACGACCTTCGTCTATTCTCTTTATTCTGTCGTGGTCGAGTTTTGAGTCTTACTCAAATTCACACCTCACAACGCAACCAAGAACTCCTTCTTTGCTGGTCTATTTTGAACTCTTTCAAAAACTTGTCAAGGCATGCATCTTGTTGAAACTTCTATTAAGCGCTTTCGATCTATCTCCATAGATCTTTGATGCTCAACGTTCAAGTAGCATAATCCAGGTACTCCTTTGAAAACTTCTTTCAAACAACCTTGTATGCTTTACAGAAATTCTACATTACTTCTGATCCACAATATGTCAACCACATATACCTATCAGAAATTCTATAGTGCTCCCACTCACTTCTTTGGAAATACAAGTTTCTCATAAACCTTGTACAAACCCAAAATCTTTGATCATCTCATCAAAGTGTATATTCCAACTCCAAGATGCTTGCACCAGTCCATTGAAGGATCACTGGAGCTTGCATACTTGCTTGTATCTTTAGGATCGACAAAACCTTCTGGTTGTATCACATACAATGTTTGCTCAAGGAAACCGTCGAGAAAACAATGTTTTGACATCCTACGTGCAATATTTCATAAATAATGCATGAACAACTAACATAATTCTAACAGACTTTTAGCATCGCTACGAGTGAGAAAGTCTCATCATAGTCAACTGTTTGATCTTATCGAAAACATCTTTGCGACAAGTCAAGCTTTTCTTAATAGTGACTTATCACCATCATCGTCTGTCTTCTTTTAAAGATCCATTTTTACTCAATAGTCCTATGACCATCAAGTAGTTCTACCAAAGTCTACACTTTGTTTTCACACATGGATCCTATCTTGGATTTCATGGCTTCCAGCCATTTGTCGGAATCTGGGCCCACCATCGCTTTCTCCATAACTCGTAGGTTCACTGTTGCTCAACAACATGACCTCCAAGACAGGGTTACCGTACTACTCTGCAGCAGTACGCAACCTTGTCGACCTACGAGGTTTGTAGTAACTTGATTCGAAGCTCAATGATCATCATCATCAGCTTCCACTTCAATTGGTGTAGGCGCCACATGAACAACTTCCTGCGCCCTGCTACACACTGGTTGAAGTGATGGTTCAATAACCTCATCAAGTTCTACTACCCTCCCACTCAATTCTTTCGAGAGAAACCTTTCCTCGAGAAAGGATCCGTTTCTAGAAACAAACACTTTGCTTTCGGATCTGAGATAGGAGATGTACCCAACTGTTTTGGATATCCTATGAAGATGCATTTATCCGCTTTGGGTTCGAGCTTATCAGACTGAAACTTTTTCACATAAGTGTCGAAACCCCAAACTTTCAAGAAACGACAGTTTAGATTTCTCTAAACCTCAGTCTATACTATGTCATCTCAACGGAAATACGCGGTGCCCTATTTAAAGTGAGTGCGGTTGTCTCTAATGCATAACCCATAAACGATAATGGTAATTCGATAAGAGACATCATAGTATGCACCATACCAAATAGTGCGTGGCTATGACGTTCAGACACATCATCACACTATGATGTTCCAGGTGGCATGAACTACGAAACAATTTCAACATTGTCTTAACTGTGTACCAAAACACGTAACTCAGATATTCATTTCCATGATCATATCGTAGACAGTTTATCCTCTTGTTACGACGAACTTCAGTCTGAAACAGAATTGAACTTTTCAACATTTTAGACTTGTGATTCATTAAGTAAATACTCCTGTATCTACTCAAATCGTCAGTGAAGTAAGAACATAATGATATCCACTGCGTGCCTCAGCACCCATTGGACTGCATACATCAAAATGTATCACTTCCAACAAGTTACTATCATCTCAATGAAAACAAGGCCTTGCTCATGTGGTATGATTCGCATGTCACTAGTGATTCAAAATCAGGTGAGTACAAAGATCCATCAGCATGGAGCCTCTTCATGCAATTTATACTAACATGACTCAAGCGGCAGTGCCACAAGTAAGTGGTACTATCATCATCAACTCGTATCTTTTGGCACCAATATCATGAACATGTGTAACACTACGATCGAGATTCAATAAACCATTGAAGGTGATTATTCAAGAAAACAGAGTAACCATTATTCTCTTTAAATGAATAATCGTATTGCAATAAACACGATCCAATCATGTCCATGCTTAACGCAAGCACCAAATAACAATTATTTAGGTTTAACACCAATCCCGATGGTAGAGGGAGCGTGCGACGTTTGATCATATCAATCTTGGAAACACTTCCAACACGTATCGTCACCTCGCCTTTAGCTAGTCTCCGTTTATGCCGTAGCTTTCATTTCGCGTCACTAATCACTTAGCAACCGAACCGGTATCCAATACCCTCGTGCTACTAGGAGTACTAGTAATGTACACATCAACATCATGTATATCAAATACACTTCTTTCGACTTTTGCCAGCCTTCTTATCTACCAAGTATCTTGAGTTGCTCCGCCTCAATGATTGTTCCCCTCATTACAGAAGCACTTAGTCTCGGGTTTGGGTTTAATCTTGGGTCTCTTCATTAGTGCAGCAACTGTTTTGCCGTTTCACGAAGTATCCCTTCTAGCCCTTGCCTTTCTTGAAACTTAGTGGTTTTACAAACCATCATCTATTGATGCTTCTTCTTGATTTCTACTTTCGCAGTGTCAAACATCGTGAATCGCTCAAGGATCATTGTATGTATCCTTGATATGTTATAGTTCATCACGAAGCTCTCACAGCTTGGTGGCAGTGACTTTGGAGAACTATCACTATCTCATCTGGAAGATTAACTCCCACTTGATTCAAGCGATTGTCGTACTCAGACAATCTGAGCACATGCTCAACGATTGAGCCTTTTCTCCTGTGCTTTGTGGACAAAGAATCTTGTCGGAGGTCTCGTACCTCTTAACAAGGGCACAAGCATGAAATCACAATTTCATCTCTTTAGAACATCACTTATGTTTCGTGACGTTTTACAACATTTTCGGCGCCTTGCTTCTAAGCCATTAAGTATTTTTGTACTGAACTATCGTGTAGTCATCAAAAACGTGTATGTCGGATGTTCACAGCATCCACAGACGACGCTCGAGGTGCAGCACACCGAGTGGTGCATTAAGGACATAAGCCTTCTGTGCAGCAACGAGGACAATCCTCGGTTTTACAGACTCAGTCTGCAAAGTTTGCTACTATCAACTTTCAACTAAATATTCTCTAGGAACATATAAAACAGTAGAGCTATAGCGCAAGCTACATCGTATTTCGCAAAGACCATTAGACTATGTTCATGAAAATTAGTTCAATTAATCATATTACTTAAGAACTCCCACTCAAAAAGTACATCTCTCTAGTCATTTGAGTGGTACATGATCCAAATCCACTATCTCAAGTCCGATCATCACGTGAGTCGAGAATAGTTTCAGTGGTAAGCATCTCTATGCTAATCATATCAACTATACGATTCATGCTCGACCTTTCGGTCTCATGTGTTCCGAGGCCATGTCTGCACATGCTAGGCTCGTCAAGCTTAACCCGAGTGTTCCGCGTGCACAACTGTTTTGCACCCGTTGTATGTGAACGTTGAGTCTATCACACCCGATCATCACGTGGTGTCTCGAAACGACGAACTGTAGCAACGGTGCATAGTCGGGGAGAACACAATTTCGTCTTGAAATTTTAGTGAGAGATCACCTCATAATGCTACCGTCATTCTAAGCAAAATAAGGTGCATAAAAGGATTAACATCACATGCAATTTATAAGTGACATGATATGGCCATCATCACGTGCTTCTTGATCTCCATCACCAAAGCACCGGCACGATCTTCTTGTCACCGGCGTCACACCATGATCTCCATCATCATGATCTCCATCATCGTGTCGCCATCGGGGTTGTCGTGCTACTCATGCTATTACTACTAAAGCTACGTCCTAGCAAAATAGTAAACGCATCTGCAAGCACAAACGTTAGTTATAAAGACAACCCTATGGCTCCTGCCGGTTGCCGTACCATCGACATGCAAGTCGATATTATCTATTACAACATGATCATCTCATACATCCAATATATCACATCACATCGTTGGCCATATCACATCACAAGCATACCCTGCAAAAACAAGTTAGACGTCCTCTAATTTTGTTGTTGCATGTTTTACGTGGTGACCATGGGTATCTAGTAGGATCGCATCTTACTTACGCAAACACCACAACGGAGATATATGAGTTGCTATTTAACCTCATCCAAGGACCTCCTCGGTCAAATCCGATTCAACTAAAGTTGGAGAAACCGACACTTGCCAGTCATCTTTGAGCAACGGGGTTACTCGTAGCGATGAAACCAGTCTCTCGTAAGCGTACGAGTAATGTCGGTCCAAGCCGCTTGAATCCAACAATACCGCGGAATCAAGAAAAGACTAAGGAGGGCAGCAAAACGCACATCACCGCCCACAAAAACTTTTGTTTTCTACTCGAGAAGACATCTACGCATGAACCTAGCTCATGATGCCACTGTTGGGGAACGTCGCATGGGAAACAAAAATTTCCTACGCGCACGAAGACCTATCATGGTGATGTCCATCTACGAGAGGGGATGAGTGATCTACGTACCCTTGTAGATCGTACAGCAGAAGCGTTAGTGAACGCGGTTCATGTAGTGGAACGTCCTCACGTCCCTCGATCCGCCCCGCGAACAATCCCGCGATCAGTCCCACGATCTAGTACCGAACGGACGGCACCTCCGCGTTCAGCACACGTACAGCTCGACGATGATCTCGGCCTTCTTGATCCAGCAAGAGAGACGGAGAGGTAGAGTTCTCCGGCAGCATGACGGCACTCCGGAGGTTGGTGATGACCTTGTCTCAGCAGGGCTCCGCCCGAGCTCTGCAGAAACGCGATCTAGAGGAAAAACCGTGGAGGTATGTGGTCGGGCTGCCGTGAAAAAGTCGTCTCAAATCAGCCCTAAAACCTCCGTATATATAGGTGGGAGGGAGGGGAGGAGGCAGCCTCAAAACCTAAAGGTTTGGCCGAAATTGGAGGTGGAGGAGTCCTACTCCAATCCTACTTCGAGTAGGATTCCACCTTCCCACTTGGAAACTCTTTCCACCTTGTGTTTTTTCCTTCTCAAACCTTATGGGCCTTAGTGGGAACTTATTCGAGCCCACTAGGGGCTGGTTTATCTCTTCCCATAGCCCATGAGACCCCTTGGGGCGTGACACCCCTCCCGATGGTCCCCGGCACCCCTCCCGGCACTCCCGGTACACTACCGATGAGCCCGAAACTTTTCCGGTAATGCAGCAAAACCTTCCGGTAACCAAATGAGGTCATCCTATATATCAATCTTCGTTTCTGGACCATTCCGGAAACCCTCGTGACGTCCGTGATCTCATCCGGCACTCCGAACAACATTCGGTAACCAACCATATAACTCAAATACGCATAAAACAATGTCGAACCTTAAGTGTGCAGACCCTGCGGGTTCGAGAACTATGTAGACATGACCCGAGAGACTCCTCGGTCAATATCCAATAGCGGGACCTGGATGCCCATATTGGATCCTACATATTCTACAAAGATCTTATCGTTTGAACCTCAGTGCCAAGGATTCATATAATCCCGTATGTCATTCCCTTTGTCCTTCGGTATGTTACTTGCCCGAGATTCGATCGTTAGTATCTGCATACCTATTTCAATCTCGTTTACCGGCAAGTCTCTTTACTCGTTCCGTAATACAAGATCCCGCAACTTACATTAAGTTACATTGCTTGCAAGGCTTGTGTGTGATGTTGTATTACCGAGTGGGCCCCGAGATACCTCTCCGTCACACGGAGTGACAAATCCCAGTCTCGATCTATACTAACTCAACGAACACCTTCGGAGATACCTGTAGAGCATCTTTATAGTCACCCTGTTTCGTTGCGACGTTTGATACACACAAAGCATTCCTCCGGTGTCCGTGAGTTATATGATCTCATGGTCATAGGAACAAATACTTGACACGCAGAAAACAGTAGCAACAAAATGACACGATCAAGATGCTACGTCTATTAGTTTGGGTCTAGTCCATCACATGATTCTCCTAATGATGTGATCCCGTTATCAAGTGACAACACTTGCCTATGGCTAGGAAACCTTGACCATCTTTGATCAACGAGCTAGTCAACTAGAGGCTTACTAGGGACAGTGTTTTGTCTATGTATCCACACAAGTATTGTGTTTCCAATCAATACAATTATAGCATGGATAATAAACGATTATCATGAACTAAGAAATATAATAATAACTAATTTATTATTGTCTCTAGGGCATATTTCCAACAGAAGTTCCCCGAACGTTCGTACCGCCCCGGGACTAAAAATCGGAGAGTAATAGCATGAAAAAATGGACAGAATGGACCAAATCTGTGAGTTTTAACGAGGTCCCCGTAAACTGTCCCCAGATTTCGCAGAATGTTCGGATCGCCCCGTGTCACAAAATCAGTGAGTAATAGCATACAAACCCGACCATAATGTATGAAATCTACGAGTTTTGACGAGCTCCCCGTAACTGGAAACCGAAGTTACCCGAACATTCGTATCGCCACGGGACCCAAAATCAGTGAGTAATGGCATATAAAACTGGCCAGAATGTATAAATTCTGCGAGTTTTGACAAGGTCCCCATAAACGCTCCCCGAAGTTCCCCGAACGTTGGGATCGCCCCGGGACCCAAAATCAGTGAGTAGTAGGAGGGAAAACTGGCCACATTGGACCAAATCTGTTAGTTTGGCCGAAGTCCCCTTAACCGGTCCCTAGATCTCGCGGAACGTTCGGGTCGCCATGTGACCCAAAATCAGTGAGTAATAGCATACAAAACTAGCTAGAATGTATAAAAATCTGTGAGTTTTGACGAGGTTTTCGTAACCGAACCCCGAAGTTCCCCAAACATTCGTATCTCCTCGGGACCCAAAATATGTGAGTAATAGCATAAAAAACTGGCCAGAATGTAAAAAATATGCGAGTTTTGATGAGGTCCCCGTAACCAGACCTCGAAGTTCCGCAAACATTTTTATCGCCCCGGGACCCAAACACGGTGAGTAATAGCATACAAAACTGGCTAGAATGGACCAAATCTACGAGTCTTGACAAGGTTTTCGTAACCGGACCCCTTTAGTTCCCCGAACGTTCGTATCACCCTCGGACTAAAAATCGGTGAGTAATAGTATGAAAAAAGGGACAAAATGGACCAAATCTGTGAGTTTTAACGAGGTCCCCGTAAACTGTCCCCAGATTTCGCAGAATGTTCGAATCGCCCCGTCTCACAAAATTAGTGAGTAATGGCATACAAACCGGGCCATAATGTATAAAATCTACGAGTTTTGACGAGCTCCCCGTAACCGGAAACCGAAGTTACCCGAACATTCGTATCGCCCTGGGACCCAAAATCAGTGAGTTATTGCATATAAAACAGGCCAGAATGTATAAATTTGGTGAATTTTGACGAGGTCCTCATAAACGATCCCCGAAGTTCGCCGAACGTTGGGATCGCCCCGGGACCCAAAATCAGTGAGTAGTAGAAGGGAAAACTGGCCACATTGGACCAAATCTGTTAGTTTGGCCGAAGTCCCCTTAAGCGGTCTCTAGATTTTGCGGAACGTTCGGATCGCCCTGTGACCCAAAATCAATGAGTAATAGCATACAAAACTAGCTAGAACATATAAAAATCTGTGAGTTTTGACGAGGTTTTCGTAACCGAACCCCGAAGTTCCCCAAACATTCGTATCGCCTCGGGACCCAAAATATGTGAGTAATAGCATACAAAACTGGCCAGAATGTAAAAAATATGCGAGTTTTGACGAGGTCCCCGTAACCAGACCCCAAAGTTCCGCACACATTCGTATCGCCCCGAGACCCAAACACGGTGAGTTTTGACCAGGATTTCGTAACCGGACCCCGAAGTTCCCCGAACGTTCGTATCACCCCGGGACCAAAAATCAGTGAGTAATAGCATACAAAATTGGCCGGAATGTATAAATCTGCGTGTTTTGTCGAGGTCCCCGTTACCGGAGCATGAAGTTCCCCGAATGTTCATATCGCCCCATAGCCGAAAAACATTGAGTAATAGCATACAAAACTGGCCAGAATGTATAAAATCTGCGAGTTTTCACGAGGTCCCTGTTACCGGAGCCCGAAGTTCCCCGAATGTTCATATCGCCCCGTGACCCAAAATCACTGAGTAATAGCGTACAAAACTGGCTAGAGTGTATAAAATATGCGATTTTTGACGAGTTCGCCGTAACCAGACCCCGAAGTTCCCCAAGCTTTCTGATCGTCCCGAGACCCAAACACGGTGAGTAATAGCATACAAAACTGGCAACAATGAACCAAAACTACGACTTTTGACGAGGTTTTCGTAATTGGACCCCGAAGTTCCCCGAACGTTCGTATCGCCCTGGGACCAACAATCAATGAGTAATAGCATGGGAAAATGGTCAGAATGTACCAAATCTGTGAGTTTTAACGAGGTCCCCGTAACATGTCCCTAGATTCCGCGGAACGTTTGGATCGTCGTGTGACCCAAAATCAGTGAGTAATAGCATACAAAACTAGCTGAATTTATAAAATCTGCGAGTTTTGACGAGGTTTTCATAACGGACCCCAAAGTTCCCGAAACGTTTGTATGGCCCGGGACCCAAAATATGTGAGTAATAGCATACAAAACTGGTCAGAATGGACCAAATCTGCGAGTCTTGACGAGGATTTCGTAACCGGACCCCTTAGTTCCCCGAACTTTCGTATCACCCTCGGACTAAAAATCGGTGAGTAATAGCATGAAAAAATGGACAAAATGGACCAAATCTGTGAATTTTAACGAGGTCCCCATTAACTGTCCCCAGATTTCGCAGAATGTTCGGATCGCCCCGTGTCACAAAATCAGTGAGTAATAGCATACAAACCCGGCCATAATGTATAAAATCTACGAGTTTTTACGAGCTCCCCGTAACCGGAAACCGAAGTTACCCGAACATTCGTATCGCCACGGGACCCAAAATCAGTGAGTAATAGCATATAAAACTGGCCACAATGTATAAATTCTGTGAATTTTGACGAGGTCCTCATAAACGCTCCCCGAAGTTCCCCGAACGTTGGGATCGCCCCGGGACCCAAAATCAGTGAGTAGTAGAAGGAAAAACTGGCCACATTGGACCAAATCTGTTAATTTGGCCGAAGTCCCCTTAAGCGGTCCCTAGATTTCGCGGAACGTTCGGATCGCCCTGTGACCCAAAATCAGTGATTAAAAGCATACAAAACTAGCTAGAATGTATAAAAATCTATGAGCTTTGACGAGGTTTTCATAACCGAACCCCGAAGTTCCCCAAACATTCGTATCGCCTCGGGACCCAAAATATGTGAGTAATAGCATACAAAACTGGCGAGAATGTAAAAAATATGCGAGTTTTGACGAGGTCCCCGTAACTAGACCCCGAAGTTCCACAAACATTCGTATCATCCCGGGACCGAAACACGATGAGTAATAGCATACAAAACTGGCTAGAATGGACCAAATCTACGAGTTTTGACGAGGTTTTCGTAACTGGACCCCGAAGTTCCCCGAACGTTCGTATCGCCCCGGGACTAAAAATCGGAGAGTAATAGCATGAAAAAATGGACAGAATGGACCAAATCTGTGAGTTTTAACAAGGTCCCCATAAACTGTCCCCAGATTTGGTAGAATGTTCGGATCGCCCCGTGTCACAAAATCAGTGAGTAATAGCATACAAACCCAGCCATAATGTATGAAATCTACGAGTTTTGACGAGCTCCACGTAACTGGAAACCGAAGTTACCCGAACATTCGTATCGCCACGGGACCCAAAATCAGTGACTAATAGCATAAAACTGGGCAGAATGGACCAAATCTGCGAGTTTTGACGAGGTCCCCATAAATGCTCCCCGAAGTTCCCCGAACGTTGGGATCGCCCCGGGACCCAAAATCAGTGAGTAGTAGAAGGGAAACTGGCCACATTGGACCAAATCTGTTAGTTTGGCCGAAGTCCCCTTAACCGGTCCCTAGATTTCGCGGAACGTTCGGGTCGCCATGTGACCCAAAATCAGTGAGTAATAGCATACAAAACTAGCTAGAATGTATAAAAATCTGTGAGTTTTGACGAGGTTTTCGTAACCGATCCCCGAAGTTCCCCAAACATTCGTATCTCCTCGGGACCCAAAATATGTGAGTAATAGCATAAAAAACTGGCCAGTATGTAAAAAATATGCGAGTCTTGACGAGGTCCCCGTAACCAGACCTCGAAGTTCCGCAAACATTTTTATCGCCCCGGGACCCAAACACGGTGAGTAATAGCATACAAAACTGGCTAGAATGGACCAAATCTACGTGTTTTGACAAGGTTTTTATAACCGGGCCCTTTAGTTCGCCGAACGTTCGTATCACCCTCGGACTAAAAATCGGTGAGTAATAGCATGAAAAAATGGACAAAATGGACCAAATATGTGAGTTTTAACGAGGTCCCCGTAAACTGTCCCCATATTTCGCAGAATGTTTGGATCGCCCCGTCTCACAAAATCAGTGAGTAATGGCATACAAACTGGGCCATAATGTATAAAATCTACGAGTTTTGACGAGCTCCCCGTAACCGGAAACCGAAGTTACCCGAACATTCGTATCGCCACGGGACCCAAAATCAGTGAGTTATTGCATATAAAACTGGCCAGAATGTATAAATTCTGTGAATTTTGACGAGGTCCCCATAAACGCTCCCCGAAGTTCCCCGAACGTTGGGATCGCCCCGGGACCCAAAATCAGTGAGTAGTAGGAGGGAAAACTGGCCACATTGGACCTAATCTGTTAGTTTGGCCGAAGTCCCCTTAACCGGTCCCTAGATTTCGTGGAACGTTCGGGTCGCCATGTGACCCAAAATCAGTGAGTAATAGCATACAAAACTAGCTAGAATGTATAAAAATCTGTGAGTTTTGACGACGTTTTCGTAACCGAACCCCGAAGTTCCCCAAACATTCGTATCGCCTCGGGACCCAAAATATGTGAGTAATAGCATACAAAACTGGCCAGAATGTAAAAAATATGCGAGTTTTGACGAGGTCCCCGTAACCAGACCTCGAAGTTCCGCAAACATTTTTATCGCCCCGAGACCCAAACACGGTGAGTAATAGCATACAAAACTGGCTAGAATGGACCAAATCTACGAGTCTTGACGAGGTTTTCGTAACCGGACCCCTTAGTTCCCCGAACGTTCTTATCGCCCTGGGACTAAAAATCGGTGAGTAATAGCATGAAAAAATGGACAAAATGGACCAAATCTGTGAGTTTTAACGAGGTCCCCGTAAATTGTCCCCAGATTTCGCAGAATGTTCGGATCGCCCCGTCTCACAAAATCAGTGAGTAATGGCATACAAACCGGGCCATAATGTATAAAATCTACGAGTTTTGACGAGCTCCCCGTAACCGGAAACTGAAGTTACCCGAACATTTGTATTGCCACGGGACCCAAAATCAGTGAGTTATTGCATATAAAACTGGCCAGAATGTATAAATTCTGTGAATTTTGATGAGGTCCTCATAAACGCTCCCTGAAGTTCCCCGAATGTTGGGATCGCCCCGGGACCCAAAATCAGTGAGCAGTAGAAGGGAAAACTGGCCACATTGGACCAAATCTGTTAGTTTGGCCGAAGTCCCCTTAAGCGGTCTCTAGATTTTGCGGAACGTTCGGATCGCCCTGTGACCCAAAATCAGTGATTAATAGCATACAAAACTAGCTAGAATGTATAAAAATCTGTGAGTTTTGACGAGGTTTTCGTAAGCGAACCCCGAAGTTCCCCAAACATTCGTATCGCCTCGGGACCCAAAATATGTGAGTAATAGCATACAAAACTGGCCAGAATGTAAAAAATATGTGAGCTTTGATGAGGTCCCCGTAACCAGACCCCAATGTTCCGCACACATTCGTATCGCCCCGGGACCCAAACACGGTGAGTTTTGACCAGGATTTCGTAACCGGACCCCGAAGTTCCCCGAACGTTCGTATCACCCCGGGACCAAAAATCAGTGAGTAATAGCATACAAAATTGGCCGGAATGTATAAATCTGTGTGTTTTGTCGAGGTCCCCGTTACCGGAGCATGAAGTTCCCCGAATGTTCATATCGCCCCGTGACCCAAAATCACTGAGTAATAGCGTACAAAACTGGCTAGAGTGTATAAAATATGCGAGTTTTGACGAGTTCGCCGTAACCAGACCCCGAAGTTCCCCAAGCTTTCTTATCGTCCCGAGACCCAAACACGGTGAGTAATAGCATACAAAACTGGCTACATTGGACCAAAACTACGACTTTTGACGAGGTTTTCGTAATTGGACCCCGAAGTTCCCCGAACGTTCGTATCGCCCTGGGACCAACTATCAGTGAGTAATAGCATGGGAAAATGGTCAGAAGGTACCAAATCTGTGAGTTTTAACGAGGTCCCCGTAACATGTCCCTAGATTCCGCGGAACGTTTGGATCGTCCTGTGACCCAAAATCAGTGAGTAATAGCATACAAAACTACCTAAATTTATAAAATCTGCGAGTTTTGACGAGGTTTTCATAACGGACCCCGAAGTTCCCGAAACGTTCGTATTGCCCCAGGACCCAAAATATGTGAGTAATAGCGTACAAAACTGGTCAGAATGGACCAAATCTGCGAGTCTTGACGAGGTTTTCGTAACCGGACCCCTTAGTTCCCCGAACGTTCGTATCGCCCTCGGACTAAAAATCGGTGAGTAATAGCATGAAAAAATGGACAAAATGGACCAAATCTGTGAGTTTTAACGAGGTCCCCATAAACTATCCCCAGATTTCGCACAATGTTCGGATCGCCCCATGTCACAAAATCTATGAGTAATAGCATACAAACCTGGCCATAATGTATAAAATCTACGAGTTTTGACGAGCTCCCCGTAACCAGAAACCGAAGTTACCCGAACATTCGTATCGCCACGGGACCCAAAATCAGTGAGTAATAGCATCTAAAATTGGCCAGAATGTATAAATTCTGTGAATTTTGACGAGGTCCTCATAAATGCTCCCCGAAGATCCCCGAACGTTGGGATCCCCACGGGACCCAAAATCAGTGAGTAGTAGAAGGGAAAACTGGCCACATTGGACCAAATCTGTTAGTTTGGCCGAAGTCCCCTTAAGCGGTCCCTAGATTTCGCGGAACGTTCGGATCGCCCTGTGACCCAAAATCAGTGATTAAAAGAATACAAAACTAGCTAGAATGTGTAAAAATCTATGAGTTTTGACGAGGTTTTCGTAACCGAACCCCGAAGTTCCCCAAACATTCGTATCACCTCGGGACCCAAAATATGTGAGTAATAGCATACAAAACTGGCCAGAATGTAAAAAATATGAGAGTTTTGACGAGGTCCCCGTAACCAGACCCTGAAGTTCCTCAAACATTCGTATCATCCCGGGACCCAAACACGATGAGTAATAGCATACAAAACTGGCTAGAATGGACCAAATCTACATGTTTTGACGAGGTTTTCGTAACTGGACCCCGAAGTTCCCCGAACGTACGTATCGCCCCGGGACTAAAAATCGGAGAGTAATAGCATGAAAAAATGGACAGAATGGACCAAATCTGTGAGTTTTAACGAGGTCCCCATAAACTGTCCCGAGATATCGCAGAATGTTCGGATCGTGTCACAAAATCAGTGAGTAATAGCATACAAACCCGACCATAATGTATGAAATCTACGAGTTTTGACGAGCTCCCCGCAACTGGAAACCGAAGTTACCCGAACATTCGTATCGCCACGGGACCCAAAATCAGTGAGTAATAGCATATAAAACTGGCCAGAATGTATAAATTCTGCGAGTTTTGACGAGGTCCCCAGCAACGCTCCCCGAAGTTCCCCGAACCTTGGGATCGCCCCGGGACCCAAAATCAGTGAGTAGTAGGAGGGAAAACTGGCCACATTGGACCAAATCTGTTAGTTTGGCCGAAGTCCCCTTAACCGGTCCCTAGATTTCACAGAACGTTCGGATCGCCCTGTGACCCAAAATCAGTGAGTAATAGCATCCAAAACTAGCTAGAATGTATAAAAATCTGTGAGTTTTGATGAGGTTTTCAGAACCGAACCCCGAAGTTCCCCAAGCATTCGTATCTCCTCGGGACCCAAAATATGTGAGTAATAGCATAAAAAACTGGCCATAATATAAAAAATATGCGTGTTTTGACGAGGTCCCCGTAACCAGACCCCGAAATTCCGCAAACATTCTTATCGCCCCGGGACCCAAACACGGTGAGTAATAGCATACAAAACTGGCTAGAAAGGACCAAATCTTCAAGTCTTGACGAGGTTTTCGTAACCGGACCCCTTAGTTCCCCGAACGTTCGTATCGCCCTGGGACTAAAAATCGGTGAGTAATAGCATGAAAAAATAGACAAAATGGACCAAATGTGTGAGTTTTAACGAGGTCCCCGTAAACTGTCCCAAGATTTCGCAGAATGTTCGGATCGCCCCGTGTCACAAAATCAGTGAGTAATAGCATACAAACCCGGCCATAATGTATGAAATCTACAAGTTTTGACGAGCTCCCCGTAACTGGAAACCGAAGTTACCCGAACATTCGTATCGCCACGGGACCCAAAATCAGTGAGTAATAGCATATAAAACTGGCCAGAATGTATAAATTCTGCGAGTTTTGACGAGGTCCCCATCAACGCTCCCCGAAGTTCCCTGAACGTTGGGATCGCCCCGGGACCCAAAATCAGTGAGTAGTAGGAGGGAAAACTGGCCACATTGGACCAAATCTGTTAGTTTGGCCGAAGTCCCCTTAACCGGTCCCTAGATTTTGCGGAAAGTTTGGATCGCCCTGTGACCCAAAATCAGTGAGTAATAGCATACAGAACTAGCTAGAATGTATAAAAATCTGTGAGTTTTGATGAGGTTTTCATAACCAAACCCCGAAGTTCCCCAAACATTCGTATCTGCTCGGGACCCAAAATATGTGAGTAATAGCATAAATAACTGGCCAGAATGTCAAAAATATGCGAGTTTTGACGAGGTCCCCGTAACCAGACCCCGAAGTTCCGCAAACATTATTATCGCCCGGGGACCCAAACACGGTGAGTAATAGCATACAAAACTGGCTAGAATGG
Source organism: Hordeum vulgare subsp. vulgare (assembly GCF_904849725.1). NCBI lineage: Eukaryota > Viridiplantae > Streptophyta > Magnoliopsida > Poales > Poaceae > Hordeum > Hordeum vulgare. The sequence continues at coordinate 523,634 of NC_058520.1, read as the reverse complement.
ACCAAATCTACGAGTCTTGACGAGGTTTTCGTAACCGAACCCCTTAGTTCCCCGAACGTTCGTATCGCCCTGGGACTAAAAATCGGTGAGTAATAGCATGAAAAAATGGACAAAATGGACCAAATCTGTGAGTTTTAACGAGGTCCCCGTAAACTGTCCCCAGATTTCGCAGAATGTTCGGATCGCCCCGTCTCACAAAATCCGTGAGTAATAGCATACAATCCCGGCCATAATGTATAAAATCTACGAGTTTTGACGATCTCCCCGTAACCGGAAACCGAATTTACCCGAACATTTGTATCGCCACGGAACCCAAAATCAGTGAGTAATAGCATATAAAACTGGCCAGAATGTATAAATTATGTGAGTTTTGACGAGGTCCCCATAAACGCTCCCCGAAGTTCCCCGAATGTTGGGATCGCCCCGGGACCCAAAATCAGTGAGTAGTAGGAGGGAAAACTGGCCACATTGGACCAAATCTGTCAGTTTGGCCAAAGTACCCTTAACCGGTCCCTAGATTTCGCGGAACGTTCGGGTCGCCATGTGACCCAAAATCAGTGAGTAATAGCATACAAAACTAGCTAGAATGTATAAAAATCTGTGAGTTTTGACGAGGTTTTCGTAACCGAACCCCGAAGTTCCCCAAACATTCGTATCTCCTCGGGACCCAAAATATGTGAGTAATAGCATAAAAAACTGGCCAGTATGTAAAAAATATGCGAGTCTTGACGAGGTCCCCGTAACCAGACCTCGAAGTTCCGCAAACATTTTTATCGCCCCGAGACCCAAACACGGTGAGTAATAGCATATAAAACTGGCTAGAATGGACCAAATCTACGAGTTTTGACAAGGTTTTTATAACCGGGCCCCTTAGTTCGCCGAACGTTCGTATCACCCTCGGACTAAAAATCGGTGAGTAATAGCATGAAAAAATGGAAAAAATGGACCAAATATGTGAGTTTTAACGAGGTCCCCGTAAACTGTCCCCATATTTCGCAGAATGTTCGGATCGCCCCGTCTCACAAAATCAGTGAGTAATGGCATACAAACTGGGCCATAATTTATAACATCTACGAGTTTTGACGAGCTGCCCATAACCGGAAACCGAAGTTACCCGAACATTCGTATCGCCACGGGACCCAAAATCAGTGAGTTATTGCATATAAAACTGGCCAGAATGTATAAATTCTGTGAATTTTGACGAGGTCCCCATAAACGCTCCCCGAAGTTCCCCGAACGTTGGGATCGCCCCGGGACCCAAAATCAGTGAGTAGTAGGAGAGAAAACTGGCCACATTGGACCTAATCTGTTAGTTTGGCCGAAGTCCCCTTAACCGGTCCCTAGATTTGGTGGAACGTTCGGGTCGCCATGTGACCCAAAATCAGTGAGTAATAGCATACAAAACTAGCTAGAATGTATAAAAATCTGTGAGTTTTGACGAGGTTTTCGTAACCGAACCCCGAAGTTCCCCAAACATTCGTATCGCCTCGGGACCCAAAATATGTGAGTAATAGCATACAAAACTGGCCAGAATGTAAAAAATATGCGAGTTTTGACGAGGTCCCCGTAACCAGACCCCGAAATTCCGCAAACATTCTTATCGCCCCGGGACCCAAACACGGTGAGTAATAGCATACAAAACTGGCTAGAATGGACCAAATCTACGAGTCTTGACGAGGTTTTCGTAACCGGACCCCTTAGTTCCCCGAACGTTCGTATCGCCCTGGGACTACAAATCGGTGAGTAATAGCATGAAAAAATGGACAAAATGGACCAAATCTGTGAGTTTTAACGAGGTCCCCGTAAATTGTTCCCAGATTTCGCAGAATGTTCGGATCGCCCCGTCTCACAAAATCAGTAAGTAATGGCATACAAACCGGGCCACAATGTATAAAATCTACGAGTTTTGACGAGCTCCCCGTAACCGGAAACCGAAGTTACCCGAACATTTGTATCGCCACGGGACCCAAAATCAGTGAGTTATTGCATATAAAACTGGCCAGAATATATAAGTTCTGTGAATTTTTATGAGGTCCTCATAAACGCTCCCTGAAGTTCCCCAAACGTTGGGATCGCCCCGGGACCCGAAATCAGTGAGCAGTAGAAGGGAAAACTGGCCACATTGGACCAAATCTGTTAGTTTGCCGAAGTCCCCTTAAGCGGTCTCTAGATTTTGCGGAACGTTCGGATCGCCTTGTGACCCAAAATTAGTGAGTAATAGCATACAAAACTAGCTAGAATGTATAAAAATCTGTGAGTTTTGACGGGGTTTTCGTAAGCGAACCCCGAAGTTCCCCAAACATTCGTATCGCCTCGGGACCCAAAATATGTGAGTAATAGCATACAAAACTGGCCAGAATGTAAAAAATATGTGAGTTTTGATGAGGTCCCCGTAACCAGACCCCAATGTTCCGCGCACATTCGTATCGCCCCGGGACCCAAACACGGTGAGTTTTGACCAGGATTTCGTAACCGGACCCCGAAGTTCCCCGAACGTTCGTATCACCCCGGGACCAAAAATCAGTGAGTAATAGCATACAAAATTGGCCGGAATGTATAAATCTGTGTGTTTTGTCGAGGTCCCCGTTACCGGAGCATGAAGTTCCCCGAATGTTCATATCGCCCCGTGACCCAAAATCACTGGGTAATAGCGTACAAAACTGGCTAGAGTGTATAAAATATGCGAGTTTTGACGAGTTCGCTGTAACCAGACCCCGAAGTTCCCCAAGCTTTCTTATCGTCCCGAGACCCAAACACGGTGAGTAATAGCATACAAAACTGGCTACATTGGACAAAAACTACGACTTTTGACGAGGTTTTCGTAATTGGACCCCGAAGTTCCCCGAACGTTCGTATCGCCCTCGGACCAACTATCAGTGAGTAATAGCATGGGAAAATGGTCAGAAGGTACCAAATCTGTGAGTTTTAACGAGGTCCCCGTAACATGTCCCTAGATTCCGCGGAACGTTTGGATCGTCCTGTGACCCAAAATCAGTGAGTAATAGCATACAAAACTACCTGAATTTATAAAATCTGCGAGTTTTGACGAGGTTTTCATAACGGACCGCGAAGTTCCCGAAACGTTCGTATGGCCCCGGGACCCAAAATATGTGAGTAATAGCATACAAAACTGGTCAGAATGGACCAAATCTGCGAGTCTCGACGAGGTTTTCGTAACCGGACCCCTTAGTTCCCCGAACATTCGTATCGCCCTCGGACTAAAAATCGGTGAGTAATAGCATGAAAAAATGGACAAAATGGACCAAATGTGTGAGTTTTAACGAGGTCCCCATAAACTGTCCCCAGATTTCGCACAATGTTCGGATCGCCCCATGTCACAAAATCTGTGAGTAATAGCATACAAACCTGGCCATAATGCATAAAATCTACGAGTTTTGACGAGCTCCCCGTAACCAGAAACCGAAGTTACCCGAACATTCGTATCGCCACGGGACCCAAAATCAGTGAGTAATAGCATATAAAACTGGCCAGAATGTATAAATTCTGTGAATTTTGACGAGGTCCTCATAAATGCTCCCCGAAGATCCCCGAACGTTGGGATCCCCACGGGACCCAAAATCAGTGAGTAGTAGAAGGGAAAACTGGCCACATTGGACCAAATCTGTTAGTTTGGCCGAAGTCCCCTTAAGCGGTCCCTAAATTTCGCGGAACGTTCGGATCGCCCTGTGACCCAAAATCAGTGATTAAAAGAATACCAAACTAGCTAGAATGTGTAAAAATCTATGAGTTTTGACGAGGTTTTCGTAACCGAACCCCGAAGTTCCCCAAACATTCATATCACCTCGGGACCCAAAATATGTGAGTAATAGCATACAAAATTGGCCAGAATGTAAAAAATATGCGAGTTTTGACGAGGTCCCCGTAACCAGACCCTGAAGTTCCGCAAACATTCGTATCATCCCGGGACCCAAACACGATGAGTAATAGCATACAAAACTGGCTAGAATGGACCAAATCTACAAGTTTTGACGAGGTTTTCGTAACTGGACCCCGAAGTTCCCCGAACGTACGTATCGCCCCGGGACTAAAAATCGGAGAGTAATAGCATGAAAAAATGGACAGAATGGACCAAATCTGTAAGTTTTAACGAGGTCCCCGTAAACTGTCCCCAGATTTCGCAGAATGTTCGGATTGTGTCACAAAATCTGTGAGTAATAGCATACAAACCCGGCCATAACGTATGAAATCTACGAGTTTTGACGAGCTCCCCGTAACTGGAAACCGAAGTTACCCGAACATTCGTATCGCCACGGGACCCAAAATCAGTGAGTAATAGCATATAAAACTGGCCAGAATGTATAAATTCTGCGAGTTTTGACGAGGTCCCCAGCAACGCTCCCTGAAGTTCCCCGAATGTTGGGATCGCCCCGGGACCCAAAATCAGTGAGTAGTAGGAGGGAAAACTGGCCACATTGGACCAAATCTGTTAGTTTGGCCGAAGTCCCCTTAACCGGTCCCTAGATTTCGCGGAACGTTCGGATCGCCCTGTGACCCAAAATCAGTGAGTAATAGCATACAAAACTAGCTAGAATGTATAAAAATCTGTGAGTTTTGATGAGGTTTTTAGAACCGAACCCCGAAGTTCCCCAAACATTCGTATCTTCTCGGGACCCAAAATATGTGAGTAATAGCATAAAAAACTGGCCATAATATAAAAAATATGCGAGTTTTGACGAGGTCCCCGTAACCAGACCCCGAAATTCCGCAAACATTCTTATCGCCCCGGGACCCAAACACGGTGAGTAATAGCATACAAAACTGGCTAGAAAGGACCAAATCTTCAAGTCTTGACGAGGTTTTCGTAAGCGGACCCCTTAGTTCCCCGAACGTTCGTATCGCCCTGGGACTAAAAATCGGTGAGTAATAGCATGAAAAAAATGGACAAAATGGACCAAATGTGTGAGTTTTAACGAGGTCCCCGTAAACTGTCCCCAGATTTCGCAGAATGTTCGGATCGCCCCGTGTCACAAAATCAGTGAGTAATTGCATACAAACCCGGCCATAATGTATGAAATCTACGAGTTTTGACGAGCTCCCCGTAACTGGAAACCGAAGTTACCCGAACATTCGTATCGCCACGGGACCCAAAATCAGTGAGTAATAGCATATAAAACTGGCCAGAATGTATAAATTCTGCGAGTTTTGACGAGGTCCCCATCAACGCTCCCCGAAGTTCCCTGAACGTTGGGGTCGCCCCGGGACCCAAAATCAGTGAGTAGTAGGAGGGAAAACTGGCCACATTGGACCAAATCTGTTAGTTTGGCCGAAGTCCCCTTAACCGGTCCCTAGATTTCGCGGAAAGTTTGGATCGCCCTGTGACCCAAAATCAGTGAGTAATAGCATACAAAACTAGCTAGAATGTATAAAAATATGTGAGTTTTGATGAGATTTTCATAACCGAACCCCGAAGTTCCCCAAACATTCGTATCTCCTCGGGACCCAAAATATGTGAGTAATAGCATAAATAACTGGCCAGAATGTCAAAAATATGCGAGTTTTGACGAGGTCCCCGTAACCAGACCCCGAAGTTCCGCAAACATTATTATCGCCCCGGGACCCAAACACGGTGAGTAATAGCATACAAAACTGGCTAGAATGGACCAAATCTACGAGTCTTGACGAGGTTTTCGTAACCGAACCCCTTAGTTCCCCGAACGTTTGTATCGCCGTGGGACTAAGAATCGGTGAGTAATAGCATGAAAAAATGGACAAAATGGACCAAATCTGTGAGTTTTAACGAGGTCCCCGTAAACTGTCCCCAGATTTCGCAGAATGTTCGGATCGCCACGTCTCACAAAATCCGTGAGTAATAGCATACAATCCCGGCCATAATGTATAAAATCTACGAGTTTTGACGATCTCCCCGTAACCGGAAACCGAATTTACCCGAACATTCGTATCGCCACGGAACCCAAAATCAATGAGTAATAGCATATAAAACAGGCCAGAATGTATAAATTATGTGAATTTTGACGAGGTCCTCATAAACGCTCCCCGAAGTTCCCCGAACGTTGGGATCGCCCCGGGACCCAAAATCAGTGAGTAGTAGAAGGGAAAACAGGCCACATTGGACCAAATCTGTTAGTTTGGCCGAAGTCCCCTTAAGCGGTCCCTAGATTTTGCGGAACGTTCGGATCGCCCTGTGACCCAAAATCAGTGAGTAATAGCATACAAAACTAGCTAGAATGTATAAAAATCTGTGATTTTTGACAAGGTTTTCGTAACCGAACCCCGTTCCCCAAACATTCGTATCGCCTCGGGACCCAAAATATGTGAGTAATAGCATACAAAACTGGCCAGAATGTAAAAAATATGAGAGTTTTGACGAGGTCCCCGTAACCAGACCCCAAAGTTCCGCAAACATTCGTATCGCCCCGGGACCCAAACACGGTGAGTTTTGAGAAGGATTTCGTAACCGGACCCCGAAGTTCCCCGAACATTCTTGTCACCCCGGGACCAAAAATCAGTGAGGAATAGCATACAAAATTGGCCGGAATGTATAAATCTGCGTGTTTTGTCGAGGTCCCCGTTACCGGAGCATGAAGTTCCCCGAATGTTCGTATCGCCCAAAAACCGAAAAACAGTAAGTAATAGCATACAAAACTGGCCAGTATGTATAAAATCTACGAGTTTTCACGAGGTCCGTGTTACCGGAGCCCGAAGTTCCCCGAATGATCATATCGCCCCGTGACCCAAAATTAGTGAGTAATAGCGTACAAAACTGGCTAGAGTGTATAAAATATGCGAGTTTTGACGAGTTCGCCGTAACCAGACCCCGAAGTTCCCCAAGCTTTCTTATCGTCCCGAGACCCAAACACGGTGAGTAATAGCATACAATACTGGCTACTTTTGACGAGGTTTTCGTAATTGGACCCCGAAGTTCCCCGAACGTTCGTATCGCCCTGGGACTAACAATCAGTGAGTAATAGCATGGGAAAATGGTCAGAATGTACCAAATCTGTCAGTTTTAACGAGGTCCCCGTAACATGTCCCTAGATTCCGCGGAACGTTTGGATCGTCCTGTGACCCAAAATCAGTGAGTAATAGCATACAAAACTACCTGAATTTATAAAATCTGCGAGTTTTGACGAGGTTTTCATAACGGACCCCAAAGTTCCCGAAACGTTCGTATGGCCCCGAGACCCAAAATATGTGAGTAATAGCATACAAAACTGGTCAGAATGGACCAAATCTGCGAGTCTTGACGAGGTTTTCGTAACCGGACCCCTTAGTTCCCCGAACGTTCGTATCGTCCTCGGACGAAAAATTGGTGAGTAATAGCATGAAAAAATGGACAAAATGGACCAAATTTGTAAGTTTTAACGAGGTCCCCATAAACTGTCCCCAAATTTCGCAGAATGTTCGGATCGCCCCGTGTCACAAAATCAGTGAGTAATAGCATACAAACCCGGCCATAATGTATAAAATCTACGAGTTTTGACGTGCTCCCTGTAACCGGAAACCGAAGTTACCCGAACATTTGTATCGCCACGGGACCCAAAATCAGTGAGTAATAGCATATAAAACTGGCCAGAATGTATAAATTCTGTGAATTTTGACGAGGTCCTCATAAATGCTCCCCGAAGTTCCCCGAACGTTGGGATCGCCCCGGGACCCAAAATCAGTGAGTAGTAGAAGGGAAACTGGCCACATTGGACCAAATCTGTAAGTTTGGCCGAAGTCCCCTTAAGCGGTCCCTAGATTTCGCGGAACGTTTGGATCGCCCTGTGACCCAAAGTCAATGAGTAAAAGCATACAAAACTAGCTAGAATGTATAAAAATCTATGAGTTTTGACGAGGTTTTCGTAACCGAACCCCGAAGTTCCCCAAACATTCGTATCACCTCGGGACCCAAAATATGTGAGTAATAGCATACAAAACTGGCCAGAATGTAAAAAATATGCGAGTTTTGACGAGGTCCCCGTAACCAGACCCTGAAGTTCCGCAAACATTCGTATCATCCCGGGACCCAAACACGATGAGTAATAGCATACAAAACTGGCTAGAATGGACCAAATCTACAAGTTTTGACGAGGTTTTCGTAACTGGACCCCGAAGTTCCCCGAACGTACGTATCGCCCCGGGACTAAAAATCGGAGAGTAATAGCATGAAAAAATGGACAGAATGGACCAAATCTGTGAGTTTTAACGAGGTCCCCGTGAACTGTCCCCAGATTTCGCAGAATGTTCGGATCGCCCCGTGTCACAAAATCAGTGAGTAATAGCATCCAAACCCGGCCATAATGTATGAAATCTACGAGTTTTGACGAGCTGCCCGTAACTGGAAACCGAAGTTACCCGAACATTCGTATCGCCACGGGACCCAAAATCAGTGAGTAATAGCATATAAAACTGGCCAGAATGTATAAATTCTGCGAGTTTTGACGAGTTCCCATCAACGCTCCCCGAAGTTCCCCGAACGTTGGGATCGCCCCGGGACCCAAAATCAGTGAGTAGTAGGAGTGAAAACTGGCCACATTGGACCAAATCTGTTAGTTTGGCCGAAGTCCCCTTAACCGGTCCCTAGATTTCGCGGAACGTTCGGATCGCCCTGTGACCCAAAATCAGTGAGTAATAGCATACAAAACTAGCTAGAATGTATAAAAATCTGTGAGTTTTGATGAGGTTTTCAGAACCGAACCCCGAAGTTCCCCAAACATTCGTATCTCCTCGGGACCCAAAATATGTGAGTAATAGCATAAAAAACTGACCAGAATGTAAAAAATATGCGAGTTTTGACGAGGTCCCCGTAACCAGACCCCGAAATTCCGCAAACATTCTTATCGCCCCGGGACCCAAACACGGTGAGTAATAGCATACAAACCTGGCTAGAATGGACCAAATCTTCAAGTCTTGACGAGGTTTTCCTTAACCGGACCCCTTACTTCCCCGAACGTTCGTATCGCCCTGGGACTAAAAATCGGTGAGTAATAGCATGAACAAAATGGACCAAATGTGTGAGTTTTAACGAGGTCCCCGTAAACTGTCCCCAGATTTCGCAGAATGTTCGGATCGCCCCGTGTCACAAAATCAGTGAGTAATAGCATACAAACCCGGCCATAATGTATGAAATCTACGAGTTTTGACGAGCTCCCCGTAACTGGAAACCGAAGTTACCCGAACATTCGTATCGCCACGGGACCCAAAATCAGTGAGTAATAGCATATAAAACTGGCCAGAATGTATAAATTATGTGAGTTTTGACGAGGTCCCCATCAACGCTCCCCGAAGTTCCCCGAACGTTGGGATCGCCCCGGGACCCAAAATCAGTGAGTAGTAGGAGGGAAAACTGGCCACATTGGACCAAATCTGTTAGTTTGGAGGAAGTCCCCTTAACCGGTCCCTAGATTTCACGGAACGTTCGGATCGCCCTGTGACCCAAAATCAGTGAGTAATAGCATACAAAATTAGCTAGAATGTATAAAAATCTGTGAGTTTTGATGAGGTTTTCAGAACCGAACCCCGAAGTTCCCCAAACATTCGTATCTCCTCGGGACCCAAAATATGTGAGTAATAGCATAAAAAACTGGCCAGAATGTAAAAAATATGCGAGTTTTGACGAGGTCCCCGTAACCAGACCCCGAAATTCCGCAAACATTCTTATCGCCCCGGGACCCAAACACGGTGAGTAATAGCATACAAAACTGGCTAGAATGGACCAAATCTTCAAGTCTTGACGAGGTTTTTGTAACCGGACCCCTTACTTCCCCGAACGTTCGTATCGTTCTGGGACTAAAAATCGGTGAGTAATAGCATGAAAAAAATGGACAAAATGGACCAAATGTGTGAGTTTTAACGAGGTCCCCGTAAACTGTCCCCAGATTTCGCAGAATGTTCGGATCGCCCCGTGTCACAAAATCAGTGAGTAATAGCATACAAACCCGGCCATAATGTATGAAATCTACGAGTTTAGACGAGCTCCCCGTAACTGGAAACCGAAGTTACCCGAACATTCGTATCGCCACGGGACCCAAAATCAGTGAGTAATAGCATATAAAACTGGCCAGAATGTATAAATTCTGCGAGTTTTGACGAGGTCCCCAGCAACGCTCCCCGAAGTTCCCCGAACGTTGGGATCGCCCCGGCACCCAAAATCAGTGAGTAGTATGAGGGAAAACTGGCCACATTGGACCAAATCTGTTAGTTTGGCCGAAGTCCCCTTAACCGGTCCCTAGATTTCGCGGAACGTTCGGATCGCCCTGTGACCCAAAATCAGTGAGTAATAGCATACAAAACTAGCTAGAATGTATAAAAATTTGTGAGTTTTGATGAGGTTTTCAGAACCGAACCCCGAAGTTCCCCAAACATTCGTATCTCCTCGGGACCCAAAATATGTGAGTAATAGCATAAAAAACTGGCCAGAATGTAAAAAATATGCGAGTTTTGACGAGGTCCCCGTAACCAGACCCCGAAATTCCGCAAACATTCTTATCGCCCCGGGACCCAAACACGGTGAGTAATAGCATACAAAACTGGCTAGAATGGACCAAATCTTCAAGTCTTGACGAGGTTTTCGTAACCGGACCCCTTACTTCCCCGAACGTTCGTATCGCCCTGGGACTAAAAATCGGTGAGTAATAGCATGAAAAAAAATGGACAAAATGGACCAAATGTGTGAGTTTTAACGAGGTCCCCGTAAACTGTCCCCAGATTTCGCAGAATGTTCGGATCGCCCCGTGTCACAAAATCAGTGAGTAATAGCATACAAACCCGGCCATAATGTATGAAATCTACGAGTTTTGACGAGCTCCCCGTAAGTGGAAACCGAAGTTACCCGAACATTCGTATCGCCACGGGACCCAAAATCAGTGAGTTATTGCATATAAAACTGGCCAGAATATATAAATTCTGTGAATTTTTATGAGGTCCTCATAAACGCTCCCTGAAGTTCCCCGAACGTTGGGATCGCCCCGGGACCCAAAATCATTGAGTAGTAGGAGGGAAAACTGGCCACATTGGACCAAATCTGTTAGTTTGGCCGAAGTCCCCTTAACCGGTCCCTAGATTTCGCGGAACGTTCGGATCGCCCTGTGACCCAAAATCAGTGAGTAATAGCATACAAAACTAGCTAGAATGTATAAAAATCTGTGAGTTTTGATGAGGTTTTCAGAACCGAACCCCGAAGTTCCCCAAACATTCGTATCTCCTCAGGACCCAAAATATGTGAGTAATAGCATAAAAAACTGGCCAGAATGTAAAAAATATGCGAGTTTTGACGAGGTCCCCGTAACGAGACCCCGAAATTCCGCAAACATTCTTATCGCCCCGGGACCCAAACACGGTGAGTAATAGCATACAAAACTGGCTAGAATGGACCAAATCTTCAAGTCTTTACGAGGTTTTCGTAACCGGACCCCTTAGTTCCCCGAACGTTCGTATCGCCCTGGGACTAAAAACCGGTGAGTAATAGCATGAAAAAATGGACAAAATGGACCAAATGTGTGAGTTTTAACGAGGTCCCCGTAAACTGTCCCCAGATTTCGCAAAATGTTCGGATCGCCCCGTGTCACAAAATCAGTGAGTAATAGCATACAAACCCGGCCGTAATGTATGAAATCTACGAGTTTTGACGAGCTCCCCGTAACTGGAAACCGAAGTTACCCGAACATTCGTATCGCCACGGGACCCAAAATCAGTGAGTAATAGCATATAAAACTGGCCAGAATGTATAAATTATGCGAGTTTTGACGAGGTCCCCATCAACGCTCCCCGAAGTTCCCCGAACGTTGGGATCGCCCCGGGACCCAAAATCAGTGAGTAGTAGGAGGGAAAACTGGCCACATTGGACCAAATCTGTTAGTTTGGCCGAAGTCCCCTTAACCGGTCCCTAGATTTCGCGGAACGTTCGGATCGCCCTGTGACCCAAAATCAGTGAGTAATAGCATACAAAACTAGCTAGAATGTATAAAAATCTGTGAGTTTTGATGAGGTTTTCAGAACCGAACCCCGAAGTTCCCCAAACATTCGTATCTCCTCGGGACCCAAAATATGTGAGTAATAGCATAAAAAACTGGCCAGAATGTTAAAAATATGCGACTTTTGACGAGGTCCCCGTAACCAGACCCCGAAATTCCGCAAACATTCTTATCGCCCCGGGACCCAAACACGGTGAGTAATAGCATACAAAACTGGCTAGAATGGACCAAATCTTCGAGTCATGACAAGGTTTTCATAACCGGACCCCTTAGTTCCCCGAACGTTCGTATCGCCCTGGGACTACAAATCGGTGACTAATAGCATGAAAAAATGGACAAAATGGACCAAATGTGTGAGTTTTAACGAGGTCCCCGTAAACTGTCCCCAGATTTCGCAGAATGTTCGGATCGCCCCGTGTCACAAGATCAGTGAGTAACAGCATACAAACCCGGCCATAATGTATGAAATCTACGAGTTTTGACGAGCTCCCCGTAACTGGAAACCGAAGTTACCCGAACATTCGTATCGCCACGGGACCCAAAATCAGTGAGTAATAGCATATAAAACTGGCCAGAATGTATAAATTATGCGAGTTTTGACGATGTCCCCATCAACGCTCCCCGAAGTTCCCCGAACGTTGGGATCGCCCCGGGACCCAAAATCAGTGAGTAGTAGGAGGGAAAACTGGCCACATTGGACCAAATCTGTTAGTTTGGCCGAAGTCCCCTTAACCGGTCCCTAGATTTCGCGGAACGTTCGGATCGCCCTGTGACCCAAAATCAGTGAGTAATAGCATACAATACTAGCTAGAATGTATAAAAATATGTGAGTTTTGATGAGGTTTTCATAACTGAACCCCGAAGTTCCCCAAACATTCGTATCTCCTCGGGACCCAAAATATGTGAGTAATAGCATAAATAACTGGCCAGAATGTAAAAAATATGCGAGTTTTGACGAGGTCCCCGTAACCAGACCCCGAAGTTCCGCAAACATTCTTATCGCCCCGGGACCCAAACACGGTGAGTAATAGCATACAAAACTGGCTAGAATGGACCAAATCTACGAGTCTTGACGAGGTTTTCGTAACCGGACCCCTTAATTCCCGAACGTTCGTATCGTCCTGGGACTAAAAATCGGTGAGTAATAGCATGAAAAAATGGACAAAATGGACCAAATCTATGAGTTTTAACGAGGTCCCCGTAAACTGTCTCCAGATTTCGCAGAATGTTCAGATCGCCCCGTCTCACAAAATCAGTGAGTAATAGCCTACAAACCCGGCCATAATATATAAAATCTACGAGTTTTGACTAGCTCCCCGTCACCGGAAACCGAATTTACCCGAACATTCGTATCGCCACGGAACCCAAAATCAGTGAGTAATAGCATATAAAACTGACCAGAATGTATAAATTCTGTGAATTTTGACGAGGTCCTCATAAACGCTCCCCGAAGTTCCCCGAACATTGGGATCGCCCAGGGACCCAAAATCAGTGAGTAGTAGGAGGGAAAACTGGCCACATTGGACCAAATCTGTTAGTTTGGCCGAAGTCCCCTTAAGCGGTCCCTAGATTTTGCGGAACGTTCGGATCGCCATGTGACCCAAAATCAGTGAGTAATAGCATACAAAACTAGCTAGAATGTATAAAAATCTGTGAGTTTTGATGAGGTTTTCATAACTGAACCCCGAAGTTCCCCAAACATTCGTATCTCCTCGGGACCCAAAATATGTGAGTAATAGCATAAATAACTGGCCAGAATGTAAAAAATATGCGAGTTTTGACAAGGTCCCCGTAACCAGACCCCGAAATTCCGCAAACATTCGTATCGCCCCGGGACCCAAACACGGTGAGTAATAGCATACAAAACTGGCTACAATGGACCAAATCTACGAGTCTTGACGAGGTTTTCGTAACCGGACCCCTTAGTTCCCCGAACGTTCGTATCGTCCTGGGACTAAAAATCGGTGAGTAATAGCATGAAAAAATGGACAAAATGGACCAAATCTGTAAGTTTTAACGAGGTCCCCGTAAACTGTCCCCAGATTTCGCAGAATGTTCAGATCGCCCCGTCTCACAAAATCAGTGAGTAATACCATACAAACCCGGCCATAATGTATAAAATCTACGAGTTTTGACGAGCTCCCCGTCACCGGAAACCGAATTTACCCGAACATTCGTATCGCCACGGAACCCAAAATCAGTGAGTAATAGCATATAAAACTGACCAGAATGTATAAATTCTGTGAATTTTGACGAGGTCCTCATAAACGCTCCCCGAAGTTCCCCGAACGTTGGGATCGCCCCGGGACCCAAAATCAGTGAGCAGTAGGAGGGAAAACTGGCCACATTGGACCAAATCTGTTAGTTTGGCCGAATTCCCCTTAAGCGGTCCCTAGATTTTGCGGAACGTTCGGATCGCCATGTGACCCAAAATCAGTGAGTAATAGCATACAAAACTAGCTAGAATGTATAAAAATCTGTGAGTTTTGATGAGGTTTTCATAACTGAACCCCGAAGTTCCCCAAACATTCGTATCTCCTCGGGACCCAAAATATGTGAGTAATAGCATAAATAACTGGCCAGAATGTAAAAAATATGCGAGTTTTGACGAGGTCCCCGTAACCAGACCCCGAAGTTCCGCAAAAATTCGTATCGCCCCGGGACCCAAACACGGTGAGTAATAGCATACAAAACTGGCTACAATGGACCAAATCTATGAGTCTTGACGAGGTTTTCGTAACCGGACCCCTTAGTTCCCCGAACGTTCCTATCGTCCTGGGACTAAAAATCGGTGAGTAATAGCATGAAAAAATGGACAAAATGGACCAAATCTGTAAGTTTTAACGAGGTCCCCGTAAACTGTCCCCAGATTTCGCAGAATGTTCAGATCGCCCCGTCTCACAAAATCAGTGAGTAATACCATACAAACCCGGCCATAATGTACAAAATCTACGAGTTTTGACGAGCTCCCCGTCACCGGAAACCGAATTTACCCGAACATTCGTATCGCCACGGAACCCAAAATCAGTGAGTAATAGCATATAAAACTGACCAGAATGTATAAATTCTGTGAATTTTGACGAGGTCCTCATAAACGCTCCCCGAAGTTCCCCGAACGTTGGGATCGCCCCGGGACCCAAAATCAGTGAGCAGTAGGAGGGAAAACTGGCCACATTGGACCAAATCTGTTAGTTTGGCCGAAGTCCCCTTAAGCGGTCCCTAGATTTTGCGGAACGTTCGGATCGCCATGTGACCCAAAATCAGTGAGTAATAGCATACAAAACTAGCTAGAATGTATAAAAATCTGTGAGTTTTGACGAGGTTTTCGTAACCGAACCCCGAAGTTCCCCAAACATTCGTATCGCCTGGGGACCCAAAATATGTGAGTAAGAGCATATAAAACTGGCCAGAATGTAAAAAATATGAGAGTTTTGACGAGGTCCCCGTAACCAGACCCCAAAGTTCCGCAAACATTCGTATCGCCCCGGGACCCAAACACGGTGAGTTTTGACAAGGATTTCATAACCGGACCCCGAAGTTCCCCGAACGTTCGTATCACCCCGGGACCAAAAATCAGTGAGTAATAGCATACAAAATTGGCCGGAATATATAAATCTGCGTGTTTTGTCGAGGTCCCCGTTACCGGAGCATGAAGTTCCCCGAATGTTCGTATCGCCCCATAACCGAAAAACAGTGAGTAATAGCATACAAAACTGGCCAGTATGTATAAAATCTGCGAGTTTTCACGAGGTCCCTGTTACCGGAGCCCGAAGTTCCCCTAATGTTCATATTGCCCCGTGACCCAAAATCAGTAAGTAATAGCGTACAAAATTGGCTAGAGTGTATAAAATATGCGATTTTTGACGAGTTCGCCGTAACCAGACACCGAAGTTCCCCAAGCTTTCTTATCGTCCCGAGACCCAAACACGGTGATTAATAGCATACAGAACTGGCTACAATGGACCAAAACTACGACTTTTGACGATGTTTTCGTAATTGGACCCCGAAGTTCCCCGAACGTTCGGATCACCCCGGGACCCAAAATCAGTGAGTAGTAGGAGGGAAAACTGGCCACATTGGACCAAATCCGTTAGTTTGGCCGAAGTCCCCTTAACCGGTCCCTAGATTTTGTGGAACGTTCGGATCGCCCTGTGACCCAAAATCAGTGAGTAATAGCATACAAAACTAGCTAGAATGTATAAAAATCTGTGAGTTTTGATGAGGTTTTCAGAACCGAACCCCGAAGTTCCCCAAACATTCGTATCTCCTCGGGACCCAAAAAATATGAGTAATAGCATAAAAAACTGGCCAGAATATAAAAAATATGCGAGTTTTGACGAGGTCCCCGTAACCAGACCCCGAAGTTCCGCAAACATTCTTATCGCCCCGGGACCCAAACACGGTGAGTAATAGCATACAAAACTGGCTAGAATGGACCAAATCTATGATTCTTGACGAGGTTTTCGTAACCGGACCCCTTAGTTCCCCGAACGTTCGTATCGTCCTGGGACTAAAAATCGGTGAGTAATATCATGAAAATATGGACAAAATGGACCAAATCTGTGAGTTTTAACGAGGTCCCCGTAAACTGTCCCCAGATTTCGCAGAATGTTCGGATCGCCCCGTCTCACAAAATCAGTGAGTAATAGAATACAAACCCGGCCATAATGTATAAAATCTACGAGTTTTGATGAGCTCCCCGTCACCGGAAACCGAATTTACCCGAACATTCGTATCGCCACGGAACCCAAAATCAGTGAGTAATAGCATATAAAACTGACCAGAATGTATAAATTTTGTGAATTTTGACGAGGTCCTCATAAATGCTCCCCGAAGTTCCCCGAACGTTGGGATCGCCCCGGGACCCAAAATCAGTGAGTAGTAGAAGGGAAAACTGGCCACATTGGACCAAATCTGTTAGTTTGGCCGAAGTCCCCTTAAGCGGTCCCTAGATTTTGCGGAACGTTCGTATCGCCATGTGACCCAAAATCAGTGAGTAATAGCATACAAAACTAGCTATAATGTATAAAAATCTGTGAGTTTTGACGAGGTTTTCATAACCGAACCCCGAAGTTCCCCAAACATTCGTATCGCCTCGGGACCCAAAATATGTGAGTAATAGCATACAAAACTGGCCAGAATGTAAAAAATATGAGAGTTTTGACGAGGTCCCCGTAACCAGACCCCAAAGTTCCGCAAACATTCGTATCGCCCCGGGACCCAAACACGGTGAGTTTTGACAAGGATTTCATAACCAAACCCCGAAGTTCCCCGAACGTTCGTATCGCCCCGGGACCAAAAATCAGTGAGTAATAGCATACAAAATTGGCCGGAATGTATACATCTGCGTGTTTTGTCGAGGTCCCCGTTACCGGAGCATGAAGTTCCCCGAATGTTCGTATCGCCCCATAACCGAAAAACAGTGAGTAATAGCATACAAAACTGGCCAGTATGTATAAAATCTGCGAGTTTTCACGAGGTCCCTGTTACCGGAGCCCGAAGTTCTCCGAATGTTCATATCGCCCCGTGACCCAAAATCAGTAAGTAATAGCGTACAAAACTGGCTAGAGTGTATAAAATATGCGAGTTTTGACGAGTTCGCCGTAACCAGACCCCGAAGTTCCCCAAGCTTTCTTATCGTCCCGAGACCCAAACACGGTGAGTAATAGCATACAAAACTGGCTACAATGGACCAAAACTACGACTTTTGACGACGTTTTCGTAATTGGACCCCGAAGTTCCCCGAACGTTCGGATCGCCCCGGGACCCAAAATCAGTGAGTAGTAGGAGGGAAAACTGGCCACATTGGACCAAATCTGTTAGTTTGGCCGAAGTCCCCTTAACCGGTCCCTAGATTTCGCGGAACGTTTGGATCGCCCTGTGACCCAAAATCAGTGAGTAATAGCATACAAAACTAGCTAGAATGTATAAAAATCTGTGAGTTTTGATGAGGTTTTCAGAACCGAACCCCGAAGTTCCCCAAACATTCGTATCTCCTCGGGACCCAAAATATGTGAGTAATAGCATAAAAAACTGGCCAGAATATAAAAAATATGCGAGTTTTGACGAGGTCCCCGTAACCAGACCCCGAAGTTCCGCAAACATTCTTATCGCCCCGGGACCCAAACACGGTGAGTAATAGCATACAAAACTGGCTAGAATGGACCAAATCTACGAGTCTTGACGAGGTTTTCGTAACCGGACCCCTTAGTTCCCCGAACGTTCGTATCGCCGTGGGACTAAAAATCGGTGAGTAATAGCATGAAAAAATGGACAAAATGGACCAAATGTGTGAGTTTTAACGAGGTCCCCGTAAACTGTCCCCAGATTTCGCAGAATGTTCGGATCGCCCCGTGTCACAAAATCAGTGAGTAATAGCATACAAACCCGGCCATAATGTATGAAATCTACGAGTTTTGACGAGCTCCCCGTAACTGGAAACCGAAGTTACCCGAACATTCGTATCGCCACGGGACCCAAAATCAGTGAGTAATAGCATATAAAACTTGCCAGAATGTATAAATTCTGCGAGTTTTGACGAGGTTCCCATCAACGCTCCCCGAAGTTCCCCGAACGTTGGGATCGCCCCGGGACCCAAAACCAGTGAGTAGTAGGAGGGAAAACTGGCCACATTGGACCAAATCTGTTAGTTTGGCCGAAGTCCCCTTAACCGGTCCCTAGATTTCGCGGAACGTTCGGATCGCCCTGTGACCCAAAATCAGTGAGTAATAGCATACAAAACTAGCTAGAATGTATAAAAATGTGTGAGTTTTGATGAGGTTTTCATAACCGAACCCCGAAGTTCCCAAACATTCTTATCTCCTCGGGACCCAAAATATGTGAGTAATAGCATAAATAACTGGCCAGAATGTAAAAATATGCGAGTTTTGACGAGGTCCCCGTAACCAGACCCGGAAGTTCCGCAAACATTCTTATCGCCCCGGGACCCAAACACGGTGAGTAATAGCATACAAAACTGGCTAGAATGGACCAAATCTACGAGTCTTGACGAGGTTTTCGTAACCGGACCCCTTAGTTCCCCGAACGTTCGTATCGCCCTGGGACTAAAAATCGGTGAGTAATAGCATGAAAAAATGGAAAAAATGGACCAAATCTGTGAGTTTTAACGAGGTCCCCGTAAACTGTCCCCAGATTTCGCAGAATGTTCGGATCGCCCCGTCTCACAAAATCAGTGAGTAATAGCATACAAACCCGGCCATAATGTATAAAATCTACGAGTTTTGACGAGCTCCCCGTAACCAGAAACCGAATTTACCCAAACATTCGTATCGCCACGGAACCCAAAATCAGTGAGTAATAGCATATAAAACTGGCCAGAATGTATAAATTTTGTGAATTTTGACGAGGTCCTCATAAACGCTCCCCGAAGTTCCCCGAACGTTGGGATCGCCCCGGGACCCAAAATCAGTGAGTAGTAGAAGGGAAAACTGGCCACATTGGACCAAATCTGTTAGTTTCGCCGAAGTCCCCTTAAGCGGTCCCTAGATTTTGCGGAACGTTCGGATCACCCGGTGACCCAAAATCAGTGAGTAATAGCATACAAAACTAGCTAGAATGTATAAAAATCTGTGAGTTTTGACGAGGTTTTCGTAACCGAACCCCGAAGTTCCCCAAACATTTGTATCGCCTCGGGACCCAAAATATGTGAGTAATAGCATACAAAACTGGCCAGAATGTAAAAAATATGAGAGTTTTGACGAGGTCCCCGTAACCAGACCCCAAAGTTCCGCAAACATTCGTATCGCCCCGGGACCCAAACACGGTGAGTTTTGACAAGGATTTCGTAACCGGACCCCGAAGTTCCCCGAACGTTCGTATCACCCCGGGACCAAAAATCAGTGAGTAATAGCATACAAAATTGGCCGGAATGTATAAATCTGCGTGTTTTGTCGAGGTCCCCGTTACCGGAGCATGAAGTTCCCCGAATGTTCGCATCGCCCCATAACCGAAAAACAGTGAGTAATAGCATACAAAACTGGCCAGTATGTATAAAATCTGCGAGTTTTCACGAGGTCCCTGTTACCGGAGCCCGAAGTTCCCCGAATGTTCATATCGCCCCGTGACCCAAAATCAGTGAGTAATAGCGTACAAAACTGGCTAGAGTGTATAAAATATGCGAGTTTTGACGAGTTCGCCGTAACCAGACACCGAAGTTCCCCAAGCTTTCGTATCATCCCGGGACCCAAACACGATGAGTAATAGCATACAAAACTGGCTAGAATGGACCAAATCTACGAGTCTTGACGAGGTTTTCGTAACCGGATCCCTTAGTTCCCCGAACGTTCGTATCGCCCTGGGACTAAAAATCGGTGAGTAATAGCATGAAAAAATGGACAAAATGGACCAAATGTGTGAGTTTTAGCGAGGTCCCCGTAAACTGTCCCCAGATTTCGCAGAATGTTCGGATCGCCCCGTGTCACAAAATCAGTGAGTAATAGAATACAAAACGGGCCATAATGTATGAAATCTACGAGTTTTGACGAGCTCCCCGTAACTGGAAACCGAAGTTACCCGAACATTCTTATCGCCACGGGACCCAAAATCAGTGAGTAATAGCATATAAAACTGGCCAGAATGTATAAATTATGCGAGTTTTGACGAGGTCCCCATCTACGCTCCCCGAAGTTCCCCGAACGTTGGGATCGCCCCGGGACCCAAAACCAGTGAGTAGTAGGAGGGAAAACTGGCCACATTGGACCAAATCTGTTAGTTTGGCCGAAGTCCCCTTAACCGGTCCCTAGATTTCGCGGAACGTTCGGATCGCCCTGTGACCCAAAATCAGTGAGTAATAGCATACAAAACTAGCTAGAATGTATAAAAATGTGTGAGTTTTGATGAGGTTTTCATAACCGAACCCCGAAGTTCCCAAACATTCTTATCTCCTCGGGACCCAAAATATGTGAGTAATAGCATAAATAACTGGCCAGAATGTAAAAATATGCGAGTTTTGACGAGGTCCCCGTAACCAGACCCGGAAGTTCCGCAAACATTCTTATCGCCCCGGGACCCAAACACGGTGAGTAATAGCATACAAAACTGGCTAGAATGGACCAAATCTACGAGTCTTGACGAGGTTTTCGTAACCGGACCCCTTAGTTCCCCGAACGTTCGTATCGCCCTGGGACTAAAAATCGGTGAGTAATAGCATGAAAAAATGGACAAAATGGACCAAATCTGTGAGTTTTAACGAGGTCCCCGTAAACTGTCCCCAGATTTCGCAGAATGTTCGGATCGCCCCGTCTCACAAAATCAGTGAGTAATAGCATACAAACCCGGCCATAATGTATAAAATCTACGAGTTTTGACGAGCTCCCCGTAACCAGAAACCGAATTTACCCGAATATTCGTATCGCCACGGGACCCAAAATCAGTGAGTAATAGCATATAAAACTAGCCAGAATGTATAAATTATGCGAGTTTTGACGAGGTCCCCATCTACGCTCCCCGAAGTTCCCCGAACGTTGGGATCGCCCCGGGACCCAAAATCAGTGAGTAGTAGGAGGAAAAACTGGCCACATTGGACCAAATCTGTTAGTTTGGCCGAAGTCCCCTTAACCGGTCCCTAGATTTCGCGGAACGTTCGGATCGCCCTGTGACCCAAAATCAGTGACTAATAGCATACAAAACTAGCTAGAATGTATAAAAATCTGTGAGTTTTGATGAGGTTTTCATAACCGAACCCCGAAGTTCCCCAAACATTCGTATCGCCTCGGGACCCAAAATATGTGAGTAATAGCATACAAAACTAGCCAGAATGTAAAAAATATGCGAGTTTTGACGAGGTCCCCGTAACCAGACCCCGAAGTTCCGCAAACATTCTTATCGCCCCGGGACCCAAACACGGCGAGTAATAGCATACAAAATTGTCTAGAATGGACCAAATCTACGAGTCTTGACGAGGTTTTCGTAACCGGACCCCTTAGTTCCCCGAACGTTCGTATCGCCCTGGGACTAAAAATCGGTGAGTAATAGCATGAAAAAATGGACAAAATGGACCAAATATGTGAGTTTTAACGAGGTCCCCGTAAACTGTCCCCAGATTTCGCAGAATGTTCGGATTGCCCCGTCTCACAAAATCAGTGAGTAATAGCATACAAACCCGGCCATAATGTATAAAATCTACGAGTTTTGACGAGCTCCCCGTCACCGGAAACCGAATTTACCCGAACATTCGTATCGCCACGGAACCCAAAATCAGTGAGTAATAGCATATAAAACTGACCAGAATGTATAAATTCTGTGAATTTTGACGAGGTCCTCACAAACGCTCCCCGAAGTTCCCCGAACGTTGGGATCGCCCCGGGACCCAAAATCAGTGAGTAGTAGAAGGGAAAACTGGCCACATTGGACCAAATCTGTTAGTTTGGCCGAAGTCCCCGTAAGCGGTCCCTAGATTTTGCGGAACGTTCGGATCGCCCTGTGACCCAAAATCAGTGAGTAATAGCATATAAAACTAGCTAGAATGTATAAAAATCTGTGAGTTTTGACGAGGTTTTCTAACCGAACCCCGAAGTTCCCCAAACATTCGTATCGCCTCGGGACCCAAAATATGTGAGTAATAGCATACAAAACTGGCCAGAATGTAAAAAATATGAGAGTTTTGACGAGGTCCCCGTAACCAGACCCCAAAGTTCCGCAAACATTCGTATCGCCCCGGGACCCAAACACGGTGAGTTTTGACAAGGATTTCGTAACCGGACCCCGAAGTTCCCCGAACGTTCGTATCACCCCGGGACCAAAAATCAGTGAGTAATAGCATACAAAATTGGCCGGAATGTATAGATCTGCGTTTTTGTCGAGGTCCCCGTTACCGGAGCATGAAGTTCCCCGAATGTTCGTATCGCCCCGTAACCGAAAAACTGTGAGTAATAGCATACAAAACTGGCCAGTATGTATAAAATCTGCGAGTTTTCACGCGGTCCCTGTTACCGGAGCCCGAAGTTCCCCGAATGTTCATATCGCCCCGTGACCCAAAATCAGTGAGTAATAGCGTACAAAACTGGCTAGAGTGTATAAAATATGCGAGTTTTGACGAGTTTGCCGTAACCAGACCCCGAAGTTCCCCAAGCTTTCGTATCATCCCGGGACCCAAACACGATGAGTAATAGCATACAAAACTGGCTAGAATGGACCAAATCTACGAGTTTTGACGAGGTTTTCGTAACTGGACCCCGAAGTTCCCCGAACGTTCGTATCGCCCCGGGACTAAAAATCGGAGAGTAATAGCATGAAAAAATGGACAGAATGGACCAAATCTGTGAGTTTTAACGAGGTCCCCGTAAACTGTCCCCAGATTTCGCAGAATGTTCGGATCGCCCCGTGTCACAAAATCAGTGAGTAATAGCATACAAACCCGGCCATAATGTATGAAATCTACGAGTTTTGACGAGCTCCCCGTAACTGGAAACCGAAGTTACCCGAACATTCGTATCGCCACGGGACCCAAAATCAGTGAGTAATAGCATATAAAACTGGCCAGAATGTATAAATTCTGCGAGTTTTGACGACGTCCCCATCAACGCTCCCCGAAGTTCCCCGAACGTTGGGATCGCCCCGGGACCCAAAATCAGTGTGTAGTAGGAGGGAAAACTGGCCACATTGGACCAAACCTGTTAGTTTGGCCGAAGTCCCCTTAACCGGTCCCTAGATTTCGCGGAACGTTCGGATCGCCCTGTGACCCAAAATCAGTGAGTAATAGCGAAGAAAACTAGCTAGAATGTAGAAAAATCTGTGAGTTTTGATGAGGTTTTCATAACCGAACCCCGAAGTTCCCCAAACATTCTTATCTCCTCGGGACCCAAAATATGTGAGTAATAGCATAAATAACTGGCCAGAATGTAAAAAATATGCGCGTTTTGACGAGGTCCCCGTAACCAGACCCCGAAGTTCCGCAAACATTCTTATCACCCCGGGACCCAAACACGGTGAGTAATAGCATAAAAAACTGGCTAGAATGGACCAAATCTACGAGTCTTGACGAGGTTTTCGTAACCGGACCCCTTAGTTCCCCGAACGTTCGTATCGCCCTGGGACTAAAAATCGGTGAGTAATACCATGAAAAAATGGACAAAATGGACCAAATGTGTGAGTTTTAACGAGGTCCCCGTAAACTGTCCCCAGATTTCGCAGAATGTTCGGATCGCCCCGTGTCACAAAATCAGTGAGTAATAGAATACAAACCGGGCCATAATGTATGAATTCTACGAGTTTTGATGAGCTCCCCGTAACTGGAAACCGAAGTTACCCGAACATTCTTATCGCCACGGGACACAAAATCAGTGAGTAATAGCATATAAAACTGGCCAGAATGTATAAATTATGCGAGTTTTGACGAGGTCCCCATCTACGCTCCCCGAAGGTCCCCGAACATTGGGATCGCCCCGGGACCCAAAATCAGTGAGTAGTAGGAGGGAAAACTGGCCACATTGGACCAAATCTGTTAGTTTGGCCGAAGTCCCCTTAACCGGTCCCTAGATTTCGCGGAACGTTCGGATCGCCCTGTGACCCAAAATCAGTGACTAATAGCATACAAAACTAGCTAGAATGTATAAAAATCTGTGAGTTTTGATGAGGTTTTCATAACCGAACCCCGAAGTTCCCCAAACATTCTTATCTCCTCGGGACCCAAAATATGTGAGTAATAGCATAAATAACTGGCCGGAATGTAAAAAATATGCGAGTTTTGACGAGGTCCCCGTAACCAGACCCCGAAGTTCCGCAAACATTCTTATCGCCCCGGGACCCAAACACGGTGAGTAATAGCATACAAAATTGTCTAGAATGGACCAAATCTACGAGTCTTGACGAGGTTTTCGTAACCGGACCCCTTAGTTCCCCGAACGTTCGTATCGCCCTGGGACTAAAAATCGGTGAGTAATAGCATGAAAAAATGGACAAAATGGACCAAATCTGTGAGTTTTAACGAGGTCCCCGTAAACTGTCCCCAGATTTCGTAGAATGTTCGGATCGCCCCGTCTCACAAAATCAGTGAGTAATAGCATACAAACCCGGCCATAATGTATAAAATCTACGAGTTTTGACGAGCTCCCCGTCACCGGAAACCGAATTTACCCGAACATTCGTATCGCCACGGAATCCAAAATCAGTGAGTAATAGTATATAAAACTGACCAGAATGTATAAATTCTGTGAATTTTGACGAGGTCCTCATAAACGCTCCCCGAAGTTCCCCGAACGTTGGGATCGCCCTGGGACCCAAAATCAGTGAGTAGTAGAAGGGAAAACTGGCCACATTGGACCAAATCTGTTAGTTTGGCCAAAGTCCCCGTAAGCGGTCCCTAGATTTTGCGGAACGTTCGGATCGCCCCGTGACCCAAAATCAGTGAGTAATAGCATACAAAACTAGCTACAATGTATAAAAATCTGTGAGTTTTGACGAGGTTTTCGTAACCGAACCCTGAAGTTCCCCAAACATTCGTATCGCCTCGGGACCCAAAATATGTGAGTAATAGCATACAAAACTGGCCAGAATGTAAAAAATATGAGAGTTTTGACGAGGTCCCCGTAACCAGACCCCAAAGTTCCGCAAACATTCGTATCGCCCCGGGACCCAAACACGGGGAGTTTTGACAAGGATTTCGTAACCGGACCCCGAAGTTCCCCGAACGTTCGTATCACCCCGGGACCAAAAATCAGTGAGTAATAGCATACAAAATTGGCCGGAATGTATAAATCTGCGTGTTTTGTCGAGGTCCCCGTTACCGGAGCATGAAGTTCCCCGAATGTTCGTATCGCCCCATAACCGAAAAACAGTGAGTAATAGCATACAAAACTGGCCAGTATGTATAAAATCTGCGAGTTTTCACGCGGTCCCTGTTACCGGAGCCCGAAGTTCCCCGAATGTTCATATCGCCCCGTGACCCAAAATCAGTGAGTAATAGCGTACAAAACTGGCTAGAGTGTATAAAATATGCGAGTTTTGACGAGTTTGCCGTAACCAGACCCCGAAGTTCCCCAAGCTTTCGTATCATCCCGGGACCCAAACACGATGAGTAATAGCATACAAAACTGGCTAGAATGGACCAAATCTACGAGTTTTGACGAGGTTTTCGTAACTGGACCCCGAAGTTCCCCGAACGTTCGTATCGCCCCGGGACTAAAAATCGGAGAGTAATAGCATGAGAAAATGGACAGAATGGATCAAATCTGTGAGTTTTAACAAGGTCCCCGTAAACTGTCCCCAGATTTCGCAGAATGTTCGGATCGCCCCGTGTCACAAAATCAGTGAGTAATAGCATACAAACCCGGCCATAATGTATGAAATCTACGAGTTTTGACGAGCTCCACGTAATTGGAAACCGAAGTTACCCGAACATTCGTATCGCCACGGGACCCAAAATCAGTGAGTAATAGCATATAAACTGGCCAGAATGTATAAATTCTGCGAGTTTTGACGACGCACCCATCAACGCTCCCCGAAGTTCCCCGTACGTTGGGATCGCCCCGGGACCCAAAATCAGTGAGTAGTAGGAGGGAAAACTGGCCACATTGGACCAAATCTGTTCGTTTGGCCGAAGTCCCCTTAACCGGTCCCTAGATTTTGCGGAACGTTTGGATCGCCCTATGACCCAAAATCAGTGAGTAATAGCATACAAAACTAGCTAGAATGTATAAAAATCTGTGAGTTTTGACGAGGTTTTCGTAACCGAACCCCGGAGTTCCCCAAACATTCGTATCGCCTCGGGACCCAAAATATGTGAGTAATAGCATACAAAACTGGCCAGAATGTAAAAAATATGCGAGTTTTGACGAGGTCCCCGTAACCAGACCCCAAAGTTCCGCAAACATTCGTATCGCCCCGGGACCCAAACACGGTGAGTTTTGACAAGGATTTCGTAACCGGACCCCGAAGTTCCCCGAACGTTCGTATCACCCCGGGACCAAAAATCAGTGAGTAATAGCATACAAAATTGGCCGGAATGTATAAATCTGCGTGTTTTGTCGAGGTCCCCGTTACCGGAGCATGAAGTTCCCCGAATGTTCGTATCGCCCCATAACCGAAAAACAGTGAGTAATAGCATACAAAACTGGCCAGTATGTATAAAATCTGCGAGTTTTGACGAGGTCCCTGTTACCGGAGCCCGAAGTTCCCCGAATGTTCATATCGCCCCGTGACCCAAAATCATTGAGTAATAGCGTACAAAACTGGCTAGAGTGTATAAAATATGCGAGTTTTGACGAGTTCGCCGTAACCAGACCCCGAAGTTCCCCAAGCAATCTTATCGTCCCGAGACCCAAACACGGTGAGTAATAGCATACAAAACTGGCTACAATGGACCAAAACTACGACTTTTGACGAGGTTTTCATAATTGGACCACGAAGTTCCCCGACGTTCGTCTCGCCCTGGGACCAACAATTAGTGTGTAATAGCATGGGAAAATGGTCAGAATGTACCAAATCTGTGAGTTTTAACGAGGTCCCCGTAACATGTCCCTAGATTCCGCGGAACGTTTGGATCGTCGTGTGACCCAAAATCAGTGAGTAATAGCATACAAAACTACGTGAATTTATAAAATCTGCGAGTTTTGACGAGGTTTTCATAACGGACCCCGAAGTTCCCGAAACGTTCGTACGGCCCCGGGACCCAAAATATGTGAGTAATAGCATACAAAACTGGTCAGAATGGACCAAATCTGCGAGTCTTGACGAGGTTTTCGTAACCGGAGCCCTTAGTTCCCCGAACGTTCGTATCGCCCTCGGACTAAAAATCGGTGAGTAATAGCATGAAAAAATGGACAAAATGGACCAAATCTGTGAGTTTTAACGAGGTCCCCATAAACTGTCCCCTGATTTCGCAGAATGTTCGGATCGCCCCGTGTCACAAAATCAGTGAGTAATAGCATACAAACCCGGCCATAATGTATAAAATCTACGAGTTTTGACGAGCTCCCCGTAACCGGAAACCGAAGTTACCCGAACATTCGTATCGCCACGGGACCCAAAATCAGTGAGTAATAGCATATAAAACTGGCCAGAATGTATAAATTCTGTGAATTTTGACGAGGTCCTCATAAATGCTCCCCGAAGTTCCCCGAACAATGGGATCGCCCCGGGACCCAAGATCAGTGAGTAGTAGAAGGGAAAACTGGCCACATTGGACCAAATCCGTTAGTTTGGCCGAAGTCCCCTTAAGCGGTCCCTAGATTTCGCGGAACGTTCGGATCGCCCTGTGACCCAAAATCAGTGAGTAAAAGCATACAAAACTAGCTAGAATGTATAAAAATCTGTGAGTTTTGACGAGGTTTTCGTAACCGAACCCCGAAGTTCCACAAACATTCGTATCGCCTCGGGACCCAAAATATGTGAGTAATAGCATACAAAACTGGCCAGAATGTAAAAAATATGCGAGTTTTGACGAGATCCCCGTAACCAGACCCCGAAGTTCCGCAAACATTCGTATCATCCCGGGACCCAAACAGGATGAGTAATAGCATACAAAACTGGCTAGAATGGACCAAATCTACGAGTTTTGACGAGGTTTTCGTAACTGGACCCCGAAATTCCCCGAACGTTCGTATCGCCCCGGGACTAAAAATCAGAGAGAAATAGCATGAAAAAATGGACAGAATGGACCAAATCTGCGAGTTTTAACGAGATCCCCGTAAACTGTCCCCAGATTTCGCAGAATGTTCGCATCGCCCCGTGTCACAAAATCAGTGAGTAATAGCATACAAACCCGGCCATAATGTATGAAATCTACGAGTTTCGACGAGCTCCCCGTAACTGGAAATCGAAGTTATCCGAACATTCGTATCGCCACGGGACCCAAAATCAGTGAGTAATAGCATATAAAACTGGCCAGAATGTATAAATTCTGCGAGTTTTGACGACGTCCCCATCAACGCTCCCCGAAGTTCCCCGAACGTTGGGATCGCCCCGGGACCCAAAATCAGTGAGTAGTAGGAGGGAAA
Organism: Hordeum vulgare subsp. vulgare; assembly: GCF_904849725.1. NCBI lineage: Eukaryota > Viridiplantae > Streptophyta > Magnoliopsida > Poales > Poaceae > Hordeum > Hordeum vulgare. The sequence continues at coordinate 494,746 of NC_058520.1, read as the reverse complement.
ACTGGCCACATTGGACCAAATCTGTTAGTTTGGCCGAAGTCCCCTTAACCGGTCCGTAGATTTCGCGGATCGTTCGGATCGCCCTCTGACCCAAAATAAGTGAGTAATAGCATACAAAACTAGCTAAAATGTATAAAAATCTGTGAGTTTTGATGAGGTTTTCAGAACCGAACCTCGAAGTTCCCCAAACATTCGTATCTCCTCGGGACCCAAAATATTTGAGTAATAGCATAAAAAACTGGCCAGAATGTAAAAAATATGCGAGTTTTGACGAGGTCCCCGTAACCAGACCCCGAAATTCCGCAAACATTCTTATCGCCCCGGGACCCAAACACGATGAGTAATAGCATACAAAACTGGCTAGAATGGACCAAATCTACGAGTTTTGACGAGGTTTTCGTAACTGGACCCCGAAGTTCCCCGAACGTTCGTATCGCCCCGGGACTAAAAATCGGAGAGTAATAGCATGAAAAAATGGACATAATGGACCAAATCTGTGAGTTTTAACGAGGTCCCCATAAACTGTCCACAGATTTCGCAGAATGTTCGCATCGCCCCGTGTCACAAAATCAGTGAGTAATAGCATACAAACCCGGCCATAATGTATGAAATCTACGAGTTTTGACGAGCTCCCCGTAACTGGAAACCGAAGTTACCCGAAAATTCGTATCGCCACGGGACCCAAAATCAGTGAGTAATAGCATATAAAACGGGCCAGAATGTATAAATTCTGCGAGTTTTGACGAGGTCCACATCAACGCTCCCCGAAGTTCCCCGGACGTTGGGACCGCCCCGGGACCCAGAATCAGTGAGTAGTAGGAGGGAAAACTGGCCACATTGGACCAAATCTGTTAGTTTGGCCGAAGTCCCCTTAACCGGTCCCTAGATTTCGCGGAACGTTTGGATCGCCCTGTGACCCAAAATCAGTGAGTAATAGCATACAAAACTAGCTAAAATGTATAAAAATCTGTGAGGTTTGATGAGGTTTTCGTAACCGAACCCCGAAGTTCCCCAAACATTCGTATCTCCTCGGGACCCAAAATATGTGAGTAATAGCATAAGTAATTGGCCAGAATGTAAAAAATATGCGAGTTTCGACGAGGTCCCCGTAACCAAACCCCGAAGTTCCGCAAACATTCTTATCGCCCCGGGACCCAAACACGGTGAGTAATAGCATACAAAACAGGCTAGAATGGACCAAATCTACGAGTCTTGACGAGGTTTTCGTAACTGGAACCCTTAGTTCCCCGAACGTTCGTATCGCCCTGGGACTAGAAATCGGTGAGTAATAGCATGAAAAAATGGACAAAATGGACCAAATCTGTGAGTTTTAACGAGGTCCCCGTAAACTGTCCCCAAATTTCGTAGAATGTTCGGATCGCCCCGTCTCACAAAATCAGTGAGTAATAGCATACAAACCCGGCCATAATGTATAAAATCTACGAGTTTTGACGAGCTCCCCGTAACTGGAAACCGAAGTGACCCGAACATTCGTATCGCCACGGGACCCAAAATCAGTGAGTAATAGCATATAAAACTAGCCAGAATGTATAAATTCTGTGAATTTTGACGAGGTCCTCATAAACGCTCCCCAAAGTTCCCCGAACGTTGGGATCGCCCTGGGACCCAAAATCAGTGAGTAGTAGAAGGGAAAACTGGCCACATTGGACCAAATCTGTTAGTTTGGCCGAAGTCCCCTTAAGCGGTCCCTAGATTTTGCGGAACGTTCGGATCACCCTGTGACCCAAAATTAGTGAGTAATAGCATACAAAACTAGCTAGAATGTATAAAAATCTTTGAGTTTTGACGAGGTTTTCGTAACCGAACCCCGAAGTTCCCCAAACATTCGTATCGCCTCGGGACCCAAAATATGTGAGTAATAGCATACAAAACAGGCCAGAATGTAAAAAATATGCGAGTTTTGAATAGGTCCCCGTAACCAGACCCCGAAGTTCCGCAAACATTTGTATCATCCCGGGACCCAAACACGATGAGTAATAGCATACAAAACTGGCTAGAATGGACCAAATCTACGAGTTTTGATGAGGTTTTCGTAACTGGACCCCGAAGTTCCCCGAACGTTCGTATCGCCCCTGGACTAAAAATCGGAGAGTAATAGCATAAAAAATGGACAGAGTGGACCAAATCTGTGAGTTTTAACGAGGTCCCCGTAAACTGTCCCCAGATTTCGAAGAATGTTCGGATCGCCCCGTGTCACAAAATCAGTGAGTAATAGCATACAAACCCGGCCATAATGTATGAAATCTACGAGTTTTGACGAGCTCGCCGTAACTGGAAACCGAAGTTACCCGAACATTCGTATCGCCACGGGACCCAAAATCAGTGAGTAATAGCATATAAAACTGGCCAGAATGTATAAATTCTGCGAGTTTTGACGAGGTCCCCATCAACAATCCCCGAAGTTCCCCGAACGTTGGGATCGCCCCGGGACCCAAAATCAGTGAGTAGTAGAAGGGAAAACTGGCCACATTGGACCAAATCTGTTAGTTTGGCCGAAGTCCCCTTAACCGGTCCGTAGATTTCGCGGAACGTTCGGATCGCCCTGTTACCCAAAATCAGCGAGTAATAGCATACAAAACTAGCTAGAATGTATAAAAATCTGTGAGTTTTGATGAGGTTTTCGTAACCGAACCCCGAAGTTCCCCAAACATTAGTATCTCCTCGGGACCCAAAATATGTGAGTAATAGCATAAATAACTGGCCAGAATGTAAAAAATATGCGAGTTTTGACAAGGTCCCCGTAACCAGACCCCGAAGTTCCGCAAACATTCTTATCACCCCGGGACCCAAACACGGTGAGTAATAGCATACGAAACTGGCTAGAATGGACCAAATCTACGAGTCTTGACGAGGTTTTCGTAACCGGACCCCTTAGTTCCCCGAACGTTCGTATCGCCCTGGGACTAAAAATCGGTGAGAAATAGCATGAAAAAATGGACAAAATGGACCAAATCTGTGAGCTTTAACGAGGTCCCCGTAAACTGTCCCCAGATTTCGCAGAATGTTCGGATCGCCCCGTCTCACAAAATCAGTGAGTAATAGCATACAAACCCGGCCATAATGTATAAAATCTACGAGTTTTGACGAGCTCCCCGTAACTGGAAACCGAAGTTACCCGAACATTCGTATCGCCACAGGACCCAAAATCAGTGAGTAATAGCATATAAAACTGGCCAGAATGTATAAATTCTGTGAATTTTGACGAGGTCCTCATAAACGCTCCCCGAAGTTCCCCGAACGTTGGGATCGCCCCGGGACCCAAAATCAGTGAGTAGTAGAAGGGAAAACTGGCCACATTGCAACAAATCCGTTAGTTTGGCCGAAGTCCCCTTAAGAGGTCCCTAGATTTTGCGGAACGTTCCGATCGCCCTGTGTCCCAAAATCAATGAGTAATAGCATGCAAAACTAGCTAGAATGTATAAAAATCTGTAAGTTTTGACGAGGTTTTCGTAACCGAACCCCGAAGTTCCCCAAACATTCGTATCGCCTCGGGACCCAAAATATGTGAGTAATAGCATACAAAACTGGCCAGAATGTAAAAAATATGCGAGTTTTGAAGAGGTCCCCGTAACCAGACCCCGAAGTTCCGCAAACATTCGTATCATCCCTGGCCAGTATGTATAAAATCTGCGAGTTTTCACGCGGTCCCTGTTACCGGAGCTCGAAGTTCCCCGAATGTTCATATCGCCCCGTGACCCAAAATCAGTGAGTAATAGCGTACAAAACTGGCTAGATTGTATAAAATATGCGAGTTTTGACGAGTTTGCCGTAACCAGACCCCGAAGTTCCCCAAGCTTTCGTATCATCCCGGGACCCAAACACGATGAGTAATAGCATACAAAACTGGCTAGAATGGACCAAATCTACGAGTTTTGACGAGGTTTTCGTAACTGGACCCCGAAGTTCCCCGAACGTTCGTATCGCCCCGGGACTAAAAATCGGAGAGTAATAGCATGAAAAAATGGACAGAATGGATCAAATCTGTGAGTTTTAACGAGGTCCCCGTAAACTGTCCCCAGATTTCGCAGAATGTTCGGATCGCCCCGTGTCACAAAATCAGTGAGTAATAGCATACAAACCCGGCCATAATGTATGAAATCTACGAGTTTTGACGAGCTCCCCGTAATTGGAAACCGAAGTTACCCGAACATTCGTATCGCCACGGGACCCAAAATCAGTGAGTAATAGCATATAAAACTGGCCAGAATGTATAAATTCTGCGAGTTTTGACGACGTCCCCATCAACGCTCCCCGAAGTTCCCCGTACGTTGGGATCGCCCCGGGACCCAAAATCAGTGAGTAGTAGGAGGGAAAACTGGCCACATTGGACCAAATCTGTTCGTTTGGCCGAAGTCCCCTTAACCGGTCCCTAGATTTTGCGGAACGTTTGGATCGCCCTATGACCCAAAATCAGTGAGTAATAGCATACAAAACTAGCTAGAATGTATAAAAATCTGTGAGTTTTGACGAGGTTTTCGTAACCGAACCCCGGAGTTCCCCAAACATTCGTATCGCCTCGGGACCCAAAATATGTGAGTAATAGCATACAAAACTGGCCAGAATGTAAAAAATATGCGAGTTTTGACGAGGTCCCCGTAACCAGACCCCAAAGTTCCGCAAACATTCGTATCGCCCCGGGACCCAAACACGGTGAGTTTTGACAAGGATTTCGTAACCGGACCCCGAAGTTCCCCGAACGTTCGTATCACCCCGGGACCAAAAATCAGTGAGTAATAGCATACAAAATTGGCTGGAATGTATAAATCTGCGTGTTTTGTCGAGGTCCCCGTTACCGGAGCATGAAGTTCCCCGAATGTTCGTATCGCCCCATAACCGAAAAACAGTGAGTAATAGCATACAAAACTGGCCAGTATGTATAAAATCTGCGAGTTTCGACGAGGTCCCTGTTACCGGAGCCCGAAGTTCCCCGAATGTTCATATCGCCCCGTGACCCAAAATCATTGAGTAATAGCGTACAAAACTGGCTAGAGTGTATAAAATATGCGAGTTTTGACGAGTTCGCCGTAACCAGACCCCGAAGTTCCCCAAGCAATCTTATCGTCCCGAGACCCAAACACGGTGAGTAATAGCATACAAAACTGGCTACAATGGACCAAAACTACGACTTTTGACGAGGTTTTCATAATTGGACCCCGAAGTTCCCCGACGTTCGTCTCGCCCTGGGACCAACAATTAGTGTGTAATAGCATGGGAAAATGGTCAGAATGTACCAAATCTGTGAGTTTTAACGAGGTCCCCGTAACATGTCCCTAGATTCCGCGGAACGTTTGGATCGTCGTGTGACCCAAAATCAGTGAGTAATAGCATACAAAACTACGTGAATTTATAAAATCTGCGAGTTTTGACGAGGTTTTCATAACGGACCCCGAAGTTCCCGAAACGTTCGTACGGCCCCGGGACCCAAAATATGTGAGTAATAGCATACAAAACTGGTCAGAATGGACCAAATCTGCGAGTCTTGACGAGGTTTTCGTAACCGGAGCCCTTAATTCCCCGAACGTTCGTATCGCCCTCGGACTAAAAATCGGTGAGTAATAGCATGAAAAAATGGACAAAATGGACCAAATCTGTGAGTTTTAACGAGGTCCCCATAAACTGTCCCCTGATTTCGAAGAATGTTCGGATCGCCCCGTGTCACAAAATCAGTGAGTAATAGCATACAAACCCGGCCATAATGTATAAAATCTACGAGTTTTGACGAGCTCCCCGTAACCGGAAACCGAAGTTACCCGAACATTCGTATCGCCACGGGACCCAAAATCAGTGAGTAATAGCATATAAAACTGGCCAGAATGTATAAATTCTGTGAATTTTGACGAGGTCCTCATAAATGCTCCCCGAAGTTCCCCGAACAATGGGATCGCCCCGGGACCCAAGATCAGTGAGTAGTAGAAGGGAAAACTGGCCACATTGGACCAAATCAGTTAGTTTGGCCGAAGTCCCCTTAAGCGGTCCCTAGATTTCGCGAAACGTTCGGATCGCCCTGTGACCCAAAATCAGTGAGTAAAAGCATACAAAACTAGCTAGAATGTATAAAAATCTGTGAGTTTTGACGAGGTTTTCGTAACCGAACCCCGAAGTTCCACAAACATTCGTATCGCCTCGGGACCCAAAATATGTGAGTAATAGCATACAAAACTGGCCAGAATGTAAAAAATATGCGAGTTTTGACGAGATCCCCGTAACCAGACCCCGAAGTTCCGCAAACATTCGTATCATCCCGGGACCCAAACAGGATGAGTAATAGCATACAAAACTGGCTAGAATGGACCAAATCTACGAGTTTTGACGAGGTTTTCGTAACTGGACCCTGAAGTTCCCCGAACGTTCGTATCGCCCCGGGACTAAAAATCAGAGAGTAATAGCATAAAAAATGGACAGAATGGACCAAATCTGTGAGTTTTAACGAGGTCCCCGTAAACTGTCCCCAAATTTCGCAGAATGTTCGGATCGCCCCGTGTCACAAAATCAGTGAGTAATAGCATACAAACCCGGCCATAATGCATGAAATCTACGAGTTTCGACGAGCTCCCCGTAACTGGAAATCGAAGTTACCCGAACATTCGTATCGCCACGGGACCCAAAATCGGTGAGTAATAGCATATAAAACTGGCCAGAATGTATAAATTCTGCGAGTTTTGACGACGTCCCCATCAACGCTCCCCGAAGTTCCCCGAACGTTGGGATCGCCCCGGGACCCAAAATCAGTGAGTAGTAGGAGGCAAAACTCGCCACATTGGACCAAATCTGTTAGTTTGGCCGAAGTCCCCTTAACCGGTCCGTAGATTTCGCGGAACATTCGGATCGCCCTGTGACCCAAAATCAGCGAGTAATAGCATACAAAACTAGCTAGAATGTATAAAAATCTGTGAGTTTTGATGAGGTTTTCGTAACCGAACCCTGAAGTTCCCCAAACATTAGTATCTCCTCGGGACCCAAAATATGTGAGTAATAGCATAAATAACTAGCCAGAATATAAAAAATATGCGAGTTTTGACAAGGTCCCCGTAACCAGACCCCGAAGTTCCGCAAACATTCTTATCGGACCCAAACACGATGAGTAATAGCATACAAAACTGGCTAGAATGGACCAAATCTACGAGTCTTGACGAGGTTTTCATAACCGGACCCCTTAGTTCCCCGAACATTCGTATCGCCCCGGGACTAAAAATCGGAGAGTAATAGCATGAAAAAATGGACAAAATGGACCAAATCTGTGAGTTTTAACGAGGTCCCCGTAAACTGTCCCCAGATTTCGCAGAATGTTCGGATCGCCCCGTCTCACAAAATCAGTGAGTAATAGCATACAAACCCGGCCATAATGTATGAAATCTACGAGTTTTGACGAGCTCCCCGTAACTGGAAACCGAAGTTACCCGAAAATTCGTATCGCCACGGGACCCAAAATCAGTGAGTAATAGCATATAAAACGGGCCAGAATGTATAAATTCTGCGAGTTTTGACGAGGTCCACATCAACGCTCCCCGAAGTTCCCCGGACGTTGGGACCGCCCCGGGACCCAAAATCAGTGAGTAGTAGGAGGGAAAACTGGCCACATTGGACCAAATCTGTTAGTTTGGCCGAAGTCCCCTTAACCGGTCCCTAGATTTCGCGGAACGTTTGGATCGCCCTGTGACCCAAAATCAGTGAGTAATAGCATACAAAACTAGCTAAAATGTATAAAAATCTGTGAGGTTTGATGAGGTTTTCGTAACCGAACCCCGAAGTTCCCCAAACATTCGTATCTCCTCGGGACCCAAAATATGTGAGTAATAGCATAAGTAATTGGCCAGAATGTAAAAAATATGCGAGTTTCGACGAGGTCCCCGTAACCAGACCCCGAAGTTCCGCAAACATTCTTATCGCCCCGGGACCCAAACACGGTGAGTAATAGCATACAAAACAGGCTAGAATGGACCAAATCTACGAGTCTTGACGAGGTTTTCGTAACTGGAACCCTTAGTTCCCCGAACGTTCGTATCGCCCTGGGACTAGAAATCGGTGAGTAATAGCATGAAAAAATGGACAAAATGGACCAAATCTGTGAGTTTTAACGAGGTCCCCGTAAACTGTCCCCAAATTTCGTAGAATGTTCGGATCGCCCCGTCTCACAAAATCAGTGAGTAATAGCATACAAACCCGGCCATAATGTATAAAATCTACGAGTTTTGACGAGCTCCCCGTAACTGGAAACCGAAGTTACCCGAACATTCGTATCGCCACGGGACCCAAAATCAGTGAGTAATAGCATATAAAACTAGCCAGAATGTATAAATTCTGTGAATTTTGACGAGGTCCTCATAAACGCTCCCCGAAGTTCCCCGAACGTTGGGATCGCCCTGGGACCCAAAATCAGTGAGTAGTAGAAGGGAAAACTGGCCACATTGGACCAAATCTGTTAGTTTGGCCGAAGTCCCCTTAAGCGGTCCCTAGATTTTGCGGAACGTTCGGATCACCCTGTGACCCAAAATTAGTGAGTAATAGCATACAAAACTAGCTAGAATGTATAAAAATCTTTGAGTTTTGACGAGGTTTTCGTAACCGAACCCCGAAGTTCCCCAAACATTCGTATCGCCTCGGGACCCAAAATATGTGAGTAATAGCATCAAAAACTGGCCAGAATGTAAAATATATGCGAGTTTTGATGAGGTCCCCGTAACCAGACCCCGAAGTTCCGCAAACATTCGTATCGCCCCGGGACCCAAACACGATGAGTAATAGCATACAAATCTGGCTAGAATGGACCAAATCTACGAGTCTTGACGAGGTTTTCGAAATCGGACCCCTTAGTTCCCCGAACGTTCGTATCGCCCTCGGACTAAAAATCGGTGAGTAATGGCATGAAAAAATGGACAAAATGGACCAAATATGTGAGTTTTAACGAGGTCCCCGTAAACTGTCCCCAGATTTCGCAGAATGTTCGGATCGCCCCATGTCACAATATCAGTGAGTAATAGCATACAAACCCGGCCATAATGTATAAAATCTACGAGTTTTGACGAGCTCCCCATAACCGGAAACCGAAGATACCCAAACATTCGTATCGCCACGGGACCCAAAATCAGTGAGTAATAGCATTTAAAACTGGCCAGAATGTATAAATTCTGTGAATTTTGACGAGGTCCTCATAAACGCTCCCCGAAGTTCCCCGAACGTTGGGATCGCCCCGGGACCCAAAATCAGTGACTACTAGAAGGGAAAACTGGCCACATTGGACCAAATCTGTTAGTTTGGCCGAAGTCCCCTTAAGCGGTCCCTAGATTTTACCGAACGTTCGGATCGCCCTGTTACCCAAAATCAGCGAGTAATAGCATACAAAACTAGCTAGAATGTATAAAAATCTGTGAGTTTTGATGAGGTTTTCGTAACCGAACCCCGAAGTTCCCCAAACATTCGTATCTCCTCGGGACCCAAAATATGTGAGTAATAGCATAAATAACTGGCCAGAATGTAAAAAATATGCGAGTTTTGACAAGGTCCCCGTAACCAGACCCCGAAGTTCCGCAAACATTCGTATCGCCCCGGGACCCAAACACGGTGAGTAATAGCATACAAAACTGGCTAGAATGGACCAAATCTACGAGTCTTGACGAGGTTTTCGTAACCGGAGCCCTTAGTTCCCCGAACGTTCGTATCGCCCTCGGACTAAAAATCGGTGAGTAATAGCATGAAAAAATGGACAAAATGGACCAAATCTGTGAGTTTTAACGAGGTCCCCATAAACTGTCCCCTGATTTCGCAGAATGTTCGGATCGCCCCGTGTCACAAAATCAGTGAGTAATAGCATACAAACCCGGCCATAATGTATAAAATCTACGAGTTTTGACGAGCTCCCCGTAACCGGAAACCGAAGTTACCCGAACATTCGTATCGCCACGGGACCCAAAATCAGTGAGTAATAGCATATAAAACTGGCCAGAATGTATAAATTCTGTGAATTTTGACGAGGTCCTCATAAATGCTCCCCGAAGTTCCCCGAACAATGGGATCGCCCCGGGACCCAAGATCAGTGAGTAGTAGAAGGGAAAACTGGCCACATTGGACCAAATCCGTTAGTTTGGCCGAAGTCCCCTTAAGCGGTCCCTAGATTTCGCGAAACGTTCGGATCGCCCTGTGACCCAAAATCAGTGAGTAAAAGCATACAAAACTAGCTAGAATGTATAAAAATCTGTGAGTTTTGACGAGGTTTTCGTAACCGAACCCCGAAGTTCCACAAACATTCGTATCGCCTCGGGACCCAAAATATGTGAGTAATAGCATACAAAACTGGCCAGAATGTAAAAAATATGCGAGTTTTGACGAGATCCCCGTAACCAGACCCCGAAGTTCCGCAAACATTCGTATCATTCCGGGACCCAAACAGGATGAGTAATAGCATACAAAACTGGCTAGAATGGACCAAATCTACGAGTTTTGACGAGGTTTTCGTAACTGGACCCTGAAGTTCCCCGAACGTTCGTATCGCCCCGGGACTAAAAATCAGAGAGTAATAGCATAAAAAATGGACAGAATGGACCAAATCTGTGAGTTTTAACGAGGTCCCCGTAAACTGTCCCCAAATTTCGCAGAATGTTCGGATCGCCCCGTGTCACAAAATCAGTGAGTAATAGCATACAAACCCGGCCATAATGCATGAAATCTACGAGTTTCGACGAGCTCCCCGTAACTGGAAATCGAAGTTACCCAAACATTCGTATCGCCACGGGACCCAAAATCGGTGAGTAATAGCATATAAAACTGGCCAGAATGTATAAATTCTGCGAGTTTTGACGACGTCCCCATCAACGCTCCCCGAAGTTCCCCGAACGTTGGGATCGCCCCGGGACCCAAAATCAGTGAGTAGTAGGAGGCAAAACTGGCCACATTGGACCAAATCTGTTAGTTTGGCCGAAGTCCCCTTAACCGGTCCGTAGATTTCGCGGAACATTCGGATCGCCCTGTGACCCAAAATCAGCGAGTAATAGCATACAAAACTAGCTAGAATGTATAAAAATCTGTGAGTTTTGATGAGGTTTTCGTAACCGAACCCTGAAGTTCCCCAAACATTAGTATCTCCTCGGGACCCAAAATATGTGAGTAATAGCATAAATAACTAGCCAGAATATAAAAAATATGCGAGTTTTGACAAGGTCCCCGTAACCAGACCCCGAAGTTCCGCAAACATTCTTATCGGACCCAAACACGATGAGTAATAGCATACAAAACTGGCTAGAATGGACCAAATCTACGAGTCTTGACGAGGTTTTCATAACCGGACCCCTTAGTTCCCTGAACATTCGTATCGCCCCGGGACTAAAAATCGGAGAGTAATAGCATGAAAAAATGGACAAAATGGACCAAATCTGTGAGTTTTAACGAGGTCCCCGTAAACTGTCCCCAGATTTCGCAGAATGTTCGGATCGCCCCGTCTCACAAAATCAGTGAGTAATAGCATACAAACCCGGCCATAATGTATGAAATCTACGAGTTTTGACGAGCTCCCCGTAACTGGAAACCGAAGTTACCCGAAAATTCGTATCGCCACGGGACCCAAAATCAGTGAGTAATAGCATATAAAACGGGCCAGAATGTATAAATTCTGCGAGTTTTGACGAGGTCCACATCAACGCTCCCCGAAGTTCCCCGGACGTTGGGACCGCCCCGGGACCCAAAATCAGTGAGTAGTAGGAGGGAAAACTGGCCACATTGGACCAAATCTGTTAGTTTGGCCGAAGTCCCCTTAACCGGTCCCTAGATTTCGCGGAACGTTTGGATCGCCCTGTGACCCAAAATCAGTGAGTAATAGCATACAAAACTAGCTAAAATGTATAAAAATCTGTGAGGTTTGATGAGGTTTTCGTAACCGAACCCCGAAGTTCCCCAAACATTCGTATCTCCTCGGGACCCAAAATATGTGAGTAATAGCATAAGTAATTGGCCAGAATGTAAAAAATATGCGAGTTTCGACGAGGTCCCCGTAACCAGACCCCGAAGTTCCGCAAACATTCTTATCGCCCCGGGACCCAAACACGGTGAGTAATAGCATACAAAACAGGCTAGAATGGACCAAATCTACGAGTCTTGACGAGGTTTTCGTAACTGGAACCCTTAGTTCCCCGAACGTTCGTATCGCCCTGGGACTAGAAATCGGTGAGTAATAGCATGAAAAAATGGACAAAATGGACCAAATCTGTGAGTTTTAACGAGGTCCCCGTAAACTGTCCCCAAATTTCGTAGAATGTTCGGATCGCCCCGTCTCACAAAATCAGTGAGTAATAGCATACAAACCCGGCCATAATGTATAAAATCTACGAGTTTTGACGAGCTCCCCGTAACTGGAAACCGAAGTTACCCGAACATTCGTATCGCCACGGGACCCAAAATCAGTGAGTAATAGCATATAAAACTAGCCAGAATGTATAAATTCTGTGAATTTTGATGAGGTCCTCATAAACGCTCCCCGAAGTTCCCCGAACGTTGGGATCGCCCTGGGACCCAAAATCAGTGAGTAGTAGAAGGGAAAACTGGCCACATTGGACCAAATCTGTTAGTTTGGCCGAAGTCCCCTTAAGCGGTCCCTAGATTTTGCGGAACGTTCGGATCACCCTGTGACCCAAAATTAGTGAGTAATAGCATACAAAACTAGCTAGAATGTATAAAAATCTTTGAGTTTTGACGAGGTTTTCGTAACCGAACCCCGAAGTTCCCCAAACATTCGTATCGCCTCGGGACCCAAAATATGTGAGTAATAGCATCAAAAACTGGCCAGAATGTAAAATATATGTGAGTTTTGATGAGGTCCCCGTAACCAGACCCCGAAGTTCCGCAAACATTCGTATCGCCCCGGGACCCAAACACGATGAGTAATAGCATACAAATCTGGCTAGAATGGACCAAATCTACGAGTCTTGACGAGGTTTTCGAAATCGGACCCCTTAGTTCCCCGAACGTTCGTATCGCCCTCGGACTAAAAATCGGTGAGTAATGGCATGAAAAAATGGACAAAATGGACCAAATATGTGAGTTTTAACGAGGTCCCCGTAAACTGTCCCCAGATTTCGCAGAATGTTCGGATCGCCCCATGTCACAATATCAGTGAGTAATAGCATACAAACCCGGCCATAATGTATAAAATCTACGAGTTTTGACGAGCTCCCCATAACCGGAAACCGAAGATACCCAAACATTCGTATCGCCACGGGACCCAAAATCAGTGAGTAATAGCATTTAAAACTGGCCAGAATGTATAAATTCTGTGAATTTTGACGAGGTCCTCATAAACGCTCCCCGAAGTTCCCCGAACGTTGGGATCGCCCCGGGACCCAAAATCAGTGACTACTAGAAGGGAAAACTGGCCACATTGGACCAAATCTGTTAGTTTGGCCGAAGTCCCCTTAAGCGGTCCCTAGATTTTACCGAACGTTCCGATCGCCCTGTTACCCAAAATCAGCGAGTAATAGCATACAAAACTAGCTAGAATGTATAAAAATCTGTGAGTTTTGATGAGGTTTTCGTAACCAAACCCCGAAGTTCCCCAAACATTCGTATCTCCTCGGGACCCAAAATATGTGAGTAATAGCATAAATAACTGGCCAGAATGTAAAAAATATGCGAGTTTTGACAAGGTCCCCGTAACCAGACCCCGAAGTTCCGCAAACATTCGTATCGCCCCGGGACCCAAACACGGTGAGTAATAGCATACAAAACTGGCTAGAATGGACCAAATCTACGAGTCTTGACGAGGTTTTCGTAACCGGACCCCTTAGTTCCCCGAACGTTCGTATCGCCCTGGGACTAAAAATCGGTGAGAAATAGCATGAAAAAATGGACAAAATGGACCAAATCTGTGAGCTTTAACGAGGTCCCCGTAAACTGTCCCCAGATTTCGCAGAATGTTCGGATCGCCCCGTCTCACAAAATCAGTGAGTAATAGCATACAAACCCGGCCATAATGTATAAAATCTACGAGTTTTGACGAGCTCCCCGTAACTGGAAACCGAAGTTACCCGAACATTCGTATCGCCACAGGACCCAAAATCAGTGAGTAATAGCATATAAAACTGGCCAGAATGTATAAATTCTGTGAATTTTGACGAGGTCCTCATAAACGCTCCCCGAAGTTCCCCGAACGTTGGGATCGCCCCGGGACCCAAAATCAGTGAGTAGTAGAAGGGAAAACTGGCCACATTGCAACAAATCCGTTAGTTTGGCCGAAGTCCCCTTAAGAGGTCCCTAGATTTTGCGGAACGTTCCGATCGCCCTGTGTCCCAAAATCAGTGAGTAATAGCATGCAAAACTAGCTAGAATGTATAAAAATCTGTAAGTTTTGACGAGGTTTTCGTAACCGAACCCCGAAGTTCCCCAAACATTCGTATCGCCTCGGGACCCAAAATATGTGAGTAATAGCATACAAAACTGGCCAGAATGTAAAAAATATGCGAGTTTTGAAGAGGTCCCCGTAACCAGACCCCGAAGTTCCGCAAACATTTGTATCATCCCGGGACCCAAACACGATGAGTAATAGCATACAAAACTGGCTAGAATGGACCAAATCTACGAGTTTTGACGAGGTTTTCGTAACTGGACCCTGAAGTTCCCCGAACGTTCGTATCGCCCCGGGACTAAAAATCGGAGAGTAATAGCATAAAAAATGGACAGAATGGACCAAATCTGTGAGTTTTAACGAGGTCCCCGTAAACTGTCCCCAAATTTCGCAGAATGTTCGGATCGCCCCGTGTCACAAAATCAGTGAGTAATAGCGTACAAACCCGGCCATAATGCATGAAATCTACGAGTTTTGACGAGCTCCCCGTAACTGGAAACCGAAGTTACCCGAACATTCGTATCGCCACGGGACCCAAAATCAGTGAGTAATAGCATCTAAAACTGGCCAGAATGTATAAATTCTGCGAGTTTTGACGAGGTCCCCATCAACGCTCCCCGAAGTTCCCCGAACGTTGGGATCGCCCCGGGACCCAAAATCAGTGAGTAGTAGGAGGCAAAACTGGCCACATTGGACCAAATCTGTTAGTTTGGCCGAAGTCCCCTTAACCGGTCCGTAGATTTCGCGGAACATTCGGATCGCCCTGTGACCCAAAATCAGCGAGTAATAGCATACAAAACTAGCTAGAATGTATAAAAATCTGTGAGTTTTGATGAGGTTTTCGTAACCGAACCCTGAAGTTCCCCAAACATTAGTATCTCCTCGGGACCCAAAATATGTGAGTAATAGCATAAATAACTAGCCAGAATATAAAAAATATGCGAGTTTTGACAAGGTCCCCGTAACCAGACCCCGAAGTTCCGCAAACATTCTTATCGGACCCAAACACGGTGAGTAATAGCATACAAAACTGGCTAGAATGGACCAAATCTACGAGTCTTGACGAGGTTTTCATAACCGGACCCCTTAGTTCCCCGAACATTCGTATCGCCCTGGGACTAAAAATCAGTGAGTAATAGCATGAAAAAATGGAAAAAATGGACCAAATCTGTGAGTTTTAACGAGGTCCCCGTAAACTGTCCCCAGATTTCGCAGAATGTTCGGATCGCCCCGTCTCACAAAATCAGTGAGTAATAGCATACAAACCCGGCCATAATGTATAAAATCTACGAGTTTTGACGAGCTCCCCGTAACTGGAAACCGAAGTTACCCGAACATTTGTATCGCCACGGGACCCAAAATCCGTGAGTAATAGCATATAAAACTGGCTAGAATGTATATATTCTGTGAATTTTGACGAGGTCCTCATAAACGCTCCCCGAAGTTCCCCGAACATTGGGATCGCCCCGGGACCCAAAATCAGTGAGTAGTAGAAGGGAAAACTGGCCACATTGGACCAAATCTGTTAGTTTCGCCGAAGTCCCCTTAAGCAGTCCCTAGATTTTGCGGAACGTTCGGATCGCCCTGTGACCCAAAATCAGTGAGTAATAGCATACAAAACTAGCTAGAATGTATAAAAATCTGTGAGTTTTGACGAGGTTTTCGTAACCGAACCCCGAAGTTCCCCAAACATTCGTATCGCCTCGGGACCCAAAATATGTGAGTAATAGCATACAAAACGAGCCAGAATGTAAAAAATATGTGAGTTTTGACAAGGTCCCCGTAACCAGACCCCGAAGTTCCGCAAACATTCGTATCACCCCGGGACCCAAACACGGTGAGTAATACCATACAAAACTGGCTAGAATGGACCAAATCTACGAGTTTTGACGAGGTTTTCGTAACTGGACCCCGAAGTTCCCCGAACGTTGTATCGCCCCGGGACTAAAAATCGGTGAGTAATAGCATGAAAAAATGGACAGAATGGACCAAATCTGTGAGTTTTAACGAGGTACCCTTAAACTATCCCCAGATTTCGCAGAATGTTCGGATCGCCCCGTGTCACAAAATCAGTGAGTAATAGCATACAAACCCGGCCATAATGTATGAAATCTACGAGTTTTGACGAGCTCCCCGTAACTGGAAACCGAAGTTACTTGACCATTCGTATCGCCACGGGACCCAAAATCAGTGAGTAATAGCATATAAAACTGGCCAGAATGTATAAATTATGCGAGTTTTGACGATGTCCCCATAAACGCTCCCCGAAGTTCCCCAAACGTTGGGATCGCCCCGGGACCCAAAATCAGTGAGTAGTAGGAGGGAAAACTGGCCACATTGGACCAAATCTGTTAATTTGGCCGAAGTCCCCTTAACCGGTCCCTAGATTTCGCGGAACGTTCGGATCGCCCTGTGACCCAAAATCAGTGAGTAATAGCATACAAAACTAGCTAGAATGTATAAAAATCTGTGAGTTTTGACGAGGTTTTCGTAACCGAACCCCGAAGTTCCCCAAACATTCGTATCTCCTCGGGACCCAAAATATATGAGTAATAGCATCAAAAACTGGCCAGAATGTAAAATATATGCGAGTTTTGATGAGGTCCCCGTAACCAGACCCCGAAGTTCCGCAAACATTCGTATCGCCCCGGGACCCAAACACGGTGAGTAATAGCATACAAATCTGGCTAGAATGGACCAAATCTACGAGTCTTGACGAGGTTTTCGTAATCGGACCCCTTAGTTCCCCGAACGTTCGTATCGCCCTCGGACTAAAAATCGGTGAGTAATGGCATGAAAAAATGGACAAAATGGACCAAATATGTGAGTTTTAACGAGGTCCCCGTAAACTGTCCCCAGATTTCGCAGAATGTTCGGATCGCCCCATGTCACAATATCAGTGAGTAATAGCATACAAACCCGGCCATAATGTATAAAATCTACGAGTTTTGACGAGCTCCCCATAACCGGAAACCGAAGATACCCAAACATTCGTATCGCCACGGGACCCAAAATCAGTGAGTAATAGCATTTAAAACTGGCCAGAATGTATAAATTCTGTGAATTTTGACGAGGTCCTCATAAACGCTCCCCGAAGTTCCCCGAACGTTGGGATCGCCCCGGGAACCAAAATCAGTGACTACTAGAAGGGAAAACTGGCCACATTGGACCAAATCTGTTAGTTTGGCCGAAGTCCCCTTAAGCGGTCCCTAGATTTTGCCGAACGTTCGGATCGCCCTATGACCCAAAATTAGTGAGTAATAGCATACAAAACTAGCTAGAATGTATAAAAATCTGTGAGTTTTGACGAGGTTTTCGTAACCGAACCCCGAAGTTCCCCAAACATTCGTATCGCCTCGGGACCCAAAATATGTGAGTAATAGCATACAAAACTGGCCAGAATGTAAAAAATATGCGAGTTTTGACGAGGTCCCCGTAACCAGACCCCGAAGTTCCGCAAACATTCGTATCGCCCCGGGACCCAAACACGGTGAGTAATAGCATACAAAACTGGCTAGAATGGACCAAATCTACGAGTTTTGACGAGGTTTTCGTAACTGGACCCCGACGTTCCCCGAACGTTCGTATCGCCCCGGGACTAAAAATCGGTAAGTAATAGCATGAAAAAATGGACAGAAGGACCAAATCTGTGAGTTTTAACGAGGTCCCCGTCAACTCTCCCCAGATTTCGCAGAATGTTCGCATCGCCCCGTGTCACAAAATCAGTGAGTAATAGCATACGAACCCGGCCATAATGTATGAAATCTACGAGTTTTGACGACCTCCCCATAACTGGAAACCGAAGTTACCCGAACATTCGTATCGCCACGGGACCCAAAATCAGTGAGTAATAGCATATAAAACTGGCCAGAATGTATAAATTCTGCGAGTTTTGACGAGGTCCCCATCAACGCTCTCCGAAGTTCCCCGAACGTTGGGATCGCCCCGGGACCCAAAATCAGTGAGTAGGAGGAGGAAAAACTGGCCACATTGGACCAAATCTGTTAGTTTGTCCGAAGTCCCCTTAACCGGTCCCTAGATTTCGCGGAACGTTCGGATCGCCCTGTGACCCAAAATCAGCGAGTAATAGCATACAAAACTAGCTAGAATGTATAAAAATCTGTGAGATTTGATGAGGTTTTCGTAACCGAACCCCGAAGTTCCCCAAACATTAGTATCTCCTCGGGACCCAAAATATGTGAGTAATAGCGTAAATAACTGGCCAGAATGTACAAAATATGCGAGTTTTGACAAGGTCCCCGTAACCAGACCCCGAAGTTCCGCAAACATTCTTATCACCCCGTGTCGTGGTTTTGTCACGGCAGATGTCCTCGTGAAAGGACTTAGTACTGGAGCCATCGCACCTTGGTGGCGACTCAAAGGGGTTAAGCGGGAGAGACACGGCGATTTACCCAGGTTCGGCCCCTCGAGAAGAGGTAATAGCCTACGTCATGCTTTGTGTGTATTGATGTGGATTCGATTACAAGGAAGGCGTAGCTCGCCCTAACCTAGCACTCGATGATTTCTAACCTATCTCTCCCCCTCCAGACTCGCCTTTATATATAGGTCGAAGCCTCAGAGTTTACAAGAGTCCCTTCCTTTTTACAAATCGTGACCACCGCGGTCTCTAAGTCGCCGTCTTGTTGAACCCAGAGTCCTTCCATAAATCATAACCATCCTGCGACTTCGAACCGCCCGGACAGAGGCCCAACTAGCCTTAAAGGATGAATCGCCTTAACAGTAACCCGGCCCATATTTGGCGGGTCACAACTGCAGGCAATATCCCCAACATTAGGCCCCAAATTGACTTGAATCTTCATGCCAATGCCTCCATTTTAGTCGAAGGCGATTCACTCTTCTGTGTTCCTCCTTGCACCAGAAATCTTAACTCGCCAATTGGTGCCGGAAAAAGTCTCTGAGCCGCCAACGCATTTCCCATCAGTACTCTCCTTGGCCCTCGATTTTCGGGAACTCCAACACAATCTCAACGGATCTTTTGGGCGCATCATTATCCCAAAATTTTCGGATGTCATCATGGCGAATCTTTTCTTTCTCAACGGTTCCCGCTCACGGCGCCTCGATCCCCGCGCCCATCCTGATAAATAGGCGGAAGGGACAGGGCTGACACCGTCCACCTACCAGTCCCGTCGATTTCTCCACCATCATCACAGCGAGAAAAGACGCTCCGCATCCCGAAGGCTCCGCCGCCGGCCGCAATCTCTGCCTCCATCCGAAGAACTCCGGTGCTGCCCGCAGGCCGTTGCCGCCCGAGAAGCTCCGGCGCCGCCCGCAAACCGTCGCCGTTTGAGGAGCTCCGGCGCCACCAGCAAGCCGCTGCCGTTCGAAGAGCTTCAGCGCCGTTCGAGGGACTCCAGCGCCGCCCGCACGTCGTCGTCGTCGCCAGGCTCCATCGTCACCAACCTTCTTCGACCAAGATCTTCAGGTTAGGCCACTGCTTCCTTCTTTAAGGGTAGATTTAGTTCTTGTTCTTGCCGCCGCCATTGCCATAGCTTCGAAGCTCTATGTTCGCCACCATCTTAACTGTTGAACTGATTAGCCCGAGCGCCATTAGGGCACCTAGTGTTTCGGACAATGCTATCCATCCGTGCCCTTGCGAATTTTCGCAACAGACTAGTCTTTTTGAACATGAGGCACCACCCTGATCGCACACCGCTCATGTTTTAGCCACATCCGTAAGCTTTTATATCCGTTGGATAGATCCATTCCTCTTTCACTATTTGCAAAAAACTGTTTGGAAACCTCGTCCTTCCCTTAGTGTTTCGGAAAGAATAAATGTTACCACCCATAGTAGCATCGCTTCTGAAAATAGCCCTGCTCTGATAGGTCGCCACATCAATCCAACCCGGCCTCCCAATCTGGCGGGTTAAGCAGAAGCTAGTTCTGACTTACATAATAAATGCTCGAGACACGTAATACCATTTTCTTGCCTATTTGTAGCATGGGTGCCGTTTTCAAGAGCGATTGGCTCCCCACCAAAGTTGACGATGCTGTTTTGGCGAATTACGTGAAAGCGGGCTGCTTGGATCCTCAAGACGTCATTGGATGGCGCACCGGGTTAGGAGAAGACCTACCCAACCCTAAGGAAGGAGAGATAGTAGTTTTTGTGGAACACTTAGAACGGGGTTTTAAACCGCCCGGATCTAAATTCCTTAGAGACGCCCTGAATTTTATGAACGTCCGACTCCAGGATCTGGAACCCAATTCCATAAGCAACCTGAGTCAATTCCAAGTCCTTTGCGAAGCTTATTTGCGGATTGAGCCTTCCGTCCCTCTGTTTTGGTATTTCTTCCACTTGAATCGCCTGACGGAATTCCACAATGGCCCCAGTTTGGAACTCGGCGGGGTCAACGTCCAGCGTCGCCGGGACAGTCCGTTCCCTGCGCTCACTATGCCTATCCATCCCAAGGGCTGGGGTGAATCTTGGTTCTACTGCAAGGAAACACCCCTGCCGGCGAAAACAATCTTCAGGGTTACAGGCCAAGCCGCCTCCCAGTCAACTTCAAGCTCCCTGACAAGCTCACCGAGGAAGAAGAGTCGGAATTCGTCCGAATTCTGTCCGAACTGAGATCCTTGACGAATAACGGTCTCACTGGGGTTGACTTGATTCGCTGCTGGGTCGAATGGCGGATCCTTCCTCTGAGCCGCCGAGACGGCCTGATGTGCGATTTTGACGGTACTCTGGACCATCCCCAATGCTACTTCCACACAGCGTTAACGGAAAAAGACATAGTCACCATCATCAGGAAGCTGACCGGCGAACCTGCAGCGAAATGCGGCCAAATTGGCCTTAAGCCCTTCTACAAGATTAACCCGGCACCCAAGGTAACCAAAGCTAACTCGCCCTCAATTTTTATTTCATCTGGTTTACGGTCACCATGACTTCTTGCCATATCCCTTTCCAGAAAGGCAACAAGTTCTGGTCCAGGAGACCTAAGAAGCAAGCCATGAAGAGTGCTAAGCCGCCTTCCAAGAAAAACAAAGGCAAAGGCAAATCGGCTGCGGCCGAGCCATCTGAAGTCGACGAATCTCAAGCCGGCGACGCACTATCAGAGGTACCAATCCGTCCTCATCTTCACTCGCCACTCATCACCCTTTTAACTTTTACTTATCTCTCGCTCCTCTTATAACAGAATGAAGATAACGAGAGCCAGGAAGACTCTGTCGAGGTAATTTTCGTCTCTTCCGATTCATCTCCTTCTCCACCTAAGCCGGCCCGACGAATATGTGGGAAAGTACCTCTCTCACATCCAAATGCCCATTTGGACCCAAATTTCTTACTGAAGAAAACGCAGCACGCCTCGAAACGGAAAACGCGAAGTCATTCTGGCGACCTGACACCTGGCTTGCCAACAAGGAACAAAAGAAAACCAAGCGAGGTACCTCCTTTTCTTATTTGAGCAACCATTGTTCGTGCTGCTTTGGATCACAGTCCTAACCCGCCCGTATTATCGATGTACCAATTATGCAGGATTCTCCCCCCACTTCTGGCGACTCAGTGATGTCGACCCTTCCACCAATGATCCGAGTCCCGGGGTAAGTTCCTTGTCCTGATCCTTGAGAATAATACTCTTTTTAATAATAATTTTTAACACGCCTATCTCTTTCATTAGGGCGCAAGCCAAAAAGAGGAAGACCAGTGGATCAAACTCTGACGCCACTCCTGAACCTCCAAGGAAAGCTATTCCGACTCAAGAGGATCCGAGTCAAAACTAGCCGACAATTCAAGCAAACCCTCCTGAGTCGCCCAAAGGATCAACGGATGTCCCTAGATCACCGGTCATAATGGCGACAGCTGATGACCCAGATGCTGTGGTCATTACTGGTTTTGGTTTTTCCAAGCCGGCAGAGACAATCCTCTCCAACCATACAGCATCCCCTTCTCCATCAATTCTCGAGTCTGGGCCTTCCAAGGCGAAACTTTCTGACTATGCAGGTCTAGAGTTTAAAGAGCTCTGTTCTGGCTTCGCAAGTCGCCTGGAAGCGAGTTACGAGATGGAAAAGAATCTGCTGAAGATGTTAAATAACAAACATGAGGTAAAAATTTATACTCTATATTATCCTCAGTAACCCCCAAGGGCCGGGTCATCAGTAAAATGATGAGCCGGGTCTTTTAAAAGCTTCGCGACCAGTAACCCCCAAGGGCCGGGTCATCAGTAAAATGATGAGCCGGGTCTTTTAAATGCTTCGCGACCAGTAACCCCCAAGGGCCGGGTCATCAGTAAAATGATGAGCCGGGTCTTGATTTCTGTATAATTTCCCTTGAAAAATTATACATTAGCCCCCAAGTGTCAGGGGTATTGCCTTGCAATAATTCTGAGACTTGTCTCTGTTTTTAAATTTTGAACAGGAAAGCCTTGCCCAGACCGAACTGGCCCTGGGCGACTTAAGGAAGAACTTGGCTGACCAACAAGATGCCCGAGCTCAGTCGGAAGACAAATATAAGCTGGCTCTGGTTGAACTGGAAAAACTCAAAGCCGAGTTAGAAAGAACTCAGGCTGACCACAGCGCGGTTTTGACGAGAGCCGAAAAAGCAGAAGCAAAGCTGGCAACTATGCAGCAGGAGCTATCCGGCTTAAAGCGCCATATTTCCAACATGACTCAAGCCATCTTTGGTAAGCTTTACCTAACTCGCCAATCTTATCCTCTTTCTTAGGCAAAATTCCTCAATGTTTAATTTACCGGTTATTTAATCACAGGCTCGAGAGTCGCCAATCTGCAAGATGACAGCGTGTTGATGCTGAAGGCGATCTATACGCTGACGGAACAGCTGTACACAGGCAGTGTGCTGACCGTCAAAGCTGTGATTGGTGCAAAGGAGCCCATAACTTCTATCAAGAAGGTGCTTGGATATCTATCCACACTGCTTCCCCAGATCGGCGAGTTAACCCGATCAGCCGCCCGGAAGGGTGTCCTGACGGCTCTGAGTCGCTGCCTGGCGTATGCTCCAGAAATCAATTTGGAAGAAGTAGCTGTCGGCTTCCCTCAGCTTAAAGATGACGGCTCGGAGTTCGTGGAGGAAGACTACCAGAAGGTTGTCAAGGATTCTCGACTGGCCGCGACCCAACTCGCCGCCAGCCTTGACTTGACAAAATATCAGGCGGCTTACGATGACAAGAATAAGAAAATCAACCCGCCAACCTTCGTGGTGACCAACCTTATCCCTCGGCGACCCAAGAATCCCTTTGACTGGGAAACAGACCTGGCATCAATCTTGACCGATGAAGACGATTTTGCCTCTTTGTCCAGATGCAACTGGGTCTTGGGCGATTTACAAATCGAAGCTGGTCAAAGCTCACGCCAGGATTTAGCGGAATAGATTTTCCTTGAATTTGGCCCAAGAGTCATGTAATAGTCAGTACTATCTTTTGATGACATCTTCTGCAAAAAACCCTTATATCGCCTTTTAGGCGGTTTAAAATATTTTGTTAATCCTTATCAGAGTCGCCTGAAATGCTCAATCCGCCAAGGATGAAAGCCTTGAGCACCTTATCTGTGAAAAGAACCACAAACAGTTTTAACAAGTAAGCAGTGAGGATAAAGATTTCCAAGGTCAAATCATAACACGAGTAATTTTGTCGGCTCATACGGTCGCGACAGGAGGGGGCGAGTCAGGAAGCTCATGCACCCACCCTTAATGCAGGTTTCGTCGGCTCATACGGTCGCGACAGGAGGAGGCGAGTCAGAAAGCTCGTGCACCCACCCTTAATGCAGGTTTCGTCGGCTCATACGGTCGCGACAGGGGGAGGCGAGTCAGAAAGCTCGTGCACCCACCCTTAATGCAGGTTTCGTCGGCTCATACGGTCGCGACAGGGGGAGGCGAGTCAGAAAGCTCGTGCACCCACCCTTAATGCAGGTTTCGTCGGCTCATACGGTCGCGACAGGGGGAGGCGAGTCAGAAAGCTCGTGCACCCACCCTTAATGCAGGTTTCGTCGGCTCATACGGTCGCGACAGGGGGAGGCGAGTCAAAAAGCTCATGCACCCACCCGTAATGCAGGTTTCGTCGGCTCATACGGTCGCGACAGGGGGAGGCGAGTCAAAAAGCTCGTGCACCCACCCGTAATGCAGGTTTCGTCGGCTCATACGGTCGCGATAGGGGGAGGCGAGTGAGAAAGCTCGTGCACCCACCCTTAATGCATGTTCTGTCGGCTCATAAGGTCGCAACAGGATGTTATGAAACTGCATCTTTCTTTTTCTTAAAGAAGAAGCCCCCGAGTCAGGGAAACATTATATTATTCCATAATGAAAAATCGAAAAACTTACAAAGCATGGAGTTTTAAGAACTCAAGTGTAATAAGGCCGCAAATGGACAATATTCCAAGGGCGAGTTGACTCAGCCCCCGTAGTCGGTCGATCAGACCGAAGATCCATCAAGTAGTAAGAACCATTGCGGAGATTCTTGCTGACAACGAAAGGTCCCTCCCAAGGGGGCGAAAGCTTGTGCATGCCTGCCCGGTCTTGTATCAGTCGAAGCACCAAATCGCCTTCCTGGAAGGTCCGACTCTTCACCCGGCGACTATGATAACGCCGCAGATCTTGCTGATAGATCGCCGAGCGAGCCGCTGCTAAGTCACGTGCCTCTTCCAAGGCGTCCAAAGAGTCCTGACGCGCCAGCTCGTTGTCCTGCTCCACATATGCGGCGACTCTAAGAGAATCATGCCTTATGTCAGTAGGGAGGACGGCCTCTGCACCATAGACCAAGAAGAAAGGAGTGAACCCCGTGGACCGATTCGGGGTGGTTCGGATGCTCCATAATACCGAAGGTAACTCCTCCACCCAACATCCTGGAGTTCTTTCCAGGGGAATTATGAGCCGAGGTTTGATCCCTCGCAAAATTTCCTGATTCGCCCGCTCGGCCTGTCCGTTTGACTGCGGGTGAGCAACTGCAGAGATATCAAGCCGGATATGTTCACGGAGACAGAAATCCAGCATCGCTCCTTGGGACAAGTTAGTACCATTGTGTGTGATGATACTGTGCGGATATCCAAAACGGAAAATCAGCTTCTTCAGAAATTTTACCGCAGTCTCCACGTCGCAGGTCCCAACAAGCTCCGCCTCAATCCATTTAGTGAATTTATCAACCGCCACCAATAAGTGGGTTTTCCTGTTGGAGGACATCTTAAAGGGACCGACCATGTCCAGCCCCCAGACCGCGAAAGGCCAAGTAATGGGGATCATCTTCAATTCTTGAGCTGGCACATGAGCCTGTCTCCTGTATCGTTGGCACCCCTCGCACCGCCGCACTATATCTTCTGCATCTGCGTGAGCCATCAACCAGAAGAAACCATGTCGAAAGGCTTTTGATACCAAAGAACGTGACCCGGCGTGATGTCCGCAGTCTCCAGAATGGATGTCATTAAGGATTGTGCATCCTTCCTCGGAGGAAACGCACCGCTGAAAGACCCCTGAAGCACTTCGTTTATATAACTCGCCATTAATAATGACCATGGACTTGCTACGCCGAACAATCTGGCGAGCCAAAACTTCGTCAGTGGGTAACTCTCCACGAGCAAGATAAGCTAGATAAGGAAGAGCCCAATCCGGAGCGATATGGAGAGCCGCCACAAGCTGAGACTCGGGATCTGGTATCGCCAATTCCTCCTCCGTGGGTACAGTTACGGACGGTTTATGCAGGACATCCAAGAAGACATTAGGGGGGACCGGTTTTCTCTGTGAGCCGAGTCGCGAGAGGGCATCAGCTGCTTCGTTGAGTCGCCGATCGATATGATCGACCTGGTACCCATGAAAATAGCCCGCCACGTCAGATACGGCTCGCCTGTAAGCCGCCATCATAGGATCTCGAGAGTCCCAGGTGCCCGAAACCTGTTGCGCCACCAGATCTGAGTCCCCAAAACACCTGACACGGGTTAGGTTCATCTCTTTTGCTAGTCGCAAACCGTGAAGCAGAGCTTCATACTCTGCCGCATTATTTGTACAAGGGAACATGAGCCGGAGGACGTAGCAGAACTTATCTCCTTGAGGGGGTATCAACACCACACCAGCCCCCGAGCCCTCCAACTGTCTGGATCCATCAAAATAAATAGTCCAATAGGTAAGGTCAGGTCGATCTTCCGGAGCCTGAAGCTCCGTCCAGTCATTGACGAAATCAACCAGTGCCTGGGATTTGATGGCCGTGCGGGGGGTATACTGAATGTGATGTGACCCGAGTTCTATTGCCCATTTGGCGATTCACCCTGTTGCCTCGCGGTTTTGGATGACGTCGCCGAGGGGCGCGGAACTGACCACGGTGATTGGGTGTTCTTGGAAATAATGTTTAAGCTTCCGACTCGCCATGAACACCCCATAGACCAGTTTCTGCCAATGTGGGTATCGCTGTTTGGAAGGAGTTAACACCTCACTGATGAAGTACACCGGGCGTTGTACCGGGTATTCCTTTCCTTCCTCCTTTCTTTCGACGACCATAGCCACGCTGACCGCTTTGGAATTCGCGGCGATATATAGGAGCATAGGCTCCTTTTCAGCCGGGGCCGCCAGGACCGGCGAGTTAACAAATTGATGTTTCAAGGCCTGAAGTGCCTCGTCAGCTTCCTCTGTCCACACGAATCGGTCAGACTTTCTCAACAATTGATAGAGCGGAATCGCCTTTTCTCCGAGGCGGCTTACAAAACGACTGAGAGCCGCAATGCGACCCGCCAATCGCTGAACTTGGTTAACATTCGTCGGCTTGCCGAGGGAGGTAACCGCTTCAATTTTGTCCGGGTTAGCCTCGATGCCGCGCTCCGATACCAAGAAACCCAGTAGTTTTCCCGCAGGTACGCCGAAAACGCACTTGGTAGGATTTAGCTTCATCTGATATACCCGTAAATTATCAAAGGTTTCCTTAAGGTCTTCCAGAAGTGTCTCCTCCCGGCGGGTCTTGATCACAATGTCGTCAACATAAGCATGGACGTTGCGGCCAATTTGGCTATGAAGACAATTCTGGATGCAACGCTGGTAAGTCGCCCCTGCGCTCTTGAGCCCGAACGGAATGGACACATAGCAAAAGGCCCCGAAGGGGGTTATGAAAGCGGTCTTTTCTTGATCTTCCACAGCCATTTTGATCTGATGATAACCCGAATAAGCGTCCAAAAAGCACAATCGTTCGCATCCCGCCACCGAGTCGATGATTTGGTCGATGCGGGGAAGAGCAAAAGGATCCTTGGGGCAAGCTCTGTTAAGGTCCGTATAGTCAATACACATACGGAAAGTGCCATTCTTCTTGAGTACTAGCACCGGGTTAGCTAGCCATTTGGGATGAAAGACTTCCACGATGAACCCGGCGGCTAAAAGACGGGCGACTTCCTCTAAAATCGCCTTCCGTCGCTCCTCGTTAAACCTGCGGAGGTATTGTTGGACAGGTTTGCATTTTGGGTCAATATTAAGATGGTGCTCAGCGAATTCTCTCGGTACACCCGGCATGTCAGAGGGTTTCCATGCGAAGATGTCCCGATTCTCACGGATGAATTCGATGAGCGCGCTTTCCTATTTGGGGTCCAGACCTGTTCCAATGGTAAACTGCTTGGATGAATCGCGAGGGACGAAGTCGACTGTCTTCGTGTCATCCGTTAGCTTGAAGTTGAGGGGCGACTCGGAATCTGTAGTCGGTTTCTTGAGCGGTGACATGTCTGCCGGATCAACATTGGCCCGGTGGTTTTTGAGCTCCTCCGCCGCGCAGGCGACTTCCGCGTAGGCCGCGTCTCCTTCCTCACACTCCTTTGCAATCCGTCTATCTCCGTCGACCGTGATGGACCCTTTAGGACCAGGCATTTTGAGCTTGAGGTAGACGTAGCACGGGCGGGCCATGAAGCGAGCGTAAGCCGGTCGCCCGAACAGCGCATGGTACGGGCTTTTTAATTTGACCACCTCAAAGACCAGAGACTCCGACCTGTAGTTTTGTGCAGTTCCGAACGCTACTGAGAGCCTGACCTGGCCAATCGGATAAGCGGATTTTCCCGGGACGATGCCGTGGAAAACCGTGGTGGAAGGCATCAAGTCTTTCTCTAGTAGATTCATCCTCCGGAAGGTGTCGAAGTATAGGATATTAATGCTGCTGCCGCCATCCATTAGTACTTTCGATAGAGTGTAACCCGCCACTTGGGGAGCCACGACCAAGGCCAGGTCGCCCGGGTTATCTATTCTCGGCGGGTGATCCTCTCTGCTCCATGTTATGGTCTGTTCGGACCAGTGGAGATATCTGGGAACCGCCGGCTCAATTACACTGTACGCCCGGTGATTTACCTTTTTATCACGTCTGCAAGCATTAGTGGTGAAAACATGATATTGCCCGTTACTTAGCTGTTTAGGATTGTTGAGGAAGCCCCCATGGTCATCCTGGTCCTGCGGAGCCCCCGGTGGGGGCGGCTGCTGGAAGACTCCTGGCGGGTTGTACCGCCGGTGGTGGTGCACCGGGTACTGGCCGCCGCCTGGCTGCGGCCCCCCTGAGCCTCTTGTTCGGGAAAACCGCCGAAGGGGTTGTGCCTTTGGTTGGGCGCGGCGAGTTGGTCTTGGCGACGGTTCGGATCTTCGCTCTGGCTCTTCTTGATTGCCTCGGCCCGAAATTCCCGCATCACGAAGCAGTTCTCCCAGGAGTGGCCCGCCGGGCCGTCGGCCGTGGCGTGGTGCGGGCAAGGGCCTTTGAGCAACTCTTCGTAGTTACGCGGTCTTTTCCCACTGAAGCCTCGATTCTTCTTTTTGCCGTCATTGGCGTTGGTGTTGGCAACCAGATCCGAGGGCTCCTCATGCGGCCTACGCTTGCCGTTGGTCCCCTGGTTATGACGGTTGCGGCCTTGGAGGCAGGTATGCTTATTCGTTGAATCGCCTTTCTTGGGCGAGTTACCCTTGCCATCCTCACCGGGATCCTTGGTGTCATCGGCTTCGGCGTACCTAGTGAGGGTATCCATTAGCTCGCCCATATCCTGAACTTTCCGTTTGAGTCGCCCCAGCTTCTGGACCAGCGGTTCGTAGTGGCAGTTGTGCTCGAGGATAAGCACAGCCTGCGCTGCCGTGATGCCATCCGATGAATGGATAATTTCCGCGACTCGCCGCGACCAGTGATGCGCTGATTCATCCGGGTGTTGCACGCAGTGTTGCAAGTCGACGATTGTCATCGGTCGTTTACAGGTTCCCCGGAAGTTTTTGATGAAACGCTCCTTTAACTCGGCCCAGGACTGGATAGAATTGGGGGGTAAATTTTTCAACCAAGTGCGTGCCGATCCCTCGAGCATCATGGTGAAATATCTGGCGCAAACCGCCTCGTTTACGTCGAGCATGTCCATGGCGATCTCATAGCCCTCGATCCAAGATGTTGGTTCGAGATCTGGTGTGTAATTAGGCACCTTTCTTGGTCCTTCGAAATCCTTGGGCATTCTTTCGTTTCGAAGGGCCAGGGATAAGCAGGGCACCCCAACTCGCCCTCCGTTTCCCGCGGGAGGAGTCTGAGCCTCTTGAATGTTGGGTGGACCTTTGCCCGGCGGGTCCCGCTCGGGCGGGTTGTCCTGCGGGAGGTGTCGCGGGGCGCTGTTTACGGCTGGCTGATCCTCCGGCCAGCCCCTGGTATAACTCGCCTGGGGGGTGGAGTGCAATCGCTCGGGGCTGTGTGAGAACTGCGCGTTTTGGACCACCGCCGTTTTCAACATCTCGATGGCGTTCCTTGCTTCGATCTTAGCCGGGGTGTTGCCGTGGATCGGGAGAGACTCCAGATGGCGAGTTGCGGCAAGCACATTATCCACCGGGTTAGAGAAGTGGCCCCGAGGGGTACGGAAACGAGGAATTTGACCCTCCGTCGTCTGAAGCGGCGGGTTAGGAGGGCGGCCAAGCCCTCTTGCCGGGGCGGCTCCCATCCCGGGTGTTTGGGGAGTGTCGAACAGGCGGGTTCGATTAAGATCATGGGGCAGGCGTCCCTGGTACCTCCGCTGATGGACGGCGTCGGATGCGCGCTGCTGTCTTTCAAGCCGCCAATTCTCGGTGTTCAACCGCATCCTTTCGGCCTTAATCTGGGCTTGTAGAGTTTCCATCCTGGCGGACTCCATCTCAGCATCTCGATGGGCCTTCGCCACCGCCTCCCTCAGTTTTGCTAACTCCGCATTTATCTCTTCCTGGTTCTCAGGCGTGAGGGGGGTTGACATTAGTCTTGTGATTTCCGCCGCTAAATCCACCAGGACTGCTGATGCGCTTCAGGAGGTCCCGCCGGCTCCATCGCCCCCGGCGGGGTTCGGTGCGGGTTGAGTCGCCCCGGCCATGTAGATGGCGATCTGGCGACGGGTTCGATCGAGGATTTCCGGATCCATGGCCAATGACAAGCCCCCAAGATCGTCTCCGTGGAGGGACTGGATGGAATTGGAATCGCCCATGGATGACTCGTCGTCAGAGTTGACGGGGGTGACCTCCTGAGCCGCCGCGCGCTCTGGTTCCTCCGATCCCTGTGTGAAACCCACAAAGACCGGGCGGGTCAGATTCCGGGTTATGACTGGATGAACGTACCTGGCCGGCTCGACGATGTCGGAGGAGGTGTCCGGCTCAGGAACGGGTGACCCGATCATGCCGATGAAGACGTTGATCTTGCCGAAGGGGACCCTGTAGCCTGATTCGAGAGAATTTGCTTCAGGTCCCCATTGCCTGTTGTCGATGTAGGCTATGCCGCGTCGGCTCCAAGTCATGAGCGCCGCCGCATAACTCCCAGACCCTGGTAGGGCTCCCTTTGAGAACTCAACTCCACCGTGCGCAGGCCCCACGGTGGGCGCCAACTACCGTGGTTTTGTCACGGCAGATGTCCTCGTGAAAGGACTTAGTACTGGAGCCATCGCACCTTGGTGGCGACTCAAAGGGGTTAAGCGGGAGAGACACGGCGATTTACCCAGGTTCGGCCCCTCGAGAAGAGGTAATAGCCTACGTCCTGCTTTGTGTGTATTGATGTGGATTCGATTACAAGGAAGGCGTAACTCGCCCTAACCTAGCACTCGATGATTTCTAACCTATCTCTCCCCCTCCAGACTCGCCTTTATATATAGGTCGAAGCCTCAGGGTTTACAAGAGTCCCTTCCTTTTTACAAATCGTGACCACCGCGGTCTCTAAGTCGCCGTCTTGTCGAACCCAGAGTCCTTCCATAAATCATAACCATCCTGCGACTTCGAACCGTCCGGACAGAGGCCCAACTAGCCTTAAAGGATGAATCGCCTTAACAGTAACCCGGCCCATATTTGGCGGGTCACAACTGCAGGCAATATCGCCAACACCCCGGGACCCAAACACGGTGAGTAATAGCATACAAAACTGGCTAGAATGGACCAAATCTACGAGTCTTGACGAGGTTTTCATAACCGGACCCCTTAGTTCCCCGAACATTCGTATCGCCCTCGGACTAAAAATCGGTGAGTAATAGCATGAAAAAATGGACAAAATGGACCAAATGAGTGAGTTTTAACGAGGTCCCCGTAAACTGTCCCCAGATTTCGCAGAATGT
This sequence comes from Hordeum vulgare subsp. vulgare, assembly GCF_904849725.1. Classification (NCBI taxonomy): domain Eukaryota; kingdom Viridiplantae; phylum Streptophyta; class Magnoliopsida; order Poales; family Poaceae; genus Hordeum; species Hordeum vulgare. The sequence continues at coordinate 462,924 of NC_058520.1, read as the reverse complement.
TCGGATCGCCCCGTGTCACAAAATCAGTGAGTAATAGCATACAAACCAGGCCATAATGTATAAAATCTACGAGTTTTGACGAGCTCCCCGTAACTGGAAACCGAAGTTACCCGAACATTCGTATCGCCACGGGACCCAAAATCAGTGAGTAATAGCATATAAAACTGGCCAGAATGTATAAATTCTGTGAATTTTGACGAGGTCCTCATAAACGCTCCCCGAAGTTCCCCGAACGTTGGGATCGCCCCGGGACACAAAATCAGTGAGTAGTAGAAGGGAAAACTGGCCACATTGGACCAAATCTGTTAGTTTGGCCGAAGTCCCTTTAAGTGGTCCCTAGATTTTGCGGAACGTTCGGCTCGCCCTGTGACCCAAAATCAGTGAGTAATAGCATACAAAACTAGCTAGAATGTATAAAAATCTGTGAGTTTTGACGAGGTTTTCGTAACCGAACCCCGAAGTTCCCCAAACATTCGTATCGCCTCGGGACCCAAAATATGTGAGTAATAGCATACAAAACTAGCCAGAATGTAAAAAATATGTGAGTTTTGACGAGGTCCCCGTAACCAGACCCCGAAGTTCCGCAAACATTCGTATCGCCCCGGGACCCAAACACGGTGAGTAATAGCATACAAAACTGGCTAGAATGGACCAAATCTATGAGTTTTGACGAGGTTTTCGTAACTGGACCCCGAAGTTCCCCGAACGTTCGTATCGCCACGGGACTAAAAATCGGTGAGTAATAGCATGAAAAAATGGACAGAATGGACCAAATCTATGAGTTTTAACGAGGTCCCCGTAAACTATCCCCAGATTTCGCAGAATGTTCGGATCGCCCCGTGTCACAAAATCAGTGAGTAATATAGCATACAAACCCGGCCATAATGTATGAAATCTACGAGTTTTGACGAGCTCCCCGTATCTGGAAACCGAACTTACCCGAACATTCGTATCACCACGGGACCCAAAATTAGTGAGTAATAGCATATAAAACTGGCCAGAATGTATAAATTATGCGAGTTTTGACGAGGTCCCCATAAACGCTCCCCGAAGTTCCCCGAACGTTGGGATCGCCCCGGGACCCAAAATCAGTGAGTAGTAGGAGGGAAAACTGGCCACATTGGACCAAATCTGTTAGTTTGGCCGAAGTCCCCTTAACCGGTCCCTAGATTTCATGAACGTTCGGATCGCCCTACGACCCAAAATCAGTGAGTAATAGCATACAAAACTAGCTAGAATGTATAAAAATCTGTGAGTTTTGACGAGGTTTTCGTAACCGAACCCCGAAGTTCCCCAAACATTCGTATCTCCTCGGGACCCAAAATATGTGAGTAATAGCATCAAAAACAGCCCAGAATGTAAAATATATGCGAGTTTTGACGAGGTCCTCGTAACCAGACCCCGAAGTTCCGCAAACATTCGTATCGCCCCGGGACCCAAACACGGTGAGTAATAGCATACAAATCTGGCTAGAATGGACCAAATCTATGAGTCTTGACGAGGTTTTCGTAATCGGACCCCTTAGTTCCCCGAACGTTCGTATCGCCCTCGGACTAAAAATCGGTGAGTAATGGCATGAAAAAATGGACAAAATGGACCAAATATGTGAGTTTTAACGAGGTCCCCGTAAACTGTCCCCAGATTTTGCAGAATGTTCGGATCGCCCCATGTCACAAAATCAGTGAGTAATAGCATACAAACCCGGCCATAATGTATAAAATCTACGAGTTTTGACGAGCTCCCCGTAACCGGAAACCGAAGTTACCCAAACATTCGTATCGCCACGGGACCCAAAATCAGTGAGTAATAGCATTTAAAACTGGCCAGAATGTATAAATTCTGTGAATTTTGACGAGGTCCTCATAAACGCTCCCCGAAGTTCCCCGAACGATGGGATCGCCCCGGGACCCAAAATCAGTGAGTAGTAGAAGGGAAAACTGGCCACATTGGACCAAATCTGTTAGTTTGGCCGAAGTCCCCTTATGCGGTCCCTAGATTTTGCGGAACGTTCGGATCGCCCTATGACCCAAAATCAGTGAGTAATAGCATACAAAACTAGCTAGAATGTATAAAAATCTGTGAGTTTTGACGAGGTTTTCGTAACCGAACCCTGAAGTTCCCCAAACATTCGTATTGCCTCGGGACCCAAAATATGTGAGTAATAGCATACAAAACTGGCCAGAATGTAAAAAATATGCGAGTTTTGACGAGGTCCCCGTAACCAGACCCCGAAGTTCCGCAAACATTCGCATCGCCCCGGGACCCAAACACGGTGAGTAATAGCATACAAAACTGGCTAGAATGGACCAAATCTACGAGTTTTGACGAGGTTTTCGTAACTGGACCCCGACGTTCCCCGAACGTTCGTATCGCCCCGGGACTAAAAATCGGTAAGTAATAGCATGAAAAAATGGACAGAAGGACCAAATCTGTGAGTTTTAACGAGGTCCCCGTCAACTCTCCCCAGATTTCGCAGAATGTTCGCATCGCCCCATGTCACAAAATCAGTGAGTAATAGCATACAAACCCGGCCATAATGTATGAAATCTACGAGTTTTGACGAGCTCCCTGTAACTGGAAACCGAAGTTACCCGAACATTCGTATCGCCACGGGACCCAAAATCAGTGAGTAATAGCATATAAAACTAGCCAGAATGTATAAATTCTGCGAGTTTTGACGAGGTCCCCATAAACGCACCCCGAAGTTCCCCGAACGTTGGGATCGCCCCGGGACCCAAAATCAGTGAGTAGTAGGAGGGAAAACTGGCCACATTGGACCAAATCTGTTAGTTTGGCCGAAGTCCCCTTAACCGGTCCCTAGATTTCGCGGAACGTTCGGATCGCGCTGTGACCCAAAATCAGTGAGTAATAGCATAAAAAACTAGCTAGAATGTATAAAAAATTGTGAGTTTTGACGAGGTTTTCGTAACCGAACCCCGAAGTTCCCCAAACATTCGTATCGCCTCGGGACCCAAACTATGTGGGTAATAGCATACAAAACTGGCCAAAATGTAAAAAATATGCGAGTTTCGACGAGGTCCCCGTAACCAGACCCCGAAGTTCCGCAAACATTCATATCGCCCCGGGACCCAAACACGGTGAGTAATAGCATACGAAACTGGCTAGAATGAACCAAATCTACGAGTTTTGACGAGGTTTTCGTAACTTGACCCCGAAGTTCCCCGAACGTTTGTATCGCCCCGGGACTAAAAATCGAAGAGTAATAGCATGAAAAAATGGACAGACTGGACCAAATCTGTGAGTTTTAACGAGGTCCCCATAAACTGTCCCCAGATTTTGCAGAATGTTCGGATCGCCCCGTGTCACAAAATCAGTGAGTAATAGCATACAAACCCGGCCGTAATGTATGAAATCTACGAGTTTTGACGAGCTCCCCGTAACTGGAAACCGAAGTTACCCGAACATTCGAATCGCCACGAGACCCAAAATCAGTGAGTAATAGCATATAAAACTGGCCAAAATGTATAAATTCTGCGAGTTTTGACGAGGTCCCCATAAACGCTCCCCGAAGTTCCCCGAACGTTGGGATCGCCCCGGGACCCAAAATCAGTGAGTAGTAGGAGCGAAAACTGGCCACATTGGACCAAATCTGTTAGTTTGGCCGAAGTCCCCTCAACCGGTCCCTAGATTACGCGGAACGTCCGGATCGCCCTGTGACCCAAAATCAGTGAGTAATAGCATACAAAACTAGCTAGAATGTATAAAAATCTGTGAGTTCTGACAAGGTTTTTGTAACTGAACCCCGAAGTTCCCGAAACGTTCGCATGGCCCCGGGACCCAAAATATATGAGTAATAGCATACAAAACTGGTCAGAATGTGCCAAATCTGGGAGTCTTGACGAGGTTTTCGTAACCGGACCCCTTAGTTCCGCGAACGTTCGTATCGCCCAAGGACTAAAAATCGGTGAGTAATAGCATGAAAAAATGGCCAGAATGGACCAAATCTGTGAGTTTTAGTGAGGTCCCCGTAAACTGTCCCCAGATTTCGCAGAATGTTCGGATCGCCCCGTGTCACAAAATCAGTGAGTAATAGCATACAAACCTAGCCATAATGCATAAAATCTACGAGTTTTGATGAGCTCCCCGTAACCGGAAACCGAAGTTACCCGAACATTTGTATCGCCACGGGACCCAAAATATGTGAGTAATAGCATACAACACTGGCCAGAATGTAAAATACATGCGAGTTTTGACGAGGTCCCCGTAACCGTACCCCGAAGTTCCCCAAACATTCGTATCGCCCCGGGACCCAAACACGGTGAGTAATAGCATACAAAACTGGCTAGAATGGACCAAATCTACAAGTCTTGACGAGGTTTTCGTAACCGGACCCCTTAGTTCCCCGAACGTTCGTATCGCCCAAGGACTAAAAATCAGTGAGTAATAGCATACAAAACTAGCCAGAATGTATAAAAATCTGTGAGTTTTGACGAGGTTTTCGTAACCGAACCCCGAAGTTCCCCAAACATTCGTATCGCCACGGGACCCAAAATATGTGAGTAATAGCATACAACACTGGCCAGAATGTAAAAAATATGCGAGTTTTGATGAGGTCCCCGTAACCGTACCCCAAAGTTTCCCAAACATTCGTATCGCCCCGGGACCCAAACACGGTGAGTAATAGCATACGAAACTGGCTAGAATGGACCAAATCTACGAGTCTTGACGAGGTTTTCGTAACCGGACCCCTTAGTTCCCCGAACGTTCGTATCGCCCTGGGACTAAAAATCGGTGAGTAATAGCATGAAAAAATGGACAGACTGGACCAAATCTGTGAGCTTTAACAAGGTCCCCGTAAACTGTCCCAGATTTCGCAGAATGTTCGGATCGCCTCGTGTCACAAAATCAGTGAGTAATAGCATACAAACCCGGCCGTAATGTATGAAATCTACGAGTTTTGACGACCTCCCCGTAACCGGAAACCGAAGTTACCCGAACATTCGTATCGCCACGGGACCCAAAATCAGTGAGTAATAGCATATAAAACTGGCCAAAATGTATAAATTCTGCGAGTTTTGACGAGGTCCCCATAAACGTTCCCCGAAGTTCCCCGAACGTTGGGATCGCCACGGGACCCAAAATCAGTGAGTAGTAGGAGGGAAAACTGGCCACATTGGACCAAATCTGTTAGTTTGGCCGAAGTCCCCTCAACCGGTCCCTAGATTTCGCGGAACGTTCGGATCGCCCTGTGACCCAAAATCAGTGAGTACTCGCATACAAAACTAGCTAGAATGTATAAAAATCTATGAGTTTTGACGAGGTTTTCGTAACCGAACCCCGAAGTTCCCCAAACATTCGTATCGCCTCGGGACCCAAACTATGTGAGTAATAGCATACAAAACTGGCCAAAATGTAAAAAATATGCGAGTTTTGACGAGGTCCCCGTAACCAGACCCCGAAGTTCCGCAAACATTCGTATCGCCCCGGGACCCAAACGCGGTGAGTAATAGCATACAAAACTGGCTAGAATGGACCAAATCTACGAGTCTTGACGAGGTTTTCGTAACCGGACCCCTTAGTTCCCCGAACGTTTGTATCTCCCCGGGACTAAAAATCGATGAGTAATAGCATGAAAAAATGGACAGACTGGACCAAATCTGTGAGTTTTAACGAGGTCCCCGTAAACTGTCCCCAGATTTTGCAGAATGTTCGGATCGCCCCGTGTCACAAAATCAGTGAGTAATAGCATACAAACCCGGCCATAATGTATGAAATCTACGAGTTTTGACGAGCTCCCCGTAACTGGAAACCAAAGTTACCCGAACATTCGAATCGCCACGGGACCCAAAATCAGTGAGTAATAGCATATAAAACTGGCGAGAATGTATAAATTCTGCGAGTTTTGATGAGGTCCCCATAAACGCTCCCCGAAATTCCCCGAACGTTGGGATTGCCTCGGGACTCAAAATCAGTAAGTAATAGGACCGAAAACTGGCCACATTCGACCAAATCTGTTAGTTTGGCCGAAGTCCCCTTAACCGGTCCCTAGATTTCGCGGAACGTTCGGATCGCCCTGTGACACAAAATCAGTGAGTAATAGCATACAAAACTAGCTAGAATGTATAAAAATCTGTGAATTTTGACGAGGTTTTCGTAACCGAATCCCGAAGTTCCCCAAACATTCGTATCTCCTCGGGACCCAAAATATGTGAGTACAAGCATACAAAACTAGCCAGAATGTAAAAAATATGCGAGTTTTGACGAGGTCCCCGTAACCAGACCCCGAAGTTCCGCAAACATTCATATCGCCCCGGGAACCAAACGCGGTGAGTAATAGCATACGAAACTGGCTAGAATGGACCAAATCTACGAGTCTTGACGAGGTTTTCGTAACTTGACCCCGAAGTTCCCCGAACATTTGTATCGCCCCGGGACTAAAAATCGGTGAGTAATAGCATGAAAAAATGGACAAAATGGACAAATCTGTGAGTTTTAGCGAGGTCCCCGTAAACTGTCCCCAGATTTCGCAGAATGTTCGGATCGCCCCGTGTCACAAAATCAGTGAGTAATAGCATACAAACCAGGCCATAATGTATAAAATCTACGAGTTTTGACGAGCTCCCCGTAACCGGAAACCGCAGTTACCCGAACATTCGTATCGCCACGGGACCCAAAATCAGTGAGTAATAGCATATAAAACTGGCCAGAATGTATAAATTCTGTGAATTTTGACGAGGTCCTCATAAACGCTCCCCGAAGTTCCCCTAACGTTGGGATCGCCCCGGGACCCAAAATCAGTGAGTAGTACAAGGGAAAACTGGCCACATTGGACCAAATCTGTTAGTTTGGCCGAAGTCCCCTTAGCGGTCCCTAGATTTTGCGGAACGTTCGGATCGCCCTGTGACCCAAAATCAGTGAGTAATAGCATACAAAACTAGCTAGAATGTATAAAAATCTGTGAGTTTTGACGAGGTTTTCGTAACCGAACCCTGAAGTTCCCCAAACATTCGTATCGCCTCGGGACCCAAAATATGTGAGTAATAGCATACAAAACTGGCCAGAATGTAAAAAATATGCGAGTTTTGACGAGGTCCCCGTAACCAGACCCCGAAGTTCCGCAAACATTCGTATCGCCCCGGGACCCAAACACGGTGAGTAATAGCATACAAAACTGGCTAGAATGGACCAAATCTACGAGTTTTGACGAAGTTTCGTAACCGGACCCCGAAGTTCCCCGAACGTAGTATCGCCCCGGGACTAAAAATCGGTGAGTAATAGCATGAAAAAATGGAAAGAATGGACCAAATCTGTGAGTTTTAACGAGGTCCCCATAAACTGTCCCCAGATTTTGCAGAATGTTCGGATCGCCCCGTGTCACAAAAGCAGTGAGTAATAGCATACAAACCCGGCCGTAATGTATGAAATCTACGAGTTTTGACGAGCTCCCCGTAACTGGAAACCGAAGTTACCCGAACATTCGTATCGCCACGAGACCCAAAATCAGTGAGTAATAGCATATAAAACTGGCCAAAATGTATAAATTCTGCGAGTTTTGACGAGGTCCCCATAAACGCTCCCCGAAGTTCCCCGAACGTTGGGATCGCCCCGGGACCCAAAATCAGTGAGTAGTAGGAGGGAAAACTGGCCACATTGGACCAAATCTGTTAGTTTGGCCGAAGTCCCCTCAACCGGTCCCTAGATTTCGCGGAACGTTCGGATCGCCCTGTGACCCAAAATCAGTGAGTAATAGCATACAAAACTAGCCAGAATGTATAAAAATCTGTGAGTTTTGACGAGGTTTTCGTAACCGAACCCCGAAGTTCCCCAAACATTCGTATCGCCACGGGCCCAAAATATGTGAGTAATAGCATACAACACTGGCCAGAATGTAAAAAATATGCGAGTTTTGACGAGGTCCCCGTAACCAGACCCCGAAGTTCCGCAAAGATTCGTATCGCCCCGGGACCCAAACACGGTGAGTAATAGCATACAAAACTGGCTAGAATGGACCAAATCTATGAGTTTTGACGAGGTTTTCGTAACCAGACCCCGAAGTTCCGCAAACATTCGTATCGCCCCGGGACCCAAACATGGTGAGTAATAGCATACAAAACAAGCTAGAATTGACCAAATCTACGAGTTTTGACGAGGTTTTCGTAACCAGACCCCGAAGTTCCCCGAACGTTCGTATCACCCCAGGACCAAAAATCAATGAGTAATAGCATACAAAATTGGCCAGAATGTATAAATCTGCGTGTTTTGTCGAGGTCCCCGTTACCAGAGCATGAAGTTCCCGAATGTTTGTATCGCTCCATAACCCAAAAACAGTGAATAATAGCATACAAAACCGGCCACAATGTATAAAATCTGCGAGTTTTGACGAGGTCCCTGTTACCAAAGCCTGAAGTTCCCCGAATGTTCATATCGCCCCGTGACCCAAAATCAGTGAATAATAGCGTACAAAACTGGCTAGAGTGTATAAAATCTGCGAGTTTTGACGAGTTCACCGTAACCAGACCCCGAAGTTCCCCAAACATTGGTATCGCCCCGAGACCCAAACACGGTGAGTAATAGGTAACAAAACTCGCTACAATGGACCAAAACTACGACTTTTGACGAGGTTTTCGTAATTGGACCCCGAAGTTCCCCGAACGTTCGTATCGCCCTAGGACCAACAATCCGTGAGTAATAGCATGAAAAAATGGTCAGAATGTACCAAATCTGTGAGTTTTAACGAGGTCCCCGTAACCTGTCCCTAGATTTCGCGGAACGTTCGGATCGTCCTGTGGCCCAAAATCAGTGAGTAATAGCATACAAAACTGCCTAAATTTACAAAATCTGTGAGTTTTGACGAGGTTTTCATAACTGAACCCCGATGTTCCCCAAACGTTCGTATGGCCCCGTAACCCAAAATATGAGAGTAATAGCATACAAAACTAGTCAAAATGGACCAAATCTGCGAGTCTTGACGAGGTTTTCGTAACCGGACCCCTTAGTTCCTCGAACGTTCGTATCGCCCCGGGACTCAAAATCGATGAGTAATAGCATGGAAAAATGTCCAGAATGGACCAAATCTGTGAGTTTTAATGAGGTCCTCGTAAACTGTCCCCAGATTTCGCAGAATGTTCGGATCACCCCGTGTCCCAAAATCAGTGAGTAATAGCATACAAATCTCGCCATAATGCATAAAATCTACGAGTTTTGACGAGCTCCCCCTAACCGGAAACCGAAGTTACCCAAACATTCGTATCGCCAGGGGACCCAAAATCATTGAGTAATAGCATATAAAACTGGCCAGAATGTATAAATTATGCGAGTTTTGACGAGGTCCCCGTAAACACTCCCCGAACGTTCGGATCGCCCCGGGACCCAAAATCAGTGAGTAATAACAGGGAAAACTGGCCAAATTAGACCAAATATGTTAGTTTGGCCGAAGTCCCCGTAACTGGTCCCTAGATTTCGCGGAACGTTCGGATCACCCTGTGACCCAAAATCGGTGAGTAATAGCATACAAAACAAGCTAGAATGTATAAAAATCTGTGAGTTTTGACAAGGTTTTCGTAACCGAACCCCGAAATTCCCAAAACATTCGTATCGCCCCGGGACCCAAAATATGTGAGTAATAGCATACAAAACTGGCCAGAATGTAAAAAATATGCGAGTTTTGACGAGGTCCCCATAACCAGACCCCGAAGTTCCGCAAACATTCGTATCGCCCCGGGACCCAAACACGATGAGTAATAGCGTACTAAACTGGCTAGAATGGACCAAATCTATGAGTTTTGACGAGGTTTTCGTTACCGGACCCCGATGTTCCCCGAACGTTCGTATCACCCGGGAGAAAAAATGAGTGAGTAATAGCATACAAAATTGGCCAGAATGTATAAAATCTGCGAGTTTTGACAAGGTCCCCGTTACCGGAGCGTGAAGTTCCCCGAATGTTCGTATCGCCCCATAACCCAAAAACAGTGAGTAATAGCATACAAAACTGGCCAGAATGTAGAAAATCTACGAGTTTTGACGAGGTCCCTGTTACCGGAGCCCGAAGTTCCCCGAATGTTCATATCGCCCCGTGACCCAAAATTAGTGAGTAATAGCGTACAAAACTGGCTAGAGTGTATAAAATCTGCGAGTTTTGACGAGGTCACCGTAAGCAGACCCGGAAGTTCCCCAAACATTCGTATCGCCCCGAGACCCAAACACGGTGAGTAATACCATACGAAACTTGCTACAATGGACCAAAACTACGACTTTTGACGAGGTTTTCGTAATCGGACCCTGAAGTTCCCCGAACGTTCGTATCGCCCTGGGACCAAAAATCAATGAGTAAATAGCATGGAAAAATGGCCAGAATGTACCAAATCTGTGACTTTTAACGAGGTCCCCATAACCTGTCCCTACATTTCGCGGAACGTTCGGATCGCCCTGTAACCCAAAATGAATGAGTAATAGCATACAAAACTGGCCTGAATTTATAAAATCTGCGAGTTTTGACGAGGTTTTCATAACCGAACCCCGAAGTTCCCCAAACGTTCATATGGCCCCGGGACCCAAAATATGTGAGTAATAGCAGACAAAACTGGCCAGAATGGAACAAATCTGCGAGTCTTGACAAGGTTTTCGTAACCGGACCTCTTAGTTCCCCGAACGTTCGTATCGCCCTGAGACTCAAAATCGATGAGTAATAGCATGGAAAAATGTCCAGAATGGACCAAATCTGTGAGTTTTAATGAGGTCCTCGTAAACTGTCCCCAGATTTCGCAAAATGTTTGGATCGCCCCGTGTCCCAAAATTAGTGAGTAATAGCATACAAACCTGCCATAATGTATATAATCTACGAGTTTTGACGAGCTCCCCGTAACCGGAAAACGAAGTTACCTAAACATTCATATCTCCACGGGACCCAAAATCAGTGAGTAATAGCTTATAAAACTGGCCAGAATGTATAAATTCTGCGAGTTTTGACGAGGTCCCCATAAACACTCCCCGAAGTTCCCCGAACGTTCGGATCGCCCCGGGACCGAAAATCAGTGAGTAATAGGAGGGAAATCTAGCCACATTGGACCAAATCTGTTAGTCTGGCCGAAGTCCCCGAAACCGGTCCCTAGATTTCGCGGAACGTTCGGATTGCCATGTGACCCAAAATCAGTGAGTAATAGCATACAAAACTAGGTAGAATGTATAAAAGTTTGTGAGTTATGATGAGGTTTTCGTAACCAAACCCCGAAGTTCCCCAAATATTCGTATCACCCCGGGAACCAAAATACGTGAGTGATAGCATACAAAACTGGCCAAAATGTGATCTAGTTATCAAGTGACAACACTTGCACATAGCCAAAAAACCTTGACTATCCTTGATCAACTCGCTAGCCAACTAGAGGCTTGCTAGGGACATTGTTTTGTCTATGTATCCACACATGTATCTATGTTTCCATTCAATACAATTATAGCATGGATAATAAACGATTATCTTGTAAAAGGAAATACAATAATAACTATTTATCATTGCCTCTAGGGCATATTTCCAACGGTCCCCACTTACAGTAGAGTCAATAATCTAGTCCTCACATCGCCATGCAACTTACGTTGAAATAAATCTAACACCTTCAGATCCGTGTGCCCGGCATGTTATTTAGTTCTGGTGTTGATCATGTTTTGCCCGTGGAAGAGGTTTAGTCAGCGGGTCTGCTACATTCATATCCGTGTGCTCTTTGCAAATATTCACGTCCTCCCCTTCGATGTAGTCGCGGATGAGGTTGAAGCATCGTTTGATGTGCCTGGTCTTCTTGTGAAACCTTGGTTCCTTTGCTAGAGCAATGGCACCAGTGTTGTCACAGAACAGTTATTGGATTTAGTGTGCTTGGCACAACTCCAAGATCCGGCATGAACTGCTTCATCCAGACACCCTCCTTTGCTGCCTCCGAGGCAGCCATGTACTTCGCTTCACATGTAGAATCTACTACGACGCTTTCCTTGGAACTGCACCAGCTTACCGCACCCCCATTAAGAATAAATACATATCCGGTTTGCGACTTAGAGTCACCCGGATCGGTGTCAAAGCTTGCGTCGATGTAACCCTTTACGACGAGCTCTTCGTCACCTCCATAAACGAGAAACATTTCCATAGTACTTTTCAAGTACTTCAGAATATTCTTGACCGCCGTCCAGTGAGCCACTCCTAGATTACTCTGAAACCTACTTGCCATGCTTATGGCCAAGCTGATGTCTGGTCTAGTGCATAGCATGGCATACATGATAGAACCTATGTGGTTGAAGCATAGGGGACGGAACTCATTTGTTCTCTATCTTCCGCAGTTGCTGGGCACTGAGTCTTACTCAATTTTATACCTTGAAACACCGGCAAGAACCCTTTCTTGGACTGTTCCATTTTGAACTTCTTCAAAACTTTGTCAAGGTATGTGCTTTGTGAAAGTCCTATCAGGCGTCTCGATCTATCCTATAGATCTTAATGCCTAAATGTAAGCAACTTCTCCTAGGTCCTTCATAGAGAAACTTTTATTCAAGTAACCTTTTATGCTCTCCAAAAGCTCTACGTTGTTTCCAATCAGTAATATGTCATCCACATATAATATTAGAAACGCCACAGAGCTCCCACTCACTTTCTTGTAAATACAAGATTCTCCAACCACTTGTATAAACCCAAATGCTCTGATCACGTCATCAAAGCGCTTATTCCAACTCCGAGATGCTTGCACTAGTCCATAAATGGATCGCTGGAGCTTGCACACTTTGTTAGTATTCTTTGGATTGACAAAACCTTCGGGTTCCATCATATACAACTATTCCTTAAGAAAACCATTAAGGAACGCCGTTTTGACATCCATCCGCCAGATTTCATAATCGAAAAATGCAGCTATTGCTAACATGATTCGGACGGACTTAAGCATCGCTGCTGGTGAAAATGTCTCATCTTAGTCAACTCCTTGAACTTGTGAAAAACCATTTGCCACAAGTGGAGCTTTATAAATGGTCAGATTACCGTCTACATCCGTCTTCTTCTTAAAGATCCATTTGTTCTGAATAGCCTTGCGGCCTTTAGGTAATACTTCCAAAGTGCACAATTTGTTTTCATACATAGATCCTATCTCGAACTTCATGGCCTCCAGCCATTTGTTGGAATCCGGGCCCACCATTGCTTCTTCATAATTCGCAGGTTCATTGTTGTCTAACAACATGATCGATAAGACAGGATTACCGTACCACTCAGGAGTAGTACGTGATCTTGTCGACCTGCGAGGTCCGATAGGAACTTGATCTGAAGTTTCATGATCATCATCATTAACTTCCTCCTCAACCGGCGTCGCTTCGATAGAGGTTTCCCCTGCCCTGCACCACCATCTAGAGGGGTTAGAGATTCGACTACCTCATCAAGTTCTATCTTCCTCCCACTAAATTCTTTCGAGAGAAACTTTTTCTCAAGAAAAGCTCCGTTTTTAGCAAAAAACATTTTGCCCTCGAATTTGAGATAGAAGGTGTACCCAACTGTCTCCTTTGGGTAACCTATGAAGATGCACTTTTCCGCTTTCGGTTCCAGCTTTTCAGGCTGAAGCTTTTTGACATAAGCATCACATCCCCAAACTTTAAGAAACGACAATTTCAGTCTTTTGCCATAACACAGTTCGTATGGTGTCGTCTCAACGGATTTTGATGTGCCCTATTTAAAGTGAATGCAACTGTCTCTAATGCATAACCCCAAAATGATAACGGCAAATCGGTAAGAGACATCATAGATCACACCATTTCTAACAAAGTACGATTACGACGTTCGGACACACCATTACGCTGTGGTGTTCCAGGCGGTGTCAACTGTGAAACAATTCCACATTGTCTTAAGTGAGCACCAAACTCGAAACTCAAATATTCACCCCCACGATCATAACGTAGGAACTTGATCTTCTTGTTACGATGATTTTCAACTTCACTCTGAATTTGCTTGAACTTCTCAAACGTTTCAGACTTGTGCTTCATTAAGTAAATATATCCATACCTACTCAAATCGTCAGTGAAGGTGAGAAAATAACGATATCCTCTGCGCGCCTCCACACTCATCGGACCGCACACATCGGTATGTATGATCTCCAATAAGTCACGTGCACGCTCCATTGTTCCAGAGAACGGAGTCTTAGTCATCTTGCCCATGAGGCATGGTTCGCACGTGTCAAGTGATTCAAAATCAAGTGACTTCAAAAGCCCATCGGAATGGAGGTTCTTCCTGCGCTTTACACCAATATGACGTAAGCGGCAGTGCCACAAAAACATGGCGCTATGATTGTTAACTCTACATCTTTTGGTCTCAATGTTATGTATATGTGTATCATCGCTATCAAGATTCAATATAAACAATCCTCTCACATTGGGTGGATGACCATACAAGATATTACTCATAGAAATAGAACAACCATTATTCTCTGACATAAACGAGTAACCGTCTCGCAATAAACAAGATCCAGATATAATGTTCATGCTTAACGCAGGCACTAAATAACAATTATTTAAGTTCATAACTAATACTGATGGTAACTGAAGTGAAACTGTGCCGACGGCGATTGCATCAACCTTCGAACCATTTCCCACGCGCATCGTCACTTCATCCTGCGCCAGCCTTCGTTTATTCCGCAGTTCCTACTTCGAGTTGCAAATATGAGCAACAGAACCGGTATCGAATACCCAAGTACTACTACGAGAGTTGGTTAAGTACACATCAATAACATGTATATCAAATATACCTGATTTTTCCTTGGCCGCCTTCTTATCAGCCAAATACTTGGGGCAGTTACGCCTCCAGTGACCCAGTCCCTTGCAATAATAACACTTTGTTTCAGTCTTAGGCCCAGCCTTGGGTTTCTTCATCGGATTGGCAACACGCTTGCCGCCCTTCTTGGAGTTACCCTTCTTGCCTTTCCGTTTCTCTTGAAACTAGTGGTATTATTGACCATCAACACTTGATGCTCTTTCCGGAGTTTTGACTCTGCGACTTTCAGCATTGCGAATACCTCGCCAGGTGACTTGTTCATCCCTTGTATGTTATAGTTCAACACAAAGCTCTTATAGCGAGGTGATAGCGATTCAAGAATTCTGTCAATGATAGATTCTTGCGGGAGTTCAATACCCAGATCAGCTAGACGGTTTGAGTACCTAGACATTTTGAGGACATGTTCATTGACACACAAATTCTCCTCCATCTTGCAAGCATAGAATTTATCGGAGGTCTCATACCTCTCAATCCGGGCGTTCTTCTGAAAGATAAACTGCAACTCCTGGAACATCTCATATGCTCCATGACGCTCAAAGCGACGTTGAAGTCCCGGCTCTAAGCCATACAAGACTGCACATTGAACTACTGAGTAGTCCTCCTAACGTGTTAACCAGGCGTTCTTAACATCTTGGTCAGCCGTAGCGGGTGGTTCATCTCCTAGCGCACCATTAAGGACATAATCCTTCTTCCCAGCTTGCAGGAGCAACTTAAGATTACGAGCCCAGTCTACAAAGTTGCTTCCATCATCTTTCAACTTAGCTTTCTCTAGGAACGTATTAAAATTCAGGGTGACTGTCCCGTGAGCCATTGATCTACAACACAAATTCTGTGAAGTGGACTTAGACTATGTTTAAGATAATTAGAGTTTAACTAATCAAATTACTGATAAACACCCACTCAAAAAGTACATCTCTCTAGTCATTTGAGTGGTACATGATCCAAATTCACTAACTCAAGTCCGATCATCACGTGAGTTGAGAATAGTTTCAGTGGTAAGCATCACTATGCTAATCATATCAACTATACGATTCATGCTCGACCTTTCGGTCTCATGTGTTCCGAGGCCATGTATGTACATACTAGGCTCGTCAAGTTTAACCCGAGTGTTCCGTGTGTGCAACTGTTCTGCACCCGTTGTATGTGAACGTTGAGTCCATCACACCCGATCATCACGTGATGTCTCGAAACGATGAACTGTCGCAACGGTGCACAGTCGGGGAGAACACAATTTCATCTTGAAATTTTAGTGAGAGATCACCTTATAATGCTACCGTCGTTCTAAGCAAAATAAGGTGCAAAAAAGGATTAACATCTTATGCAATTCATAAGTGACATGATATGGCCATCATCTTGTGCTTCTTGACCTCCATCACCAAAGCACCGGCATGATCTTCTTGTCAATGGCGCCACACCATGATCTGCATCACCATGATCTCCATCAATGTGACGCCATCGAGGTTGCCGTGCTATCTATTCTATTACTACTAAAGCTACGACCTAGAAATATAGTAAACGCATCTGCAAACACAAACGTTAGTTTAAAGACAACCCTATGGCTCCTATCGGTTGCCGTAGCATCGACGTGCAAGTCGATATTAACTATTACAAGATGATCATTTCATACATCCAATATATCACATCACGCCATTGGCCATATCATATCACAAGCATACCCTGCAAAAACAAGTTAGACGTCCTCTAATTTATTGTTGCATGTTTTACGTGGCTGCTATGGGTATCTAGTATGATCGCATCTTACTTACGCAAAAACCACAACGGAGATGTGCAAATTGCTATTTAACCTCTCTCCAAGGACCGCCTCAGTCAAAACTAAAGTTGAAGAAACAGGCACCCACCAGTCATCTTTATGCAATGAGGTTGCATGTCAATCGATGAAACCAGTCTCTCATAGGCGTACGAGTTATGTCGGTCCAGGCCGCTTCAATCCAACAATACTGTCGAATCAAGAAAAGACTAAGGAGGGCAGCAAATCGAACATCAACGTCCACAAAACCTTTTGTGTTCTACTCGAGATAACATCTACGCATGAACCTAGCTCATGATGCCACTATTGGGGAACGTTGCATGGGAAACAAAAAAATTCCTACGCACACGAAGACCTATCATGGTGACGTCCATCTACGAGAGGAGATTAGATCTACGTACCCTTGTAGATCGCTCAGTGGGAAGCGTTAAGCAACGCGGTTGATGTAGTGGTACGTCTTCACGATCCATCCCTCGAACCATCCCACGATCCGTCCCACGAACCGTCTCGCGATCCGTCCCACGATCTGTCCCGATCTAACGCTGAACGGACAACACCTCCGCGTTCAGCAAACGTACAGCTCGATGACGATCTCGGCCTTCTTGATCGAACAAGCAAGAGGAAGATGTAGATGAGTTCTCCAACAGCATCACGGCGCTCCGGTGGTGGTGATGATCTACTCCTGCAGGGCTCCGCCCAAGCTCCGCAGAAATCCGATCTAGAGGTAAAACTATGTGGAATAAGCTATAGTTGCATGTGGCAAAGTTGTGTCTCAAAAAGCCCTAAACCACCAATATATATAGGAGGAGGGGAGAGGCTAGCCTTGGGGTACAAGGGCCCCAAGGGTGCATCGGCCACCAGGGAGGAGGAGGACTCCTCCTTTAATTCGGTTTGGGAAGGAGGAGTCCTCCTCTTCCTTCCCACCTCCCTCTTTCCTTTTTTTCCTTTGGTATTTTTGCTTGTGGCGCCATAGCCCTCTTGGGCTGACTCCACCAGCCCAGTAAGGGCATGGTGCGCCAATCTAAGGACATGGGCTCACTCCCGGGTGGGTGGGGCCCTCCCGGTAAACACCTGGAACCCATTCGTCACACCCGGTACACTGCTTGTAATGCCCGAAACCTTCCGGTGACCAAATGAAACCATCCTATATATCAATTTTCGTTTCCAGACCATTCCGAAAACCCTCTTGACGTTCGTGATCTCATCCGGGACTCTGAACAACATTCGGAAACCACACATATAACTCAACTACGCTAAAACATCGTCAAACCTTAAGTGTGCATACCCTGCGGGTTCGAGAACTATCTAGACATGACCCGAGACACTCCTCGGTCAATATCCAATAGCACGACCTGGATGCCCATATTGGATCCTACATACTCTCCGAAGATCTTATCAGTTGAACCTTAGTGTCAAGGATTTATATAATCCCGTATGTCATTCCCTTTGTCCTTCGGTACGTTACTTGCCCGAGATTTGATCGACAGTATCCGCATACCTATTTCAACCTCGTTACCGGCAAGTCTCTTTACTCGTTACGTAATACAAGATCTCGTGAATTACACTTAGTCACATTGCTTGCAAGGCTTGTGTGTGATGTTGTATTACCGAGTGGGCCCCGAGATACCTCTCCGTCACACGGAGTGACAAATCCCAGTCTTCATCCATACTAACTCAACGGACACCTTTGGAGATACCTATAGAGCACCTTTATAGTCACCCAGTTACGTTGCCACGTTTGATACACACAAGGTATTCCTCCGGTGCCACTGAGTTATATGATCTCATGGTCATAGGAATAAATACTTGACACGCAGAAAACAATAGCAATAAAATGACACGATCAATATGTTACGTTCATAATTTGGGTCTAGTCCATCACATGATTCTCCTAATGATGTGATTCAGTTATCAAGTGACAACACTTGCACATAGCCAGAAAACCTTGACTATCCTTGATCAACTGGCTAGCCAACTAGAGGCTTGCTAGGGACATTGTTTTGTCTATGTATCCACAGAGGTATGTATGTTTTCATTTAATACAATTATAGCATGGATAGTAAACGATTGTCTTGTAACAGTAAATATAATAATAACTATTTATCATTGCCTCTAGGGCATATTTCCAACAGCCCCGGGACCCAAAATCAGTGAGTAATAGCATAGAAAACTGGCCAGAATGTATAAATTCTATGACTTTTGACGAGGTCCCCATAACCGGTCCCCGGAGTTCCTCGAACGTTCGGATCGCCCCGGGACCCCAAATCAGGGAGTAATACCATACAAAACTGGGCAATATGGACCAAATCTATGAGTTATGACAAGGTCCCCGTAATCACATCCCGAAGTTCTCCAAACATTCATATTGCCCCGGGACCCAAAATCAGTGAGTAATAGAATACAAAACTGACCAGAATGTATAAAATATGCAAGTTTTGATGAGGTCCCCGTTACCGGAGTCCGAAGTTCCCCGAATGTTCGTATCGCCCCGTGATCCAAAATCAATGAGTATAACATACAAATCGGGCCAAATGTATAAAATCTGCGAGTTTTGACGAGGTCCCCGTTATCGGAGCCCGAAGTTCCCCGAATGTTCGTATCGCCCCGTAACCCAAAATCAGTGAGTAATAGCTTACAAAACTGGCCAGAATGTATAAAATCAACGAGTTTTGACGAGGTCCCCGTTACCGGAGCCCGAAATTCTCCAAATGTTCATATCGCCCGTGACCCAAAATAAGTGAGTAATAGCATACAAAGCTGGCCAGAATGTATAAAATCTGCGAGTTTTGACGAGGTCCCCGTAACCAGACCCCGAAGTTCCCCAAACATTTGTATCGCCCCGAGCCCAAACATGGTGAGTAATAGCATACAAAACTGGCAAGAATGGACCAAAGCTGCGAGTTTTGACGACGTTTTTGTAACCGGACCACGAAGTTCCCCGAACGTTCGTATCGCCCTAGGACCAAAAATGAGTGAGTTATAGCTTGGAAAAATGGCCAGATTGGACCAAATCTGTGAGTTTTAACGGGGTCCCCGTAACCGGTCCCTAGATTTCGCAAAACGTTCGGATCGCCCCGGGACCCAAAATCAGTGAGGAATAGCATATAAAATTAGCCAGAATATATAAATTTTGTGAATTTTGACGAGGTACCCATAACCGGTCCTCGGAGTTCCCCGAACGTTCGGATCGGCAAGGGTAGCCCTCCTGCCACACTGACGGGCCTCACGTAAACCCACGCCGGTGGAGATGCTCGAAGGGAAAGAAATCCCGCCATAGCCCTGCCGGGAGGGTGGGAGGCGTGATGGTGGATAGTTGTCCCCCCCGGGTAGTCCACGGGGGACGAAATCACGAAGGAAGTCGTGAGAGGTGCGACGAAAATAGAACATGGATGCGAGACTACCAACTCTCCTTTAATGATAGATAGAGATAGAGATGTTGTTTTTTAACAAAGTATAGACCCAAATGCTCATATACACGCGCATACACTCGTCACGCGCACCCTACCCCTATGAGGCATGCAGGAACGTCTCCTCACACTGAAAGTGCATCGTCGGAAATTCTGGAAAAAAATGCAGAAATAATGCAAGCACCAGGATTTGAACCACCACCTGGTGGGGTCAGGATACCATAGTCCCTCTAACCATCCAACGAGAGATTGGTTTGCACTACTTCGTACTTTTGAAGTGAAGAAGAAAATTTCTATTTTTTTCCTTTTTCTAACGAAGAAAAGAAAGCTGCCATGCCATGTACGTACTACTGCTTCAGAACTCCATTTGATTTTTTATTCAAACAACTGGAGACTCTATTTGTTGTCAGGCCTAAAAGGGCCGGCATCCACGTCCTAATAGGAAAACCTTAAAGAATTTCCTACCACGCGGCAGGACAGCGCCGCGCATCTATCTCCTGTCTTGAATTTTCAGTTTCCGCTCACTCGATCCCCATCTCTCTCTTTCTCACCTCACCTCACTCCGTTCGGCGGCGGACCTTCCTCCACGCGGTGAGCTTTTGACTTCCCCCTCCGTCTCCATTTCTCCAAGCCCTAGTCTCCCTACAGAGGAGTGGTGGATCTCAAGATCATTCATGGTAGAATTCGCGTAGGGTTGCTTCGCCAAGCCCTAGTAATCTCCCTAGCTATAGAGGAGTGGTGGATCTCAAGATCATTCATGGTAGAATTCGCTCAACATCATTCATGGTAGAATTTGCGTAGGCAGGGTTGCTTCGCCAAGCCCTAGTAGACTCCCTATAGAGGAGTGGTCGGTCTTTATGATCCTACTCCCTTTGATTTTTTTCAGTCGTTTTGGGTTTGATGAATTCTTGCCAAGGCTTCGTGATTCCCTGTAGGTGCAGCGCGGTGCTTGATAGATTGCTCCTCGATCAAGTTGGGTTTTTCTAGGGGTTTTAGGCGTCGTTTCTTGGGTTTAAAATTATAATTGCTTGCCATTGCCCCCTTCGGCCTTGGGTATTTTGTGTCAGATGTTCAATAGATTCTGCAGTTTTCAGATGGCCTCATGTCCAGTTTGTGTCAGATGTTCAATAAAATTATAGATGCTTGCCATTGTCCAGTTTTCAGATGGCCTCATGTATACTATAGATTGTGCAGAAGTTGGCCCCTTTTGCAAGCTAGATTGCATCAGTGTGCTATATATATACATATATATATACATCTGGTGATAACTTTGTATGAAGCACGGGTTGTATTGGTAATGGAACTAATGTACTTCAAAACCAGATATATATTTTGAAGATGCAAAATTAGCCATCACCGTTTTTATAAGTTATGTATATATGATAATGTTCTTCTACCAACAAATGCTGATTATACCTTGTGTACTATCTGTAGGTACTGAGATCCCCATTCCGTTGTGACTGCGCTAGCTCCGCAAGAAGACAATTCTAATTTCTTTGTTTTCCTACAATAATATATTTTCTCGCCGCCGATGGACAATAGAAATAATTCTGCCTCTGTTAAGGACGTTACTCAGACCAAGAACGTTATCCAGAAGACTCAGGTCAGGATTCTTCGTTCGAGAGACGCGAAGAAGCCACCTAGCAACTCAGTGGACACTCTAGTGAAACCAACTGCTAAGAAAAGAAGAAGGAAAAGACCCACAGTGAGTGGTCCGGAAGATGAGTTGTCGAGAATTCATAAGAAAATTAAATACTTTTTCAGTCGGATAAGTTATCATAAAACTTTTGTCAAAGCGTATGCAAGAAAAGGCTGGAAAATCAAAGGTTAGCCACCTCTCCATTCATGCATTTGATTTCATTTGCTCGCGACTTCTCCTGAATTCACCTTTGCGTTTGTCGCTAAAGTTTCACTTAACGTTACTGCTTCCATTCCATTCTTTAAGGTATTGTATTTAGCAAATTTTCGAATTCTAAGTCCCATTTATCATTTTGCACCCGAGTTGCTGATTTCTGCCCCACTCGTTAATTACACATCCACGGGTGCTTATCCCATCACTGGGAAGTTATTGAACTACCCGTACACCTCCCTCGCGCGAAGCTCCTCCTTGGTCATAGCGAAACAACTAATAGGGAATGTAGGGAGCAAATAAAAAGTTATGACACCCTTTTTTTTAAAGGAGGAACACAGCCACCGGCCTCTGCATCAAAAAGTTACGGCACCATTCTGCAGCTATGTATGTCAGAAGATCTATCACACAATAAAATGGCTTTAAGGATAAAAATATTTACTTTTAGTCCACCTATTGCATTCTTCTTACTGTCTTAGACTCCTAGGAATATTTGGCGTAGTTGCTTTATGAAACAGTTATATTTCTTTCATTTGTTTTCTGGAGCTACTATACATATGGATATGATGTACTAGAAATGCGAAGACCTGCTGCAACTAACTCGGATCACTGTTAGTGTGTTAATTCAGAACAAGCGCACAAGAACAATTAAATGGATTTTTTTTACTAATTTAAAAGGTTCCAGCGTTGGGTGTTAAGAAAAAACACTGTCTTTTTTCTGCCTTTCCTATTTAATCAAGCATGAGAGTGCGAGTTTAGAAGTATAAAAGTGACACACTTACCATCTGCCCATTTGATTTAGAAATACAGTCAGGAATCATGAGGTCTACATTCATGTACCATATATGTACAGCTTTATCATTTTATCTCCGTTGTTGTTTTTATGTATTCAGATGTTATATTTCATGCATGTACATTTAAATTCTCAAATTCTGCCTGTTCTAATCAATGATTTATAGTTCAACTAAAAAAACTAAACCTATAGCACTAGCCCCTGTGGCATTCAAACTAAGAAACAACCCAGCTGTTGGCAGAGACCCTGTACGACACGTACGATCTCTCGTAGACGATTACTTTCCGTCGAGAGCACACAAGCAGTCGTCGAGCCAGCCGAGTGCTTTCCGACGGTAACGTATGTAGACGTACAAAGCTAACCTGCTAAGCAGGCAGGCAGGCAGGCACCTGGATGGATTCTCACGTAGCAGATGTGAGCTAGCTTGCACAACCTCAAGGCTGATCGAACCAGCACCGGTTCAAGCAACGGAACACGCACACGAAACACTGAAGACGCCGAGATGATTGCCAGAGGCTCGTATCGAGCCTTTAATTGTATTGCTTTGATCTGAGTTGATATTACAGGGGTACTTGTACGTATATATAGTAGCTAACCAAGACAACTACCAATCCTATACCTACACGGTGACGGTTCCAAGTCCAAGCCGGAGTAGGACTCGTGGTTAATTCCAACAATCACCCCCCTAAACACGATGTCCTCACTTTACAGCTTGGACGCCTATCCTTCTTCGCATCTCCGTGAACTTCTGTCGTCCCAAAGACTTGGTCAGGATATCTGCAAGCTGGTCGTCGGTGCAGACATAGTTGACTTCAATCTTGCCTTCTTCCACGCACTGTCGTATGTAGTGATACCTTATATCGATGTGCTTGGTCCTGTCATGATGCACTGGATTCTTACACAGGGCAATCGCAGATTTGTTGTCAACATTGAGCACCACTCTTTCTGGTTCTTTATCTGTGAGGTCACCGAGTAGCCTTTCTAGCCACACACCTTGACCCGCTGCGGTTGCAGCTGCTATATACTCTGCTTCGCAGGACGATAATGCGACCACCTTCTGCTTTTGTGATAGCCAAGTTACTATGCTCCTGCCCAAGAAATATGCCAGACCCGAGGTACTTTTACGGTCATCCACATCTCCTGCCAGGTCGCTATCACTGTAGCCAAGTAGCTCCACCATCTCCTTCTTTTTCTCTCTCAAATAGACACAACCGAAGTTTGTTGTCCCTTTGATGTACCTGAGTATATGTTTGACAGCTGCCCAATGTTCAGTCGTGGGTGCTTCCATGAAGCGACTCACTATGCCAACGGAATAGGCCAAGTCCGGTCGTGTATTCACAAGATACCTTAGGCTTCCGACCACACTTCTATAATCCGTTGCATCAACCGCAGGGGCTTCACTCCTTTTGCTAAGTTTAAGCCGAGGCTCCATTGGAGCATAAGTTGGTTTGCAATCCTCCATGCTACAACTTTCAAGTATCTTCTTTGCATATGCCTCTTGACATATTGTGATCCCGTTCGGCTTTTGTTGTACCTCGATCCCGAGGTAGTATGTCAAGAGCCCTAGATCACTCATCTTGAATAGCTCCTTCATTTGTAGCTTGAATCTTGCAATCTCCTCTTCGTCTGCTCCAGTTATCAAGAGATCATCAACATAGATGCCCACTAAGAGACGATCCTTACCTTTACCTCGCTTGTACATAGCATGCTCGAGTGGACTTTTCTCAAAACCAAGAGAAATCAATGTACGGTCAAGCTTGATGTTCCATGCCCGAGGAGCTTGATGTAGCCCGTACAATGCCTTGTGTAGCTTCAACACCTTGTGTTCTTCTCCTTCTTTGATGTACCCCGGTGGTTGCTTCACGTATACTTCTTCTTCCAACTCCCCGTTCAAAAATGCGGATTTTACATCCATGTGATGTAGCCTCCAAGATTCTTGAGCCGCGAGAGCTATAACTAGCCTCACCGATTCCATCCTTGTGACTGGAGCGAACACTTCCTCGAAGTCCACACCTTGCTCTTGCACAAATCCTTTAGCTACGAGCCGAGCTTTATGCTTGACCAAGTTTCCTTCAGCATCCTTCTTGACTTTGTACACCCACTTGGGCCCTATGGATTTGTGACCGTTGGGAAGATCAGCGAGCTCCCATACTTTGTTGTCTCGTATTGATCCCAACTCTTCATCCATAGCACGACGCCAACACTCCTCAGTATTTGCTTCTTCAAATTTTGTCGGTTCCTCGACGCTAAGCAAACATTGTCGTCCTCTTCTTATAACTTTGACAGGATTAATAGTACGAAGTGCTTCCTCCGGATATAAATCCATCAATGGTCGAAGACGAACTGGTGTCGGCGGACGTTCCCTTGTCTCCTGTTCTGTCGAAGACGAGGAATTTTCATCTTGTGGAGTTGCCAAACTCCTGTTTTCTGGCGATCCAGGTTCTCTTCCAGGCGCAGCTCCCAGGCTGCTCCCCTGTGGTACGCAGTCACTTGGTCGAGCGCTTCGAGCATTGCTTGGTGTGTTGCACGAGCCATCGCATGCCTCGTCTGCCGCGTCCTGCTGCGTGCCTTCGCGTGCCTCTATCCCTGCTTTATCTGGCGCGTTCGGCTGCGCTCCGTTGTCCAGAGAATCACTCGGCGTCGTTGTAGTTTCCGGTTGATTATCGGCATGCTCGTATTCGTTGTAAACAACGTGAAAGATTTCATCAGAGATCGGGTATACCGGCTCGGTAGAGTTCCAATTCCATGACCTTGCTTCTTCAAAGACCACGTCACGAGTCACAACCACCTTATTGGTAGAGGGGTTGCACGCACGGTACGCCTTCGAGCCTGCTTCATAGCCAACCAATATCATTGGAGTACTCCGATCCGCCAACTTACTTGTATGCCCGGCCACCGTCTTCACATGCGCCACACACCCGAAAGTACGAAGATGATCAACCGCGGGCGTATGTCCGTACCATGCTTCGTACGGCGTCATCCCAACCACACTCTGGTTGGAGCCCGGTTCAGCAAATAAACGGCCGTATTGACCGCCTCACCCCAAAACTTGCCCGGGACCCCTTTGCTCTTCATCATGCTTCGTGCCATCGCCACCACGGTTTGATTCCTCCGTTCCACAACACCGTTTTGCTGCGGTGAATATGGCGCCGTAAGATACCGCTTGATCCCATGTGCTTCGCAAAATTCTGTGAACTCACGAGAGTTGAACTCACCCCCCCGATCGGTACGGAGGGCCTTCAGCTTGGCTTCGGATTCTACCTCGGCCGCCATCTTTACTTTCCTGAAGGCTTGCAAAGCTTGGTCCTTCGTCTTCAACAACACAATCCACATGTATCTGCTGAAGTCGTCGACGATGAGTAAGAAGTATTTGTTCCCAGCTGGGGTAGCCGGTGTAATGGGTCCGCACAAGTCTCCATGGACCAACTCAAGAGCTTTACTTGCTCTAAAGTTTCCCTCTCTCGGGAACGAGGCCCGCCTTTGTTTCCCAACAAGGCAACCGTCGCACACTTGCTCAACATGATCAATGCACGGTAGGCCACGTACCATCTCCTTTTGTCCAAGTTGCCGAAGAGCCTGGAAATTTAGATGACCGTAGCGTGCGTGCCACTTCCATGCCGAGTCCTCCATGCTTGATAAGAGACATACTGGATCCACACGATCCAAGTTGAGGACGTAGAGTCTGTTTGGCGACCTCTGCACCTTCATGATCAGCATCCTCTGACGGTCATATCCCCATAGATAGCCATCTTCGAGCACAATCTTGCAACCACGCTCCTCGAGCTGGCCAAGACTTATGATGTTGCTCTTTAGCTTGGGAATATAGTACACATCTGTGAGTACCTTGTGACCCTCATTCTTCAGTTCAAACAGGACAGTACCTCGCCCTGTGATGTCAACGGTCCGCCCGTCACCGAACCGAACCGTGCCTCCAACCGAGAGATTTAGCTCAGAAAACTGGTCCTTGTCACCGGTCATGTGGTTGCTTGCTCCTGTGTCGAGGTACCACACGTGCCTCGCCGTGTTCACCCTCTTCTTGTCATGAAGGTAAACCTTCTCTTCGTCGAGCGTGACAACCTCGGTAGCCGGTGCCTTCGGAGCTGGACCATCCTCGTCCATAAGCTCGCATACTTCGACCATGAGCATCATATCGCTATCATCGCCTCCCTTGGCCATGAGAGCTTTTTCCTTCGGTGGACTCTTGCAATCAGACTTGAAGTGACCGAGGATTCCACAATTGTGACACCTTACTTTTTTTATGTCAAATTTTCTCCTTGGTTTTCTAGCCTTTTCTTCCTGTCCAGCGAGGTCCTTTTTCGCCGGGCTTTGCTTCTCCTTTGCTTTACTACCGCTTGTGGATCCACCTTGCTTTCCTTTCGACAGGGCCATCCATTGCGCCATTGTAAGCATGAGATGCTCACTCTCCTTTGAATCGCCGAAGCTGAGACGAATTCTCTCATCGTGGGCCTTGAACCTTCCGACGAGATCCTCGACCGTGAGAGTGTTCAGGTCAAGACATTGCTCGATCGACGTGACGATTTGGATGTAGCGTGCCGGCGCGGCGCGCAAAAATCGTCGGACGATCGCAACTTCTTCTAGAGTTGAACCATAGCCGCGTATGCCGTTGACGAGGGTCTTGAGACGGGAGGCAAACTGATCAACCGTCTCGCTTTCCTCCATCTTTAGGCACTCGTAGCTTCTCATGAGGGACTGAAGGTGTGCTTCCTTGACACGGTCATGACCCTGATGCAGGATCTTGATGGTCTCCCATGCCTCCTTCGCCGTTTTCTTTCCGACGAGGTGTTGCAGCACATCCTTCGGCATGGCGGAGTAGATCGCCGTTAACGCCTGACGATCCGTCCGGTACTTTGCCGCGCCCTTCGCGTACTCGGCGCCGCCGGGATCGACAGCTTCCCAGAATTCCGCTCCCTCCATCGCGACCTCCATGTTCATCGCCCATAGTGCGTAGTCCTCTCGATCCAGCCGGGGGAATTGCGACCCCCCAACCATCGGCATCGGTGCTCTAGCTCCCGCCACAACGATCTCCTTGCCCGGGTTTGACATGATCCTTCGATTGCTTTCCGAAGATCATGCCAATAAACCAAGCTCTAGATACCAATTGTTGGCAGAGACCCTGTACGACACGTACGATCTCTCGTAGACGATTACTTTCCGTCGAGAGCACACAAGCAGTCGTCGAGCCAGCCGAGTGCTTTCCGACGGTAACGTATGTAGACGTACAAAGCTAACCTGCTAAGCAGGCAGGCAGGCAGGCACCTGGATGGATTCTCACGTAGCATATGTGAGCTAGCTTGCATAACCTCAAGGCTGATCGAACCAGCACCGGTTCAAGCAACGGAACACGCACACGAAACACTGAAGACGCCGAGATGATTGCCAGAGGCTCGTATCGAGCCTTTAATTGTATTGCTTTGATCTGAGTTGATATTACAGGGGTACTTGTACGTATATATAGTAGCTAACCAAGACAACTACCAATCCTATACCTACACGGTGACGGTTCCAAGTCCAAGCCGGAGTAGGACTCGTGGTTAATTCCAACACCAGCAACACACCTTGCGAGCCTGAAGCTAGAAGGCGCGGGTGGCCGGCTGCATGCAGCCAGCCGCGGCTACAGGCAACTTGGTCGACACCCAGTTCCATTTTAGGGTTCATCTAAATTAATGTTCTTATTTGGCTTGTTATTTCATCAAAACCTTTTTTTTTTCCTTTTTTTGGATCATATTCATGGTCAACAACACAGCTTCCTGGACGTTCTTACTTGTCAGTTCCTTGCAGCGTTAGTTGCAGTTTAGAAATGTTATTCACCCAAACATATATTAACATGCAGTGTGGAAAAAATAAGGCCCGAGAAGGAGCTTGAACGAGCCAAGGCGGATATCGTGCGGTACAAATTAAAAGTACGAGAAGCTGTCCAGAATATAGATCATCTTCTAACTGTGGGGAAGCCGGATGAATCTTTGTTTGACTCTGAGGGAAATATATCTTCTGATAATGTATGTTAATACAATTTTCTTTTGCAATGTTGTGCTCTGTTATGCTTAATATTTTAATCAGTGACCACGCTTTCCATCTTGCAGATTGTTTGTGCCACATGTAGTTTGCAAGATGATACATTGGATAATGACATCATTCTCTGTGATGGAGCCTGCAAAAGAGGGTTCCACCAGAATTGTCTAAACCTCCTTTAGCCACTAAAGATAGTAATATTTATTTTCCCAAATTCTTTTTATATCCAAAGTTCTGTTATTTTTTTCTTTTAATTCACTCACGTGATCATCCCCTTTGTAGTCCCTGAGGAAGAATGGATTTGCCCTGGATGTGCTTGCAAGATACAGTGTATAAAAGTAGTAAATGAACTCCAAGGGACAGCTCTTTCCATTAATGACTCTTGGGAGGTAACTTTTACACTGTTAAAAATACTTCACTGATTAAGGGCAAATGAATTTGAACTATATTACACCATGATATTACATTATTTTTGCAGAAAGTTTTTCCTGAGGCAGCTGCCGTGGCGCACGGGCCGATGCAAAGTGATGTACAGGATCTTCCTTCGGACGATTCAGAAGATGATAACTTCGATCCAAATATATCCAAGGAATCATCAGAAGAGGACGGATCATCAGAGAAGGGTGGGTCATCAGAAGAGGATGGGGACGAAGGTTCCGACTCTGATGACTCAAATGGCATCACCTCTTCTGACAATTTAGAACATGTGAAGGAGAAAGAGAAATTTGATGACCTTGTATTACCTTCTGAGGACTCGGAGGATGATGACTATGATCCAGCAGGTGCAGATTCAGATGAAGATATCGAAGAGAAGCAAGCTGAGACAGACTTCACATCCGAGTCTGATGATTTCTGTGCTAACATTACAAAGTCTTGTGGTAAGGATGACGTTTCGTCTGGTCCAAAGTATGGAGAAGGTACTAATGACTTGGAAGGGGCCATTGCTCGGCCTAACACATCAATGTCACATCTCACTACCAAGGATCTTGAGATGGACCAAGATGTCATTTTACCATCAAGGAGACGGCAGGTTCAACAGTTGGACTACCAAAAAAATTACGATGTAAGCTCAACTTGCATGCACATCCTTGACATTAATTTTGCTGATGTTTCTGGCCTTGCAAACACCTTGGGTATAATGTTTTTTGTACTGCCAGTGGGTGATACTTTATTCATAAAATTTAGATAAATCCAATAGCCCCACTGAAGGTTGAAAAAAAAGATATGTATGTGTACAGTGGGTGATTAACATGATTATAATGTGATGACCATAACGGGAGATGCACGTATACCCAGAGAATTTAGCAATAGATACCTAGCTGATACTAGAGGGGTATGAGCCTGCTATTATACTAGCTCTTAGACATACATGGATAGCATTATAATTATTTTGTTTAGCATTTAAGCTGATACTAAACTATTTCCCTAAATTTTCTGTTAAGTCCTCCCTGTGCCTCAAGTATTATCTACAATTTGGTTATTATGTGCACATACATGTGTATTTCACTCGCTTATGAATTTGATATATTTTGTCTTCATGTTGAAACCGAAAGCAGGCCTATGGAAAAGCGCCATCGGATTCGAGTTACGGTGAAGATTTGTCCAAGAATGGCACACCTGACACTGAATTGACTCTGGACAAAGCTTGCATTGTTCGGTGAATCGGCAACATACAGAAGAACTGCTTACCCCTAACGCAAGCACTACATGTCAGAAGAGACACTATGGGCCAATAATTAATCAGGTACTACGGCAATCATTTTCCTATGTCATTAGTTCTATAGTTTAACACAACGAGCTGAACAGGCTTATACAGTAAGGACTTCATTTTTATTTTTCACAGATGCTCTATGAGCAATTTAAAATAGATAAATATCCTAGCCGTGCTATTAAAGAAAGCTTGGCACAAGAACTCGGTCTTACGTTCCGTCAGGTTTGTACCACTTTTTCAGTAATTTCCAATTGCATGTACAGTTATCTTGGCATTGAGCAAAACCCTCACTATGGCTTCTGCGAACAGGTTGAGAAATGGTTTGAGAATAGACGGCGTCACATAAAAAAAGCATCTAACAAAAACAGCACTCCCATAGAAAACCATACCACCAGGGAGACGATGGTGGAAAATCCTAATGTATGCAAAAGTGATGCTGTGAATGAGGACATGCCATCTGAAATTCTGAATGAAGGTATCACACAAGATGGTCCCCTGAAACAAGGCATTTGTGGTGGCATGAGAACAAATGCCAGCCCTCCAAATAGCAGACCAAGATATGCTCACCTAAATGTATAGATCATTGTAAGAAAAAAACTGAATAGAGATGCTCACCTAAATGTATAGATCATTGTAGTGCACCATCCTCATATCAGATGGCGTCGAATTATTATTTAGGATAAGGCTTCCACTAAAAGTAGGAAACTTGGTAGGTGGAAAGAGGGGGTAAAGAAAGTGCACAAAACAGCAGTTTTGCTCTTAAATTACACACCGAAGAGTAAAAACAACTAAAAACAGATAAACATATCAAACATAATATACTCTACTTTTGCATAAAGTAAAAATAAATAATAGATTGAATGATAAACGTTGTGTCGGATATGGACTGGTTCAATGAAATCAGACACCCTCCCAAACGTTATGTGGCATATGGACTGGTTCTGAACCTGCACAGCACATGCATGTTTTTGAGAGCACAAAACACAAGCAAGCACACCAACAAATCCATGAATATCGGTCTAAAATCAAGTGATGCAACAGCTATATATGTAATTATGTATGCAGACAAAATTGAATGGCCGCAACGCCTTCTTCTGTTATCAGGCACTGTGGACCTGCTACTGCTGATTGCTGAAATCAGTCAGGATCGAGTTGGCCAGGTTGCCCTAATGAAATCCTAAGATGGCCAATCAACACAATAGAAAGGCTGATCAAGCAAACAGAGTAGTAGGCATGTTGTTTACTCACCAAGGCCTTGCTGGAGCTCCCATATTTTCTCTGGAACTGCAAACATCAACAAATAAGTTGAGAATAACGCCATGAAAACGATGGTGAAGCGAAGGTAAAAAAATCGGTACTGGTGGGAGTTTAATCTCTGGCTTACCTGAAGTGAGATGTCGGTGATGTTGATGAGCAGCAGCTTGGTCTTGTCCGCCAGCGCAATCGCCGTCCTCGTGAGGCGGTGCAGTCGCCGTCCTTGTTAGGCGGCACCATCCCCGTTCACCAGCACTGGGTTGCCGCGCCACGCGGTGGATGACATCCTCCTCCCTATCCTCCTCGCCATGTCGGGAGATCATGCCGGCGAGATCCCTCCTTCAAGGGAGGTGGCACCGGAGCCATCGCCTAGAACGGGCTCATCTTCTAGCTCAAGACGGAGAAGAGGTAGAGGTGTGGCCCGTGGATCTTGGCCGAAAGGGGGAAACAAGCAGGGGAGAGGAGGAAGCGGCTATGGCCGGTGGCGGGGGGGAAGAGAGGTGGAGAAGAAGACGTGTGCATGCAACCCAATCACTGGCTTCTTTTTTGCATAGCCCAGCGATGTCCCTGTCTTCCCCTCTTGAAGAGTGTAATTCTATTGGGCTTAGTGTGTTCGGAAACATTTTCTGCCAGCGCGCCGGCCGAAACGTTCGGCCGGTCACGTAGTTGTCGTTCGATCCCCTACATCCAGCGTGTGTCTAGCTCACGGCGTCTTCCTTTTCAGTTTTTTTGCCTTACCTTCTTCTTCCTCCCTCTCCCCCCTCCCCTTCAACCTCAGGCGTTGTCGGTGAGCGCCGCAGCTTCTCCACCGGCAGCAGCCGCGCCTGACGACGGTGACCGAGGGTGACCACGCGAGATGCTGCAGTTGGGGCGACGGTTGAAACCTTTTTCATATACGGTTGAAGCTTTTTCTGTCAACGTTTGCAACTTTTCCCTCGTTGAAGTATTTGGTTGAAGCTTTTTTTCTTAACGGTTAAAGCTTTTCTATACACAGTTGAAACTTTTTTGCTTTCACGATCGAAGCTTTTTTGTAAACGTTTGAAACCTTTTCCGTTTTTGAGCAGCACTTGGTTAAAGCTCTCTCTATCATTTGGTTGAAACTTTTTTCATCTAAGGTTGAAGCATTTGGTGTCAACGGATGTATCTTTCCCTGATTCACAGTGCCAGTTGAAGCTTTTTCTATTTAGGGTTGAAGCTTTTTTTCCAACGTTTGCAACACAGGGGGTGAGGTGCGACCGACGAGGTGAAGACCGACGGACATGAGCAGCAGCGAGTGCGCCGGCGAGCGACGGGGGCAGCGAACGGTCGGGGCGAGCTGTGTCCCGGAGCTGCATCCATGGTGCTTCGATGGGCGGCCGAGGCGGCGAGCGATCAGAGACGAGCTGCATCCATGAAGCTTCAACTGATGGTTGCGGCGGCGAGCGACCGGGGCCGAGCTGAGTGTCGGAGCGCGGGGCGGCTCCAGCGGGGCGGTCGGCGTGGGGAGCGCTCGGGGAGACGAGAAAAGGGTAAAAAAGACAGCAGAGGAACTTCGATCTGACGGTGTCGCATAGCAGATTGGGCGGCTCGGGGCAGACCGGCCGAAAACATTCGGCTGGCGCCGGCGCCCGTTGCCCTAGTTTGTTACCCCTTGGTTGTTTCTCTCTTGGCCCGTGTTTTGATTGGCCCGAGCCCTCGGACAATTGTTTATTTGGTACTATTCAAGCTACAATTGTGTAAATTGGAAGAATTTAAATTATTTTTCTTTAAAAATATTTAATTTTAAAGTGACATATGATATAAGGAAAAATGGGAATCAAATTTGTATTGTATTGATAAATAAAAATCAATATGGAATATTCTTATCATTTCATGTGAAATATAGCTTCATTCAACTACATGTGTTTTTTGTTGGACTCAATCATTTCTTCGCACTTAATTAAGATACAGTAGGAAGGTTTTAATAGAGATGCAAACACTAACAACAAGTACGTCAGCTACCATTGTTGTCCTCCCCTCGTTTTTTTTGAACATAGTGGCAGCTAGCATAGCACGTACTACTAGTAGCTTAGAGTTGACCTGATTAGGGCATTAAATTCAAGCAAGTGCGATCTTTGACTTTGGTGGAATCTGGGCGGCACCGCGTTCGTCGATCGAGTCCACTTCATGTGTTGTCTTTAAATGCATTCGGAGTCTGGAGCATGTGCTCATCATGTGTACTCTGCTAAGCTCACCCTCTGAATTTCCGTTTAATATTCACCTTGGAATTCGTTGGTTTCATGTGTTCTCCAGCTTGGGTTTCTCGATCTATATATGTCGGCAAGCTAGCCAAGTCGACCCAATCGATCATGCTTGGCTCAGGCTTTACTATTGCCAACATCACAAATTCCCATTGGGTCATACGATGCCCTCTCCTTCCTTGTACAAGACCTGGTTAGCACGTCACCGCACGATCGACATCCCATGGTCCTGAATTTCGGTGCACCGCTACCAAAATCTCACTCCTACCGAGTGAAGAAGAACGCTACAGAATAAAGTACTACTCCCTCGGAAAACAAATATAAGGCGTTATAACTCTTTTTCTCGAGTTGTAACGTATTCGTTCACTCATTGCATTCCGTATGTACGTAGTTCATACAGAAATATGGAAAACATCATCTTGTATCTGTTTACGGAAGGAGTATTTTGTTGAATGTAACTAACAACCTGCTTGCCTCTCTCACTTGGAGTAATTAGCAACGGGGAAGTAGCTAGCTAGACCACAAGAATAGTTCATGCATGTAACATTGATTGATTCTTGGATCTCTCAAGAAAATAAAATCAAAAGGATACGTATATAAATTGAATAGAAGGGCTAAAAGTCATAATCCGATCGAGTAGTAGCTAGCCTGATCGATCAAAATTCCTCCCATGCATGGGCACTATGCAGGCAGCCTGGGCGTACGTACGTCGTCATCCGTGATCGATGCATGCTTGGCAAGTCGTGTCACTTTTTTTTATTTCTGCTTGGCACTAGCTAGCTGACCTGCTCGCCGATGAGGTCGAGTCCGACGACGAGGAAGGTGACGCCCTGGAAGAGCAGGAAGTAGAAGTGCAGCCCCTGCGCCGAGAGCAGGCTGCGCGTCGCGGCGATGAGTAGGAGGGAGGCCAGAGCCAGCTCCTTCTTGAAGATCCTGTTGGGCGGCTTGGCCTTACTGGTCTTCTTGATCGCCGCCGCCAGCGACGTGACCTCCTCCGCCTCCTCGGCCTTGACCTTGAGCTGAAGGTTGTCATGTTGGTGCGTCTTGGCCCATTCCTCCAGCCCAGCCTCCGACACTCCCCGGACGAGCCTGGGAGCGGGCCTGTGACTGTGAGTGTGGGCGGTGTCGGCGTCCTCGGCCATGGAAAAGATGTCCGACTCGGACGAGGTCCTGCCGGCCTTCTTGGTGACGACCCACTCGTAGGAGCTCCCCAGCTGGAACAGCCCGGACACCATGGCGTTGAACTTGGTGACGGACATGGTGTTCTCGAAGAGGAGGTAGGGGATGACGAAGGGGACGGACTTGGGCGCCGGCAGGATGTTGAGGACCGACATGAGCATGGGTATGTAGCAGATGACCCAGATAGGGAGCTCGGCCTCGGGCACGAACATGGTGAGCGGCAGGATGACGCAGAAGAGCGTGAAGGAGTAGAAGGGCAGGATGAGCTTCCTGAGGAGGAAGAAGAGCATCACCAGGTTCGCCTTCTTCCACAACGGGATCTGCATGCAATTAATTACTATATATGTCAGCATGCAGCAGGCAGATCTCTACTGATCTTATCTATATGCGTGTTGTGATGTGAGTCTAATTAAAATCACCTTGGACTTGATGATGGCTGGGAGGCAGAGCCGGAAGAGCTGCATGGGGCCGGAGTGCCACCGGTGCTGCTGCTTCCGGTAAGCCTGGTACGACTCCGGCAGCTCACAGAGCACCTACGTACACACGTATATATATGTATATGTTGGCTTCATTGTTGACATATATAGTAATTGAAGTATATATATGATTAATCAAGTAGTAGTTACCTTGACATCGTTGAGGTAGATGAACTTCCATCCCTGGAGATGGGCGCGGACGGCGATGTCCATGTCCTCGACGGTGGTGCGCTCCATCCAACCGCCAGAGTCCTCGAGGGCCTCGATGCGCCACACGCCGGCGGTTCCGTTGAAGCCGAAGAAGTTGAGGTAGATGCCGTTGACCTGCTGCTCCACCTCGAAATGGAAGCACAGGTTGATGTTCTGCAGCCGTGTCAGCAGGTTCTCGTCCTTGTTCACGAAGCTCCAACGCGCCTGCACAAGCCCAAGATCCGGGTTCCCCTACAACACAAAATACCAATCCATCCATCTTATACACATGTAAATCCAAACCCAATTTAATTATCTGGAGTTGTATATATACTAGCTATATATATATATATATATATATATATATATATATATATATATATATATATATATACATATGTCAATGATCAAATCTGACATGGTGCCATGCATGCATGTAGTAGATCTACCATATATCTTAGTACCATCTTAGAGCATGCATGCAGGCTTGTGGATGGAGTTAGCGTTAAGCAATACTAATGCATAGATAGCAGCAATTAACTAACAAACTAATAACTAACCTTGAAGTGAGGTACGGTGAGCTTGAGGAAGTCAGGGTTGGGCTGGAAGTCTGCGTCGAAGATGGCGACGAACTGGTAGTCCTTGACGTAGTCGCAGCTCATGGCGGACTTGAGGTTGCCGGCCTTGTAGCCGGTGCGCGACAGCCGGTGGCGGTAGATGATGTTCACTCCCCTCTGGCTCCACTTTGTCACCTCCGCCCTGATGAGCATCTGGCACGTCTCGTCGTCCGAGTCGTCCAGCACCTGCACCAGCATCCGATCACGCGGCCAGTCCATCTGGCACACGTGTGAGATGGACGTCTCGTACACCTGCGTTGCATTGCATCGTATCCTATGTCACCTTCCTCATCAACCCCATGCATTGCATTGCATGGTATCGTATCAAAATGTACGTAGCATCAAACGAATACACCTACCTCTTTCTCGTTGCACATGGGCATCTGGAGGAGGACCATGGGGAAGTAGGCGGCGAGGTCATCGCCGTCCTCGATGTCGTCGTCGTCGGCGGCGGCGGCGAGGCGGGGTTTGATGCCCCAGAGCTTGATCCAGAAGCAGCCGAGGCAGAGGAGGATGCGGTCCACGGACTGCACCATGAAGAGGACGATGCAGAAGCCGGAGAGCTTCTGTATGGCCCAAGCGATGTAGTCGATGCGGAAGGCCAGCCACCCCACGTACGCGCGGTGGAGCCACCCCTGGATCTCCTGCTGCTCCGGCATGCGGAGGCCGTCGGGCAGGTGGCGCAGGTTCTCCGGCAGGTGGCGGAGGTGCTCGGGCAGGTTCTGCAGGTGCTCGGGCAGCTGCCGGAGGTACTGCTCCGGCAGGTCCCGTGGGAAGTAGTGCCACCCTTTGAGGTATGCCGCCGTCTCGAAGGCGAGCATGGCGAGCGAGAGGAGCAGGAAGGCGCGGAGGAAGCCGAGCATGATGCGGCCGCGGCCCGAGGCCTCGGCGTCGGGCTCCGCGTCGGCGTCCCGGCTCCGGCGCACGCGGCGGTTGACGGCGCCCAGCAGGCCCCAGAAGCCGGCGGCGAGCCAGGCCACGCAGCCGACGGCGCGGTGCGCGCGGAGGAGGAGCACCCACTTGAACTGCTTGGCGTTCTTGGTGCGGCGGGCCTTCTCGGCGCTGTCCATCCCGGGGCCGTCGATCTCCACCAGCGAGTAGGGGTTGTCCATCTTCACCACCACCGGCGTGCCGTGCTCCTCCTTGCCGCCGCCCCACCACGACGACGACGACTCCGACGACACGTACGTGCCCGGAGGCGACATTGCTCAGATCAGCGCCGTACCTTGGTGGATGGATCCGATGAGCTCTTGGAAGCGCAGCTGCTAAGCTCGGTTCCAACAACACAGCATGTGATGTGAGGTTGCTTCCCCCACCGCACCTCGATCTTGGCCCCTGATCCTTGCCTCTTGCCTCTAATGATACACTTTTTACCTCACCTATATGGCTATATATATGATATGATATGAGCATGGTACGATTTATTTTGAAGAATTTGGCACAAGATTACGTACTAGAGGTTTGACATATTGATGAACAAACTAATTAACGTACCTTTTGACCGGCTCAGGAAACAAATTTGTAGATGTACTTCAGATCCAAGCGCCTTGCTCCAGCTCGCTTCAGTTCACTCAAATATATATGTTGTCTAGATCAGCTCACTTGAATGGCTAGCTTGCTTAGCTCGTAGAGATACAGTGGAGTTGTGGTACTGAGTAGAGTGTAACCAACCAAGTGCTACTGCTACTGGTGTACCAGACTCTAGACTCCAGAGTGAGGCTTCCGGTAGGCAGCCCACTTGGAGGGTTTTATAGAAGCCTAGCCAAGTTTAGTTTGAGATGCAACATTTTTTAACAAGTACTGTACGTCAGCGAGATATATATACTCTGGTGCACCTATGCACAGAATAACTTATTAATTCCAAGATATGTCCAAATATTACGAAACTAATTTTTAATCGAATATGATTAAGTTATATTGTCCTTGCAATATCTGGTATTCCGCGAGCTATATATATTGTCCTTGCAATATTTGTTAAGAAATGACTTTCATGGTATTCTGCGAGCTATATATATTGTCCTTGCAATATTTGTTAAGAAATGACTTTCATGGTATTTTGGGAGCTATATATATTGTCCTTGCAATATTTGTTAAGAAGTGACTTTCATGGTATTCTGGGAGCTATATATATTGTCCTTGCAATATTTGATTTCTGCCCTGAAGTCAACTTGGAGTTATTGGTCCGCAAAACTTTTTGTAAGGCTGGGAACATGAGAAATAGGATGCAACATTAACAACTACATCAGCGAGAAATACTCCGTGCACCAGGGTACCAGCACATGCTATATGCACAAAATAATTTAGTGCTGTAATTACAAAAATGAAGAAGGAATTTTGGAATCAAATAAGATTAAGTACTATACTCTTATCATTTGATTGTCAAGAAATGACTTTCATGGTATTCTGGGAGCTATATATATTGTCCTTGAAATATTCGATTTTCGCCCTAAAGTCAACTGGGAGTTATTCCCCTGGCAAAACATTTTATACGAGTACAATACTTGATCATATATTATTTTGACTTGTTCTTTGATATTTTTTACAGTTATTAAATTGTTTTGCGCATATAGGGTGCGCTGGCACCGGATTTACCAAGTTCAGTTCCGTACAACAGCTCCCGTTTATTTATTTTAACATAACATGGTAGTAGTACTCCATTAGCAATAGCTCCATAGCGCGTAGTAGTAATAGGGTACTAGTAGCTAGCTTAGAGTTGACCTGATTGCGGCATTAAATTGAACACGTATATATGGTGGTGTGATCTTGACTTGGAAACTTTGGTGGAATCTGGCCGGCCGGCATCGCATCCTGTGCGTCCATCGATCCAACTCCATGTGCTTCTTTAAATGCATTGGGAATCCGGAGCATGTGTACACACTTACTATACTACAGTATTGCTGCACTGGTACTCTTCTAATTAATTAAGCTCACTCTCTGGATTCGCCCGTTAATTTCTGTTTAGTATTCATTTACATTAACAAGCTTCCTTGGAATTTGCTGCACTTCTCTTTTTTTTTTCTGAGGCTGGCCATAGTGGGAGTAACTTAGGTACTTACTAGTATCATGTATTTAGGACTAACAAAATGCTGATGTGACAGACAATTAAAGAAGAGTGAGAGGATTAGAGTAACATAGATAGATACCGTAATTAACATGTTAAATGATATGCTACTATGTGTCATGTATGTCAATAAATGAAGGCATCTATAATACTAGTTTATGATACTATGCACTACTCCCTCCGTTCCTAAATATAAGTCTTTTAAGAGATTTCACTAGTGGTCTACATACGAAACAAAATGAGTGAATCTATATACTAAAGTATGTCTATATACATCCGTATATAGTCCACTAGTGGAATCTCTAAAAAGACTTATATTTAGGAACGAAGGGAGTAGTATGGAGGTAGTATCATACAAAAGTATCATATGCATGATACTACTATATGATACTCTCTACTATGATCAGCCTGAGGGGGTCCTTAGAATTTGTCGGTGTCATGTGTTCTTCTGCCTGGGATGATCTCGCGTTGTCGGCAAGCAGGTTGGACTCGACTCGACTCGACTGAACGTGGTTAGCTGAGGCTTACTAGCTACTGCCTAGATCACAAAATAGGATTCTGTCCTTTTTTTTAAATAACACTTTTGCTTTCATACATTACAAGTCATCGTACATATGTCCACCTCATATTGCATACACGGTCTGTAACATACAATACGAGGTGGGTATACGTTTTCTTTCTATGTTTTGTGAAAAGGGGATGTGTCTACCAAACACACCTCTTTAAATAAGAAAAACGAAACCGACACATTAGGTGGGTTGAGATTTTTTTAGGAGGCGATATTGGAGGAACGGCCGATCAGATACATACAAGGAACTAAAAAAGAACAACTAATCATGTGTAGCAACAAACAATCACACAAAAAACGGTGCAAAGCGAAGCGTTGAAACCCTCGTCTACTAACACACCAATCAGTAATATTGGTAGAGTAACTGCGACGCCCAAGAGAGGAACATGGTGTAATTAACCATGAGGGAGAATCGTATATCTATTACGTGCTTCAAAAAGGATAGACCGTCGTGGCATCATTCATCACAGGTGATACGTTTTAAATGTATCTATAGCTTCCACTAGCGTAATCATCTCTTCACATGGGTGATATTGCACCGCGGTCCACCAGCTAAAATTATTTATGAATTTTACCGCCACATAAGCAACACAAAGAAGACGATGTTGGGATGAACATGGATGAACCTCGCTCTATTCCTCTCTCGCTCGCTCGGACGAAGGTGGAAGATGAAGAGAAGAACACAATGGAGTTTTTTTTACGACAAACGGCTCGCCGCACGAACCGCGTTTATTTTTGTTTGAGCACGGGCTCAACTCCGGCAACGTACCACAGCTCATCAGTACAAGGGCGATGGGTTTTATACCAGGTACATACACACCTTAGCCGGTGGAACCCTAGGCGCCGTCAGGAGAGGACAATCTTCCAGCACTGTCCTTCGGCGGCTCCCCTCCGCCGACGTCCTCGGTCGTCGGTGGTGTGGGGGGTCACCGGATCCATGCGTATGGTTCGTTTTTTTTCCTCGTAATCTAGATTTTTAGGTTGTTTATTGTCTTACTTCGGTGGTGACGATGGCGGCGCTGAATAAAGATAATTCTGATCCTTCCCTCACGAGGCCATCGGTCTTATGGTTGGTGATGGATTTGGAAACCAGTCTATTCAAGCAAGGATGGCGTGGTGGTGGCGAAATTCTCATGGTGGACCTGTGTCCTCGTGCTCCGCCATTGTTAAGGCCTTCGCTCCAGCGTCAACATGGAGCTTATGAGGTAGTTCAGGAGCGGATGCAGACCATTGTGGTCTGCATCGACGACATCTGAAAGACGAAACATGTCATGGGTTCGTGGTTCACGGATGGCAGGTATGGTTTCCTTCTTCAATTTATTAGTCATGGTGGGGTGTCAGATTTGGAGTTCGATCACGCGTGTGGGATGTTGCCCCGGTCTAGTTCGTTCAACGACAAGGGCTTCACTTTTGGTGAGCCACCTTAAAGGTCCGTAAAGTTGCATATCAACGATGGGACCGCGTCAAGCTCGGATGAGGAGGTGATTCATCATTCTTTTCTTCGGTGACTGCTGTGGTGGTGCCAGAAACAGGTGGCGGACATTAGTGTCAAGTTTAGATATGTCCTGCTATCTTTTTAGTTTTATCATGTCGGTCTTCACGTAACTTGTACTTTGATCTTTACGATATAAATAAGACATGTATTATCATGAAAAAAAAGCTAACTAACTACATGCAGGCCTGTCCTATCAAGCCATGAAGCTAGCTAACCAACTAACCACCTGGATAAAGCACTACAAGTTGGACTAACCAAGTAGCTATATGGTGGCGCATCAGTGCGCGCGCGCACACACCACAGCTTAATGTGTACACGTTGGGTCCGTGGCGCATGAAAGAAGAAAATTGCAGTTTAGAAAAAATTGCAGTTTAGCTGAGACAAATATGCCTCTGTAACTCAGTCCATTAAAGAAGAAAATGTTTCTTCCTGCCCATGCCCATTTTGGTATTTTACTTGTCAACCATGGAAACCTTCGTTGTTATCCTGCCTCCCGAGTCAAATCTTGTGCAGTACTAGGAAGTATTTCCTCCGTTTTAAAAAGAAAAGAAAACTTAAAAAATGTCCTTGAAAAGAAAAAGAAAATTGACGCACCACTATTTAAGAAAACACTAAAAAAATCAAAATCATTGTCACTGCGACCAACCAGCATGCGCCAAGTCACGTAGCTGGTTAGCCACCATTTTACCACGCCTTAATGGGTTTACACATCCATTTCAAAAACAACAAAAACTAAAAAATTCAAAAATGAAAATGAAAACGAGGTACTTCCATTTAAAAAACCTCTAGAAAAATTGAAATCTTTGTGTCTGCGACCAACCAACATGCGCCACATGGGGTAGCTGGTTGGCCACCATTCTACCATGCCTTAATGAGTTTAATTCCAGTACTCCCTCCATCACAGTTTATAAGGCATGCACGTGTACCTAGATCGTTAACTTGAATTATATAAAATATGTTGTTTAACATAAAAATTATATCATTAGAAAATAGAACATCTAAAATTTCTAATGATATATTTTTTGTAATATATGCCTCTTATTAAGTTGATCAAATTGATGACCTAGATACACGTGCCGAACTTATAAACTGAAACGGAGGGAGTACTACATGCATCCTGGATGAAAAATGCGCTTTTAATCACGGACCTTCAAAGGAAGTTAAATTGGTTTAAATTGCTACTTGTGTCATTGGTGGACCATGTCATCTTGCTTCTAAAACTGAGAGACGACAAAATTTGAAGGGCAAGGAAATATAAAACTACAGTCATATCCTTGAATGATTTCAAGAG
Source organism: Hordeum vulgare subsp. vulgare (assembly GCF_904849725.1). NCBI lineage: Eukaryota > Viridiplantae > Streptophyta > Magnoliopsida > Poales > Poaceae > Hordeum > Hordeum vulgare. The sequence goes on along the minus strand of NC_058520.1, from coordinate 420,283 downwards.
AGAAATATGTTTAGGAACAATTCATTGGTGAGAACGCTGACGAAAAGAAAGAAGATGGCTCACATTCCAACTACTTATCCAAGTGATCCAAATATTTCATCCAATGGATGAATACTGGTCTGGTCGGTTGCTACGGATTGTCCGAATCACTGGTAATGTATTTACTTCTTGATTTGCATATGTATGTGGGTCCGACCAATCTTCAGTCTTAAATGTAGTTACTTTGTATGGTGTAGTACGTAGCACATGTTAGCCATTTAGGACATCACCACATGCTTTTCCCCTCATTATATATGGCCCTCAGTTTTAACAGGAGCAGATAGGATGGTGCTTTTTTTCACTTTGTTTTCACATGTTTTGTAGAACTAGGATAGTCTAACAATTACATTTCACACAAATAGAAGACACATGAGAAAGGCCGAAGAATCTCATGGGCAGACCAATGGGAATAGGAGGCATCGGTAACCGGGTTGTGGCGATTAGCATGAGACATTAGCGACCTCGTCTTACGTCTCATTCAGGACAAGAAAGATCATCAGAAGCTCAAGTCATCGTAGGAGTGTCCATACATCATCAGTGACAAAGTGTTGTATGACGGATGTGTCGGCACTGGGATCACAAGACCGGCATCATCGAGAAGAATCCTTAGAAGATCCAACTGCTATGTGATAGATCCTTGTGGACCGGCATCAGTTTGTCTCTCATGAAGCTACTCTTGTTCTTACATCTATGACGAGAAGACTTCATATTCATGAAGTCAGTATTATGTCCAAAGTCGTGCCGTTACTTCATGACAGAAGTCATGATGGAACGATCCGCATTTGAGTCAATTGTTTCGTACTTCTCTATGTTCAGAAAAAAAAAATACACTGGTGCTAAGAACATAAACTTGTAAGAGAGGGAAACATGACAAGATTCAGCTAAATAATCATGTATTTCGGTAGGCCTTTCACCTTAGGCGCAGATAAATAGCGATTTAATAACAAGCCAAGCGTGAAGAAATGAAATGGATACGTTTGACATTTGGCTTGTTATCACTGTTATTTATAGCTTCGGTTATTATTTTGTAAAAGTGACAATTTTTTCTTTCTTTCAGGACCGTAACGATTTTGTAGTTGAATATGCTATCCTGATGAAGGCTCATCTCCTGCAGAGGAAGTCGTGAGTCCTCCTGGGATTCATGATCAGACGCTTAACTGATGTGAGTCAAGCTTTTTTGCATGGTGTCTGTCCAGATATATACTCCTGGGATTCATGGTGTCTTTCTTATGTCAGTATTTTGAGACATAACTCCATGTTTTCTTATATCTGATAACTAACACGTCGGTGATTTCAATCCACTTGCTAGAATCGTTGTTTCAACATGATTACCGGCACCTCCAATCCCTGTTGTGTGCCCATTTGACTCTTTTTTATTTTTCTCATGTATCCTCTATTGTTTGTGTCTGTGTGGTCATCGCCTATTTGATAGACTACGCTAGTGCTACCGATCAAGTAAAACAAAGTGAAACCACACAACATGCTATCTATTCACAAGTAAAACAAAGTGAAACCACACAACATGCTATCTATTCATAATGTAGGTAAAGCACTTATTATTATCTGTGGGTGATGAACTCCTTCCAATTAGGATGGGCATGCATATTGTTACTATTGCAAGGTGTAAGAGAAGACGACGGTGGGCAGCTGAACTGAATATTCTTATTCACATGTCTTTTATCTTCAGTGGTGTTTTTTGTTTCCATATGTTTTCAGGTTATGAAAAAAGAGCTCTATGCAAGTATAAATAACTTTTCAAAGAGCAAGTGGTTAGAGTAGCCGTTAACAAAATCCATATGCTCTACAGCGAAATTTCTTTTTGCGCATCTCAGAAATTTGGAATATTATTCCTATATCCTCCATTAACTGAATTGTCCTCACTTGCTTTCCTCGAGTGATAGCGACACCGGTTGTGGCGAAACTCAAAGATATGTCAAAGCCGTCTTAGGTAGCTGTCTCTAGCAACAAGAAAGCCCTTTCTACTTGCTCGATGATCTACGTGCACAGCGTCCAGTGAAACACACGAGATAATCTAATTTGTAATGTAATCAATGTTCGAGGCATGAAATCATGGTGCAATGAATATCATAGATAGAGTGATGTAATAAGTATCAGACCTGATAGTGTATTGGAATCCGTTTGCAAATCATCCAACTACTGCTCATGATATAGAAGAACTGCCAGAAGAAAGCAGCAATTCTGATGAAGAAAATGCATCTGCTGCCTCCTTGACTCGCACTTAGGCGAGTGGGTGGAGAAAAAACGTCTGAAACTCTCCTAATTTGCTCCCAGGATCTCAAATATCCAACAAGTTGGCACTAGCCAAATCAAACTGAATATGCTATTATGCCTTTCTCCCTTGAATTTCTATTGAATGAATGCCAGTTCATGTCACAGGAATTCAGCCTCAAAATGCAAGGCTCAGATAATGGTAATTCAAAATAATTACTCTGGCTGAAACAAATAAAAGAGTAGGAACACGATTCATGAAGAGCTCAGTTATAATTACAATTACAAAAGCTAGCTAGTTCATGGTTCCATCACTCGGTCACGGCAGCCGATAGATAATCTGCAGGGGGAGAACCGCATTGTCATATCTAGATAGAAACCCACGGCCGGCTTCAACGGCATCATCATCAATGATGGCAATCATAATCAAGAAGAAAAATAAAAGAGAACCGAAATCGGACAGAGCCTAGATGCCGCAATAATAGAGGGCCGGCGCATAGAGAGGAAGAAACTCAGAAGAAGGTGCATATTATACATGGCAAGGATGGAGGAGGAGCACCGCCCGCATACATCACGCCTTGAGAGAGGCGGACCGTCGCATGGATTTGACCCGAGGGAAGCACCGGAGCAGGCTCTGTTGGTGGTGTTGGTGGTCGTGCGGCGGAGGTGGTACATATGACAGGAAGAAGGACGGGTCATTGTCAAGGGCTTCTTTGTAGCCCTCGAGGACCACCACGATGTCATCAAATTGAGGCCTTTTGTCTGGGTTTGTCGCCCAGCACTGAGATATCAGATGGCTCATGGCCACAGGGCACGAAGCAGGCAGCGGTGGCCTCGCATTCTGCACAGGAAAAAAAATGCTGGTTACAAAAAGATGAATATCTGGAGCATGTTGAACTAGATAAGCATTAATGAACTGGTGTTTGCCCAAACTTCTGAGGTGTTTCTATCAAGTTTGCGAGACATTTATACAATTTGGGGAATTTCACGAAATTCAGTCATGAATTAACATTGACAGCTAAGCACCAAACATACTTCATTGACCAAATCTGAGCTAACAAACATGCATGCTCCGTATACTTATCAAGTAGTAAGACCGACAACTAATTCTACCCTGGTATGCCACAAAATGAAATTAGTGTTTAGAATCTACCTTGAGGCACTAGCATCCACACATAAAGAAGTGGTGTGTCAGGATCCATATACATACCTTGAGGGCGACAGCTATAGCGGCCTGTTCAGGTGTCATCTCGCTGAACGGAACCAAAGCAGTTAAAATCTCCCACAAGACGATTCCGAAGCTGTACACATCGACTTTTCTAGTATGGTTTTTCTCCTTGATCATTTCAGGAGCCATCCACCGATAGGTCCCCGTAAACCCCTTGCCGCTACCGCACTGCGACTCCAGACATGAGATCCCGAAGTCCGCCACTTTGACGGACATGTCTTCCCCGAGAAGCACGTTCTCCGACTTGAGGTCCCTATGGAGTATCCCCTGCGAGTGCAGGTAGCTCATCCCACGGGCAATGTCTAAAGCTAGTTGCAGAACCAGTTGGATGGGGACTGAATGTGGCTCTTGCTGGTGTAGATACTTCCTGAGGGAACCCCCTGCCATGTACTCAGTGATGATACAGAATACCGGTGGCTTCTTGCATGCTGCGACGAACTGCAAAATCAGAAGATTACATCATATTCCATATCGAACAGAGACTTGACAGAATGGGTCGATCTGGCCATTAACTATAACTGTAAGTATTACAGTCCATTTTAGATCCAACATGGATTATACATAAAATTGTTCGAACCTTCTTACTGAAATATGTTCACAGCCCAGCACGCAAATTTGGGTTCACAGAAAAGCAAAGTGTGAGAAATCGAGAACATTCAGAAGTTGGCAGTGTGTCAAAGCGGATACAGAGAACAGTCTGAAGTGAAGTACTACCAAACCATAACACGGTTTTAATTTTCTAGCTTAATCCATTCGATGCAGCCAACTAACCTTTTCTCCATGTGACTTATGGGGCCTAGCGAGACCGGGCCGCACTTAGCAAAGCAGAAAAGCGACATCGATATTTATCTGCACATGAACTATCTATCTATATATCTATCACTCTCGGGGTCGATTCTCGCTATTAAACACTTCAACGATAAGATGCGCTTTTCTCTGGATCTGAAAGCAGTTAAGAGTTAAGAGTGGACGCGCCCTACATGGTCCACCACCCACTTTGATTGGAAAATCCAAGTATCTAACGTTATCGGATTGTCATCATCTACAGAGCTGTCGGTGTCTTGAACTCGTCAAGCCTTCCGTGTCCGAAATATTCCGTTTTACCGCCATCGAAGAACCACAAAGACTAAAATCTGCACCTATGACTGTATGGGGGTAAGGATGGAGACAGTGGACAACTATGGAGGAAACAAACAACCATGCCTAAACGTTTGGTCCAGCAGATCCGCAAAATGTCAAGGGATTTCACTGTCGTAGACGTTAACCAGTACCTGAAATTCACAATTTTAGAACTGAACTAAACTTGCTTTCTTGAAATCGACGAGGACGGGCCGCCGTTTTTTTTTAAAAAAAAAAGAAAAAAGAAGAAGGATAAAATTGACAGGAGAGAAGATTCCATGTTCTTGCCCTCTTGTTCAGGTTATACATACATACATATACATAGTGTAAAGAGGCACGAACAATAATTTCCCCAACCAACGAAAGCATAAAGTTGACACCTTTAATGTGAAGATGGGTTGGGACAGCAAATCCTCAAGCCAACAACCAATTTACTAGTATCGAATTCAGATTGATCATATCGAAAGGCATTTCACTGAAGGTAAAAAACAATCTCTGGAGTAGTAAGAAAAAAAGGAGGAGGATTGCGGAGCGTACGGAGACGATGTTGTGGTGGCGGAGGCGGAGGAGGAGGGCGACCTCGGAGGCGAACTGCCGCTCGAGCTCGGCGGCGAGGGCGTCGTCCTCGTGGGGCTGGCTGACCATCTTGATGGCGACCTCGCGGCCGTTGTAGCGGCCGAAGTAGACGCGGCTGTGGCGGCCGGAGGCGAAGCGGGCCCGGATCTCGAGCTTGGAGAGGTCGGCGCTCCAGAGCTCCTCGCCGTCGCCCCGGATCTTGGCGCCAGGCGGCGCCACCAGGTACTTGGACCAGGACACCGCCTTCTTGTAGTCCCCCAGCGACAGCCGCCGCTCCAGCCGCCTCCCCCCGCCGCCGCCGCCATTCCCCTGCTTGAAGCACTGCAGGCTCTTCATTTCTTTTCTTCTCTTGTCAGCCTCACCTCGGCGGAGCCCTGATCTCCGGGGGGAGCGGGCGGGCGGAGAAATAAAAATGAAACCGAATCAGATCGGATCGAGTAAAGGCGGAGAGATTTCCGGTGTCTGGTGCCGTTTCTTGCTCCCTCCCTCCCTTTACCCGGCCCTACATTCCAGTGCCCTCCGGCCTTCCATTCACATCCAATCCGATGGAACAAAGATGGCGGTGTGTTGGAGGAGGGAGGGGGGGAGGAAGAAGGTGCCACGAAGCTGCGGATGATTGTTGGAGGAGGAGGGCGATGGGTGTGGTTTTGGAGAGCAGAGGAGGGCAGGGGAGGGGAGGTAACATGCGAAATGAAATGAGATGAGCTTTTGGTTTTGGTTTGGCAGAGAGTGAGTGAGTGATCCAGTGAGAGTGACAGTGAGTATGAGTATGAGTATGAGAGTAACCTTGACTTGCTTCAATATTTTTCACTATGGACTGTGGACTCGTTGAACATGGATGCGTTTTGGAGATAATTGCACCTTTAGTCCTGGTACTTGATGACGCTGTCCAATTCAGTCCTGGTACTTGCGAAGTGCTTCAATACGGTCCCGGTACACGAAAATACGCCGTCAATACAGTCCTTGAACTTGAAACCACAGTCCCGGCAATACATGAGTCGCGGTACCGCGTACTCCACCGTATTCCACATCATCCTGGTCCTGCGCCCATTAGGTCCAGCCACACCCGTCCTATAATAAAATGGGGTGTTCGGTTGTCTGCGCGCGTCAGAATCTTGGCTCGCACAAATCTTAAAGCACTCCTTAGCCGGGCCCGTTAGGAACGCTAGTTTTCTCAGCGAGCAAGGTTTGAGCGATGCAGGGAGGGGAGCGCCACGCTGACCTCCTGCGAGCAGGGTGATGGCTGGAGCTCGCGGGCGTATCCAGGCTGGAGCTCGCGGGCGTATCCAAAAAATGCGGCCGGATGATTTCACGTCACCGCCAACCAAATCGATCACCCTATATAGCTAGGGTCATCGAAGCCGCAACCCCCCCCCCCCCCACAATCCCCACCTCTCTCTTGAGGTTTCCCTCCGGCATGGTTCCACATCAACGATAAGATAAGCGGCGCAACTGCTCCGGCGACTGCAAATCGACAACTCCTCTTCTCCGACATGTACAACGCATCCTTCGTGCCTCCTCCGATGGCGTCCGTGAGTTCAATCACCCGTCCTCTTTACTAATTCTTCCTAGATCTGAGCATGTGGTAGGATTACATCTTTCAATCTGTGTGACTGTGATGTTCTACTAGGTAGTTGTGATGGGTTTGAAGCATGCTACGAGTTGTCCCTCCTCAAGGATTGATAGTTAGTGGTCATGGATGGATTGTTAGTCTCTGATGTGTGGTATGCTTGTGTGTAAGTGTTGGACAATCATCCATGTGTCTATGTTTACTTTTTTGTTGTGTTGTGTTGTGTTGTTGAAATAGATCATACAAGTGTCCATGTTGAACTAGATCACCCATGTGTGCATGTGTTAGTGCTAGTTCATATGTCCATGTTTACCGGTAGTTCGTAATGTCGATGTGTATTGTGTTGTAGTCGTAATGATGCTTGCGTATATGAGATGTGCATGCAAGACTTTAGTCAGGCCATCATCCTATCCGATAGTCAGTTCCAGCCGTCCCACATCGAGGATTCGAAGCCTCCTGTCGACCGGATAGCTCATGATTCAGACGTTTTTTAGGTGTCACCAATCGTTCCTCCATTTGTGCTGGATCATCCCAATGCTGCAGCTCATGCCACTGCACAAGTAGTTGCCTCAAAGGTAAAGAAGAATGATAGAGGGAACAACATGAAGTGGCAGCCATTTTTGTCGACGTCCATCCTTACCAAATCCAAAGATCATGTGATGTAAGTGCTTCAAGAATGATGGCGGGCTTCTTAACATGGCCCTGATATTGCCCTTGTAAAGCTTTTGGGCAAAAAAAATTCATTTCCAATGGATGCAGTCAAGAGATCCATGCAAACCTGATGAAAGTGTAGGCATACTCTTAAACATATTTTGATGTTCATGACAATATACATATAGGGGACTAATCATGATTGTCAAGTGTATCTCAGGTTTTAGTCCCCAAGGATTTACGTGTGGATCATGACTAATAAATCTTCATTGCTCAAAAGCGAAGAAATAAGACAAATATCTTAGCCTCATATCGGTTTCCTCTTGAATATAGGGATCCCACGCTATTAACAGGGGATCATTAGCTCTCATGGAAGGCTTGCTCAAAACCCACGGATACCTCTTTTCCCTCTTTCATAAACTTACAATTTCATCCTTACGCTCTCCTTGTCTTCGTCCACAAATCTACACTAGGGATGTGTGCCTTGCCTCTGTCTTACCGGGCGACCGATAGTCACCGGACATCCGACCTCTCACTACTCACCGGATGCCCGGTACTCACAAGAAATCTGGTGTCTCTACGATAGAGCCAAATTGACGGATGTCTGTTCCTCTCTGGACATCTAGCGCCCCTATCTTCAGACGTCCAGCCTTGTCCGTAATCCGGTGTATGCTATACAAAACTATATTAACAAAGTTCTGGTATTTTTCGGACAACCAAGGCACCGTACGACCGACGTCTTCCGGACGTCGGGTGAGGGACTCTCCCGTGGTCTGGAGCGGGGCGCGGGCGGGGATACCTCGAGCCAGCCAGGGTCAACGACCGGAGGGGCCCTGGTCCGGGGACCCCAAGGCGGGAGGCGGAGGGGACCCCGGAGAACGCGAGTAGCAGACCACCCTGGGCGAGCGTGGGGAGGAGGCAGGGCACACCTCCAGGCCCACACTCACCTCCTCCTCAGCGGCGACCGCAGGAACGGCCGTGACAGGGAGAGGGAACCTAGTGTCTACCACTAGCGCCACCACTGGAGTACACCCCGCGTGTCTCGCCGGACCAGCAGCCGAGGTAGTGGGGATCCGCCCAGCAGCAGACGACTCGGGCTGAGCCCCTCCAGCATCCTCCTCCCCCTCAGAGGACGAGCCCTCCTCTAAAGAGCCTCCCTCGTCATCGAGCCCCCCATCGGCAGGCGCCTGGTCATCCGGGTCCACACCCAAGAGATCCACCAAGACAGGGGACTCGAGCTCAAAGGTGAGGCGCCTACCTTTAGAGCCGAAGTAGAAGACCAGAGACAAACCATCAATCTCAGCAGGGGCCGGGCATAGAATCTCAATGCGAGCGGGGCCATCATCCTCAAAAGAAGCCAGGTCAGCGGTGATCAGCTTGCCCACCGGCTCAGAGATGTCTTTCAGGATGTCAGTGAGCTTGCCACCCCGCGGAGCCGCACTGCCTCCCCTCGGGAGGCCATAGACGAGGACCCACACCTTCTCCAAAGGCGGAACGGGGTCAGGTTCCGCTGACGCCGCCTTGACGGAAATCATGAACTTGTTGATAGTACATCGGATGAAGTTGTCGTGGGTATAAGCCTGACAGTAGATGTGTAGGGTACGAATGAGATGGGCAGAGTCCTAGCTACGGCGAGGTTGTATGAGTTCGGGCCCCTCTGCGGTGGAGGTAACAGCCCTACGTCTCAGTGCTCTCGGAGCTTGTTACCGAGTGTAATATGGAATACAGTGATTTGCTAACCCCTTTACCAGTGGGGGAGGGCGGCTTATATAGAGTGCGCTGCCCTCCACAACGGTTCTGATACAGGGGTGGAGTAGTGGCGATTGAATGCATACGTTACAGGTAACGCATGCTCTAAATGCTAATAAATGCACCCGGAAACGTACGGCAGTTTCCCTCCAGAGAGGTTACGACGTACCGAGTGTATCCAGTCGGTTGCCCTGGTGCTCTCCGAATGTTAGTCTCCGACTGGATGATTCTGGGCCTGTTACCGACTGAATGATGGGGGCACCTTAATTCAGTCGGGGCAGACTTAAGGTCATGTCCCTTGTGTGGGGTAGTCCTTGGGTAGGACATGTACGGCAGGCCTATGACCCTACCCTAGGACTATGACCCCATCATTAGTCCCCGAATGGATTGGGGTTGAAACGCCGAAGCGGTGCTTGAGGTTCAGATCCGACTCGACTAGGTTCGGCTTGGGCGTTGCTTGCCACTATCCATTTTATCTCTCCTGACCAGCGCTCCGAGTGGAAGTGCTTGCGAAACAAACTGTCGGGAACCGAGTGCTTCCGCGGCATCTTTTGACGCGACCAGTCAACTGACAGCGGCGGATTTTCCGGGATCTCAAATTTCGGGTTCCGCGCGCTCAGCGGGGACGACGTCAGCGCACTCAAGTAGCGCCTGACTCCTCGATTCCCGTGCCTTCAACTCCTCCACTGATATCGCTGCGGCCGGTCCGAATGCCTGTCCGAATGCATCGACTGGGCTGCCTCCGTTTAGTCTAGACCGGCCCGCTCCACCTAAGCAGCTCGTGCTCTCGAAGGCCGAGAAGAACGACATCCAGCCTTTGGTCGAGGCACTCGTGGATGTTGTCAGGAGGGGAGTCACCGGCATAGACCTGCTGGAAATCTTCCTTGGTCGGCGGATCCAGCTGCTGCGGCCACGCGATGTGGCACTACACGGGGCCCGAGGATTCCACTCGGACCAACATGGTGGGCGTACCCGAGGAGAGAGTGACCTCGTGGGTACTCCAAATCACGGGCCCTTGTGAGAACCCCAAAGGAGCTCGCTGAGTGAAGCCTTACAGCGCGGACCACCCTCCATCGAATCAGGTGAGTGACATGAGCCGAGTGTATCGAACTGTCTTAATTCCAATCGCTTGATTATATCTCCGTGTGATGTCTAATGTTTCCGACTGAAATTCATGCAGGCGTGGATCAACTGGTTCTCCCCCGTCTCGAACGGGAATCCGGAGGAGGAGGAGGAAGAAGGCAGCCAGGAGGGGAGCGTGGAGAGCGCCGAATACGTCTCCGACAGCGGGGAGTCGGAGGAGGAGGACAACGAGGAAGAGGAAGAGGACGAAGAGCCAGATTCGCCACCTCCGCGGCCAGAGCATCGGAGCAAGCGTCGGCACGAGCCCGCCGTCCCTTCAGCTCCTCCTGCGTCGTCGAGTACTCCGCCTGCTGCCCCGGTGGTCCCGAGTGTTCGAGGCACCAAGAGGGCCAGGGACGCAGCCGCTGAGCCCGCAGGCCAGTCCTCCAGGGCGCCCAAACCGGGTGGGCCCAAACCTCAGAAGGCTCTGCCGCGGATGAGGGTGGCCATCCCCGTCACCTCCACGTAAGTGAATCTAACTTTCGGCTCTTTCTATTGACCGAGTGAACTCCTGCTTTATAAGTCGAATGGACTTCACTCGACAGGGTCGCCACTTCTGCAACCTCTCCGGCCCGCCAAGGGGACGATCCCATGGACACGGACAACGTCGTTTCGTCCCAGCCAGGTATGTTGTAGGAGAGTCGGGTGTTTTATTCCTGTAGACTGCACCATTCCTTCTTTTTCTGAGTCGTCATGTCATTCGGCTTGTCAGGGGCGATTCACCTGGACGAGGACGACCAGGGGAGAGCCGACCCCGCCGTGGAGCCCGTCCTGGAGCCTGTTCCTGAGGCTGCTCCTCCTGCTGCCGCCCTTGTCGCCAACGCTCCACCGACCGAAGCGCCTCCACCGACTGAACCAGTGTCGGTGGGGGAGGAACCGACTGGGGTGGACCTTGGGATGCCCTTGGCCGCTCCCACGATTCCCGGTTCGTCGAATGCTGAATTCAGCATCCGGCGTCTTCCAGAGGAGCAGGTGGGAGCGACCAAGGGGGCCATGGTGCAGGCGAAGCTCATGGCTGGAGAATCCAAGAGGGCTTATGACTCCGTCGCGGCCTTGTACCAGCGGAGCTTGGAGCTGCGCGATGACATCTGAGTAAGTAGTCTAGTAAGTATTTACTTTTCTCCTGTAACCCACTGGGTGGTATTGTTTTTGCAATGGGTTCACTCCGAGTGAACCTAGTGGGTGTAGTCCCTGAGACTTCTGTCGAGTGCTTGCACCGACAGTTGTCTTTATACATTTTGCCTTTAGTTTGGTTGTGTCCGTAGGCAGGATCTTCGAGTGCGAGTACTTATTGCAGTCGGAGCGCTCTTGCGGTAAGAGTCTCCGAGAGTAAGTTGCACGCAGGTCGAGTAGTATTGGCCTCTGAGGCGTAGGTGAAAACATGCATCTCAATAGGGCGGGCCTGCTTGAGGTGCATGCCAGTGGGGTCACTCTTAGTGAACCCACTGGGTGTAGTCCCTGAGACCGCTGTCGACTGCTTGCGTCGGCAGGGGTCTGAAGAACTTATACTGTATATTGAGGAACTTGCTGATTACCCTTTGTTTGTTGGTGGCAGAAAACTTGTGAGATGGGAATGGCCTATGAGGCCCTGAGGGATGAGAGGAACCAGTACGCTGGTGAACTTGAAGCTGCGATGCTTGCCATGGCCGGCATGAAGGATGCTCTGGAAGTACGAGAGAAGTCCTTGGAGGAGGCTCAGGAGGCAAACAGGGTGCTGAACAACGGAGCAAAGAGACTCTACAACATTCAGAGGGAGAAAGACGAGCCGCGCGCATGGAACGGAGATCTCCTCAAGCGTTTTTATACGTGATCGTCGACTGAAGCAGTGTAACGAACAAGTTTTGAAGAAATAATATATACAGCAGATTCAGAGTGAACTCGGAAGATGTTAATACTTAGGTGATTCTTGATCACGTCTAAGTCCCCGAGTGCGGCGTGTAGTGCACACTCGGAGGAAGTTATTACTTAGGCGATGCAGGATCGCAGCTAAGTCTCCGAGTGCGATGTATAGTGCACACTCGGAGGAAGGTTAATACTTAGGTGATTCTTGATCACAGCTAAGTCTCCGAGTGCGACGTATAGTGCACGCTCGGAGGGAGGTTAATACTTAGGCGATTCAGGATCGCAGCTAAGTCCCCGAGTGCGACGTATAGTGCACACTCGGAGGAGGGTTAATACTTAGGCGATTCAGGATCGCAGCTAGGTCCCCGAGTGCGACGTATAGTGCACACTCGGAGGAGGTTAGTACTTAGGTGATTCTTGATCACAGCTAAGTCCCCGAGTGTGACGTATAGTGCACACTCGGAGGAAGTGAGTACTTAGGCGATTCAGGACCGCAGCTAAGTTTTTTTTTTACCAGAATCTGCAACCGTGGGAGAACTCTGAATTTGCACAAAACTGAATCTGTTGTATATATTATTTCTTCAAAACTTGTTCGTTACACTGCTTCAGTCGACGATCACGTATAAAAACGCTTGAGGAGATCTCCGTTCCATGCGCGCGGCTCGTCTGTCTCCCTTTGAATGTTGTAGAGTCTGTATGCTCCGTTGTTCAGCACCTTGGAAATGATGAAAGGCCCTTCCCAGGCCGGAGCCAACTTGTGTGGTCTTTGCTGATCCACTCGGAGCACCAAATCACCAACTTGGAATGTGCGACTCCTGACGTGACGTGCGTGAAAGCGTCGCAGATCTTGCTGGTAAATTGTTGAGCGAGTAAGTGCCATCTCACGCTCCTCCTCTAGAAGATCGACTCCATCTTGCCTTGCTTGTTCTGCTTCGGCTTCGGAGAAGAGTTCGACTCGCGGGGCATTGTGAAGCAAGTCACTCGGAAGGACCGCTTCTGCTCCATACACGAGGAAGAACGGTGGTCGCCCCGTTGATCTGTTCGGAGTGGTGCGGAGGCCCCAAAGCACCGAAGGTAACTCGGTGACCCATGCACCAGCAGCATGTCCTACCTCTCGCAAGAGTCGGGGCTTCAAACCTTGAAGGATAAGTCCGTTCGCACGCTCAGCTTGTCCGTTGGATTGCGGATGTCCTACGGAAGCAAAATCCACTCGGATACCCTGACTCGCACAGAAGACTTTGAATCTGTCCGAGTCGAAGTTTGTCCCATTGTCTGTGATTATGCTGTGAGGTACCCCGAATCTGGAAATGATGTCCCTGACAAACTTGACAGCTGTTGAGGCGTCGAGTTTCTTGATGGGCTTGGCTTTTATCCATTTAGTAAACTTGTCGACTGCCACCAACATATGTGTGTAGCCTCCTTGGCCTGTCTTGAATGGTCCGACTGTGTCTAATCCCCAGACTGCAAATGGCCACACAAGTGGGATTGTTTTTAAAGCAGATGTTGGCTTGTGGGACTTGTTGGAGTAGAACTGACAGCCTTCACATCGGTCGACCATATCATTAGCCATCTCGTTGGCCTGCAGCCAAAAGAAACCGGCTCTGAACGCCTTGGCGACAATTGCTCTTGAAGAAGCGTGATGACCGCAGGTTCCCGAGTGAATATCTTCTAAGATCAACTGCCCTTCCTCAGGGGAAATGCAGCGTTGAAGAACGCCCGAAACGCTCTCCTTGTACAATTGACCGTCAATGAGAGTGAATGCCTTCGACCTGCGAACTATTTGCCTGGCTTGGACTTCATCTTCTGGAAGTTCTTGCCTTAGGATATATGCGATGATTGACACAGTCCAATCGGGTGTGACAACCAGAATCTCCATGACCAGATCAACCACAGCAGGTACATCGACCTCAGTCGGATCTGTTGCGCTCTTGGGTTGTACCGGTTCTTCTGTGAAGGAATCTTCTTTGACTCAGGGAAGATGGAGGTGCTCGAGGCAGACATCACTTGGGACTGGTCTCCGAGTGGATCTGAGCTTCGCCAACTCATCAGCTGCTTGGTTCTTCAGTCTCGGAACATGATGGAGCTCTAGACCTTCAAACTTCTTCTCCAGCTTCCTCACTGCATTGCAGTACACTGTCATGGTGGGGTTCCTTACGTCCCACTCTTTCATCACTTGGTTGACCACCAAATCCGAATCACCGTAAACCATCAGGCGACGGACACCGAGTGAAATGGCCATACGCAACCCGTAGAGGAGAGCTTCATACTCCTCCTCGTTGTTGGAGGAATCAAAGTGTATCTGAAGCACGTACTTGAGCTTGTCGCCTTTGGGTGATATGATCACAACGCCAGCGCCGGAGCCATTCAACATCTTAGACCCATCGAAGAACATTGTCCAATGAGCCGAGTAGATGTGGGTCGGTTGCTGTTGTTCTACCCATTCCGCTATAAAGTCAGCCAGGGCTTGAGACTTAATAGCTTTCTTGGCCTCGAACTTGATGTCACAATACAACATCTCCATTGCCCACTTCGCCACTCGGCCTCATGCGTCCCGATTGTGGAGAATTTCCGACAACGGAGCATCAGAAACGAGAGATACCGAGTGGTCTTGGAAATAATGGGCCACCTTCTTCGCAGTCATATAAATCCCATAGATAAGTTTCTGATAATGGGGATACCTCTGCTTGGAAGGGGTCAGGACTTCGGAGACGTAGTACACTGGCCGCTGAACTTTGTATACTTTGCCTTCTTCTTCTCGCTCGACTGTAAGAACGGTACTGACGACTTGATTTGTAGCCGCGATATATAGAAGAAGGGGCTCTTTACTGAGTGGAGCAGTAAGAACCGGCTGGGTAGAAAGTAGGACTTTGAGGTCGTCGAATGCGACTTGGGCTTCGTCTGTCCACTCGAAGGTATCTGACTTTTTCATGAGTCGGTACAGAGGAAGTGCTTTTTCGCCGAGTCGACTGATGAACCTGCTCAAAGCCGCTAGGCAACCTGTGAGCCGTTGAACATCGTGTATTCTGACCGGCCTCTCCATTCGGACGATGGTCCCGATCTTTTCGGGGTTAACGTCGATCCCTCGTTCGGAAACGAAGAAACCGAGTAACTTTCCGCTGGGAACACCGAATGAACATTTGGCTGGGTTAAGCTTGATATCGTACCTACGAAGGTTGGCGAATGTTTCTGCCAAGTCAGTCAGCAGGTCGGAACCTTTGCGTGACTTGACTACGATATCATCCATGTATGCCTCCACATTGCAACCGATTTGGTCGAGGAGACATTTTTGGATCATGCGCATAAAGGTGGCTCCTGCATTCTTCAGACCGAAAGACATAGTGATGTAGCAGAAGCACCCAAATGGGGTGATGAAGGCTGTTTTCAACTCATCGGGACCATACAGACGGATCTGATGATAGCCCGAATAGGCATCAAGAAATGACAAGCGCTCGCATCCCGCAGTCGAATCGACAATTTGATCTATGCGGGGGAGCGGAAAATGGTCTTTAGGGCAGACCTTATTGACGTGCTTGAAGTCAATGCACATTCGGAGTGACTTGTCCTTCTTGGGCACCATGACGACATTTGCGAGCCACTCGGAGTGGTGAACCTCGCGAATGAAGTTGGCAGCCAGTAGCTTGGCCACCTCCTCTCCTTTTGCCTTCCTCTTGTGTGCGGCGGACCAGCGCAGGCGCTCTCGGACAGGTCGAGCGGCGGGATCCACATGCAGTCGGTGCTCAGCCAACTCCCTGGGTACACCCGGCATGTCAGATGGTTTCCATGCGAAGATGTCCCAGTTCTCACGGAGGAATTGGGTGAGCTCGGCTTCCTATTTAGGATCGAGGGTGGTGGAGATGTTCGTCGGGGCGGCTGAGTCGTCCGTCGGGTGGATGCTGACCTTCTTCGTCTCTCCCGCCGACTGGAACGCGGACTCAGAAGCTGGTTTCTTCGAGCGCATCAGGTCGGCAGGGTCGACTGTCTTCTTGTACTCGTCGAGCTCGAGTACCGCCATCTGCTGGTCAGCGATTCTTGATCCCTCCTGCAGACACTCCTCGACTCGCTGGCGGTTGCCTGTGATGGTGATAACGCCTTTTGGGCCGGGCATCTTCAGCTTCAAGTACACATAGCACGGACGTGCCATGAAACTCATGTATGCTGGGCGGCCCAAAATTGCGTGGTAAGCGCTCTGGAAATCTACCACCTCAAATGTGAGCCTCTCCCTGCGAAAGTTCTTGTCGGAGCCGAAGATGACGTCCAACGCGATCTGGCCGAGTGACTTGGCCTTCCGTCCAGGGACGACTCCGTGGAACTGCATATTGCTCTCGCTGAGTCTGGACATCGGAATGCCCATTCCCTTGAGAGTGTCAGCGTACATGTTGTTCAGTCCGCTACCGCCGTCCATGAGGACTTTGCGCAGTCGGACTCCTTCCACCACCGGGTCGACGACCAGAGCCTGCCTTCCTGGGGTGGGGACATGCGTTGGATGATCCGACTGATCAAAGGTGATCGCAGTCTGAGACCATTTAAGGAACTTGGGAGCAGTCGGAACGGCCATGTTGACCTCTCTGTTCACCAACTTCAGTCGACTTTTGCTTTCAACGTCAGCAAAAATCATGAGGGTTGCATGGACTTGGGGGAACAGATCCTCCTTGTCCTCCTCATCCTGTTCAGGATTCTTCTCACTCGGTTGCCCTTCGCTGAATCCCTGGATCAGGAGACGACACCGCCGAGTGGTGTGCTTCGCGTATATGTGGTTGCCTTCTTCGTCCATCTTCGTATGAACCGGACAAGGCTGGTCCAGGATGGGATTGTTGAATGGTTTCTTCTTGGGAGAAGACTGCGCTTTCCCTTTGCCCTTGAACTTGGCGCTGGTCACAGCTGCAGCTTCTGCCTGCGGTGTGGGCGGAACTTTCTGTTTTTGCTTCCGAGTGTTACCTCCGTCGGCATCGCCGACTGTCTTGTGTTTGCCACTCCGGATGCGGTCTTCTTCCTCGCCATTTGCATAGCGAGCCGCTATCTCCATCATCTTGCTCATGGAGATGTTGCATGTCCGACCAAACTTTAGGTACAGCTCCCTGTACCGTACGCCTGCCTTGAATGCGCAAACCGCTTGATGCTCGGTGACGTTCTCTACCGTGTGGTAAAGAGTTGTCCATCGCTGGATGAAGTCGCACAAGGGTTCATTCGGCTTCTGGACGCAGTGCTGAAGCTCCACAAGGCCTGCAGGGCGTTTGCACATCCCTTCGAAGGTCCTGATGAACACTCGGGCCAGATCTGCCCAACTGTAAATGCTGGAGGGAGCCAACTGGTTCAACCAGGCTCGCGCCGAGCCGTCGAGCATCAGAGGGAGGTGCTTCATAGCGACATGGTCGTCCCCTCCTCCGATCTGAACTGCCACTCGATAGTCGTCTAGCCATGTTTCAGGCTTGGACTCCCCCGTAAATTTACCGATTCCCGCTGCCAATCGGAAGTTGGGCGGGATGTCAGCCGAGCGGATGGCTCGACTAAAACACTCGGGACCGGACACGATGGTCCTGCTGCCATTTGGACGATCCAAATCGTGACCATCGCGGTGGGCTCGACCCCTATCGACTCTTCGCTGGGCGATTCGCCCTCTTGCGTCGGGTCTTGGGTCGTAAGTGTCGCCGACTGAGCGTCGATCATCATGATGTCGGGACCCATAGGGCCCACCCCGCGGAGGGGTGCGTGAGCGGCGGCGATCTTCACGGATCACAGAACGGCTACCTCCCCTGTGGTGCTGATGGGAACCAGGGCTGTGAACCGACCGATGCGTGTTCTCATGGACGGAACCATTGTAGATCCGATTGTGCGACTGGGAGACTGCCGAGTTCTGCTGCTGCGTAGTGTGCAACAGAGCACAGATCTGCTCGATTCCCCTTCCTGCCTCTGAATCAGTCGGCTGGAGGGAATCGGCGATCTTGGCAGCTGCAGCCAAGTTGAGGAGAGGTGTGCGGAACACCTCAACGTTGCTCCGCCGGGTGTGCCGACTGGCAAAACGACGAGGCGGACGGCGTGCACCGGATGCTTCGCCGATTTCGTGCTCGCTTCGGCCGGCCTGACGGGGATCTTCATGGGTGTTGGCCATGTGTACTTCTGCTGCAGGCCCACGACCCGTGTACTCGGAAGGAGGCTCAGTCGGAACTGAGCCCGAGCACTGGGAACGCGGGGCAACCACAACAGACTCCAGAACTGCCACCTGAGAGAACGCGATCTGACGCGCTCGAGCATGCTGCACCCAACGTTGGAGACGCGGACTGTGGGATCGCTTGTTGTGACGCATGGCGGAGGTGCAAGCTGACAATGGAGCCGATTGTTGGAGAAGAAGAACGCCGCGAGCGCCGGCACGGAAGTGTGTGGCCCCGCGACGGGGAAGCGCCTCGATGTCGAGAGGCGCCTCCCGAAGCCACGCCGAATCATCGACGGTGAAGGAGAGAGCGCCGAAGAAGATCTGGTGACCCATGCTCGAGTCTCCACCACACGACATGACGAATGGAAGTAGTCGCAAACTCGCCGGAAGTCGCTTAGACGCCTGCCCCACGGTGGGCGCCAACTGTCGTGGGTATAAGCCTGACAGTAGATGTGTAGGGTACGAATGAGATGGGCAGAATCCTAGCTACGGCGAGGTTGTATGAGTTCGGGCCCCTCTGCGGTGGAGGTAACAGCCCTACGTCTCAGTGCTCTCGGAGCTTGTTACCGAGTGTAATATGGAATACAGTGATTTGCTAACCCCTTTACCAGTGGGGGAGGGCGGCTTATATAGAGTGCGCTGCCCTCCACAACGGTTCTGATACAGGGGTGGAGTAGTGGCGATTGAATGCATACGTTACAGGTAACGCATGCTCTAAATGCTAATAAATGCACCCGGAAACGTACGGCAGTTTCCCTCCAGAGAGGTTACGACGTACCGAGTGTATCCAGTCGGTTGCCCTGGTGCTCTCCGAATGTTAGTCTCCGACTGGATGATTCTGGGCCTGTTAACGACTGAATGATGGGGGCACCTTAATTCAGTCGGGGCAGACTTAAGGTCATGTCCCTTGTGTGGGGTAGTCCTTGGGTAGGACATGTACGGCAGGCCTATGACCCTACCCTAGGACTATGACCCCATCATTAGTCCCCGAATGGATTGGGGTTGAAACGCCGAAGCGGTGCTTGAGGTTCAGATCCGACTCGACTAGGTTCGGCTTGGGCGTTGCTTGCCACTATCCATTTTATCTCTCCTGACCAGCGCTCCGAGTGGAAGTGCTTGCGAAACAAACTGTCGGGAACCGAGTGCTTCCGCGGCATCTTTTGACGCGACCAGTCAACTGACAGCGGCGGATTTTCCGGGATCTCAAATTTCGGGTTCCGCGCGCTCAGCGGGGACGACGTCAGCGCACTCAAGTAGCGCCTGACTCCTCGATTCCCGCGCCTTCAACTCCTCCACTGATATCGCTGCGGCCGGTTGGGCGGATAAGATTTCGGGCCTGCTCGCCAGCGACCCAGTCGGTGCTCTATTTAAATCTGGGCGACGAGACTCCTCGGTTACGCTCGCCGAATCCTTCGCTCTCGCCTGCTCCGTCTTCCTCGCCACCCCCTGCGCTCATACACTCCTTCCTTCTCCTCCTTCTCGAGGGCTCGCCGTCGCCTCCATGACCAAAGGTCAGACCAGCAAGATGGAGGCGAGGAAGAAGAAGAACAAGGCGGCGGCTGCTCAGCGGCGGCAGCGGCAGTTGCCGGCGGGGTGGATCCAAGGAGACTTCATCCCCTCCACGGTGACGGAGGGGGATCTTCTGGAGCTGGTGGAGCACGGAATGCTCGTGCACAAGTCCTGGAGGCTGCCGGCGGACGACGAGGTCGAGCCGGCGCCGCAGGAGGGGGAGCGCGTCTTGCTCCTCAGCCATGTCCACAGAGGTTTTTCTGTGCCCCCGCACCCCTTCTTTAAAGGCATCATGAACCACTTCGGTGCTCAACTCCATCACTTTCCTCCGTATGTCATCGCCCATCTTTCTGCCTTTATCGTTCTGTGCGAGTGCTTTATCGGTTGTCCCCCCCCCCCATTGGGGTTTGTTCAAACACATCTTCTCTGCCCGCTCTCAAACCATCAAACGTCTTAGTCAGTCGGACCATAAGACGCACCTCCTCCAGCTCTGCGGGGGTTTAGGGTTCCAGAAGAAGAGTCGGAGCAGCTATCCCGCTCTCCAGTTGAGCGAGTCGGTTAGGAACTGGCAGTCGACGTGGTTCTACTGCCAGGACATAGCCTGTCCGAATGCATCGACTGGGCTGCCTCCGTTTAGTCTAGACCGGCCCGCTCCACCTAAGCAGCTCGTGCTCTCGAAGGCCGAGAAGAACGACATCCAGCCTTTGGTCGAGGCACTCGTGGATGTTGTCAGGAGGGGAGTCACCGGCATAGACCTGCTGGAAATCTTCCTTGGTCGGCGGATCCAGCTGCTGCGGCCACGCGATGTGGCACTACACGGGGCCCGAGGATTCCACTCGGACCAACATGGTGGGCGTACCCGAGGAGAGAGTGACCTCGTGGGTACTCCAAATCACGGGCCCTTGTGAGAACCCCAAAGGAGCTCGCCGAGTGAAGCCTTACAGCGCGGACCACCCTCCATCGAATCAGGTGAGTGACATGAGCCGAGTGTATCGAACTGTCTTAATTCCAATTGATAGAACTGTGCAGAGTCGTGACGATATCTATGCAATGATTATTTCTATAGGCATCACGTCCGAAACAAGTAGACCGATACTTTCTGCATCTACTACTATTACTCCACATGTCGACCGCTATCCAGCATGCATCTAGTGTATTAAGTCCATCAGAACAGAGTAACGCCTTAAGCAAGATGACATGATGTAGAGGGATAATCTCAAACCAATGATAAAAACCCCCTCGTTTTACCCTTGATGGCAAATTCTTGATGTGTGCCTTGCTACCCGTACTGTCACTGGGAAAGGTCACCACATGGCAGAACCCAAATCCAAGCACTTCTCCCATTACAAGAATCATAGATCTAGTTGGCCAAACAAAACCCAAGAATCGGAGAGACTTACAAGGATATCAAATCATGCATATAAGAAATCAACAAAGACTCAAATATATATCATAGATAATCTGATCACAAATCCACAATTCATCGGATCTCGACAAACACACCACCGAAGAAGATTATATCGGATAGATCTCCATGAAGATCATGGAGAACTTTGTATTGAAGATCCAAGAGAGAGAAGAAGCCATCTAGCTACTAACTACGGACCCGTAGGTCTGAAGTGAACTACTCACGAGTCATTGGAGGGGCGATGATGATGATGAAGAAGCCCTCCAACTCCAAAGTCCCCTCCGACAGGGCGCCGGGAAGGGTCTCCATATAAAATCTCGCGGAAACGGAAGCTCGCGGCGACGGAAAAGTATTTTCGAGGCTCCCCTGATTTTTTGCGGAATATTTGGGAATTTATAGGCCAAAGACCTAGGTAAGGGGGCGGCCAGGGAGGCCACAAGCCTGCCCACCGCCGCCTCCCCCTGGTGGCGGAGTGGGGGCTTGTGGGCTCCCTGGAGCCCACCTGGCTTGGCCGAAAAGCCCCCTGGTCTTCTTCCGTTCGGGAAAAAATCATTTCGGAGTTTTTCTTCCATTTGGACTCCGTTCCAAAATCAGATCTGAAAAGAGTCGAAAACACAGAAAAAACAGGAACTGGCACTTGGCACTTCCATCTTCGTCAATACAATCAAGCAGGACGTAGGGTATTACCTCCATAGGAGGGCCCAAACCTGGGTAAACCGCCGTCTCCGAGTTCTTCCTACAATCCATCGATCCAAGGTCCACAGTTCGGGACCCCCTACTGATCTTCCTACCCGAGATCTTCCGGTTTTGACACCGACGCTGAGTGCATTTGTGAGGATTCTTGAGTGTTGTTCCTATCAAAATATAGATCATCTCTCCTTCTCCCCCTTGCGACCAAAGGAATTTGTGATTTCAGAAACTCTTAAGCGTTTTCCCTTGATCTTGTTACTTTTGGAGGTTGGCGACTCCTAGGCGGTAGGAGTTCTTCTATGAGGAATCAGACATTGGAGGTTGGCGACTCCTAGGCGATAGGTGCATAAAAGGATTAACATCACATGCAATTCATAAGTGACATGATATGGCCATCATCACGTGCTTCTTGATCTCCATCACCAAAGCACCGGCACGATCTTCTTGTCACCAGCGTCACACCATGATCTCCATCAACGTGTCACCATCGGGGTTGTCGTGCTACTCATGCTATTACTATTAAAGCTACGTCCTAGCAAAATAGTAAACGCATCTGCAAGCACAAACGTTAGTTATAAAGACAACCCTATGGCTCCTGCCGGTTGCCGTACCATCGACGTGCAAGTCGATATTATCTATTACAACATGATCATCTCATACATCCAATATATCACATCACATCGTTGGCCATATCACATCACAAGCATACCCTGCAAAAACAAGTTAGACGTCCTCTAATTTTATTGTTGCATGTTTTACGTGGTGACCATGGGTATCTAGTAGGATCGCATCTTACTTACGTAAACACCACAACGGAGATATATGAGTTTCTATTTAACCTCATCCAAGGACCTCCTCGGTCAATTCCGATTCAAGTAAAGTTGGAGAAACTGACACCCGCCAGTCATCTTTGAGCAACAGAGTTACTCGTAGCGATGAAACCAGTCTCTCGTAAGCGTACGAGTAATGTCGGTCCGAGCCGCTTCGATCCAACAATACCGCGGAATCAAGAAAAGACTAAGGAGGGCAGCAAAACGCACATCACCGCCCACAAAAACTTTTGTGTTATACTCGAGAAGACATCTACGCATGAACCTAGCTCATGATGCCACTGTTGGGGAACGTCGCATGGGAAACAAAAATTTCCTACGCGCACGAAGACCTATCATGGTGATGTCCATCTACGAGGGGGGATGAGTGATCTACGTACCGTTGTAGATCGTACAGCAGAAGCATTTGTGAATGCGGTTGATGTAGTGGAACGTCCTCACGTCCCTCGATCCGCCCCGCGAACAATCCCGCGATCAGTCCCACGATCTAGTACCGAACGGACGGCACCTCCGCGTTCAGCACACGTATAGCTCGACGATGATCTCGGCCTTCTTGATCCAGCAAGAGAGACGGAGAGGTAGAAGAGTTCTCCGGCAGCGTGACGGCGCTCCGGAGGTTGGTGATGACCTTGTCTCAGCAGGGCTCCGCCCGAGCTCCGCAGAAACGCGATCTAGAGGAAAAACCGTGGAGGTATGTGGTCGGGCTGCCGTGGAAAAGTCGTCTCAAATCAGCCCTAAAACCCCACTATATATAGGAGGAGGAGGGGGGAGACTTGCCTTGGGGTCCAAGGACTCCCAAGGGAGTCAGCCGAGCCAAGGGGGAAGGTCTCCCCCTCCCAAACCGAAATCCACTTGGTTTGGAAGGTGGAGTCCTTCTTCCCTTTCCCACCTCCTTCTTTTTTTTCCTTTCCTCTTTGATTTTCTTTCCTATGCGCACAGGCCTCTCTTGGGCTGTATCACCAGCCCACTAAGGGCTGGTGTGGCACCCCAAACACCCATGGGCTTCCCCGGGGTGAGTGCCCCCCCCCCCCCCCCGGTGAACTCCCGGAACCCATTCGTCATTCCCGGTACATTCCCGGTAACTCCGAAAACCTTCCGGTAATCAAATGAGGTCATCCTATATATCAATCTTCATTTCCGAACCATTCCGGAAACCCTTGTGACGTCCGTGATCTCATCCGGGACTCCGAACAACATTCGGTAACCAACCATATAACTCAAATACGCATAAAACAACATCGAACATTAAGTGTGCAGACCCTGCGGGTTCGAGAACTATGTAGACATGACCCGAGAGACTCCTCGGTCAATATCCAATAGCGGGACCTGGATGCCCATATTGGATCCTACATATTCTACGAAGATCTTTATCGTTTGAACCTCAGTGCCAAGGATTCATATAATCCCGTATGTCATTCCCTTTGTCCTTCGGTATGTTACTTGCCCGAGATTCGATCGTCAGTATCCGTATACCTATTTCAATCTCGTTTACCGGCAAGTCTCTTTACTCGTTCCGTAATACAAGATCCCGTAACTTACACTAAGTCACATTGCTTCCAAGGCTTGTGTGTGATGTTGTATTACTGAGTGGGCCCCGAGATACCTCTCCGTCACACGGAGTGATAAATCCCAGTCTCGATCCATACTAACTCAACGAACACCTTCGGAGATACCTGTAGAGCATCTTTATAGTCACCCAGTTACGTTGCGACATTTGATACACACAAAGCATTCCTCCGGTGTCTGTGAGTTATATGATCTCATGGTCATAGGAACAAATACTTGACACGTAGAAAACAGTAGCAACAAAATGACACGATCAACATGCTACGTCTATTAGTTTGGGTCTAGTCCATCACATGATTCTCCTAATGATGTGATCCCGTTATCAAGTGACAACACTTGCCCATGGCCAGGAAACCTTGACCATCTTTGATCAACGAGCTAGTCAACTAGAGGCTTACTAGGGACAGTGTTTTGTCTATGTATCCACACAAGTATTGTGTTTCCAATCAATACAATTATAGCATGGATAATAAACGATTATCATGAACTAAGAAATATAATAATAACTAATTTATTATTGCCTCTAGGGCATATTTCCAACAGTCTCCCACTTGCACTAGAGTCAATAATCTAGTTCACATCACCATGTGATTCCAACGAATCCAATACCCATATAGTTATGGGGTCTGATCACGTCTTGCTCGTGAGAGAGGTTTTAGTCAACGGTTCTGAAACTTTCAGATCCGTGCGTTCTTTACAAATCTTTATGTCATCTTATAGATGCTGCTACTACGTGCTATTCGGAAATGCTCCAAATATCTACTCTACTATATGAATCCGTTTCACTACTCATAGTTATTCGGATTAGTGTCAAAGCTTGCATCGACGTAACCCTTTACGACAAACTCTTTAACCACCTCCATAATCGAGAAAAATTCCTTAGTCCATTTGTTACTAAGGATAAATTTTGACCGCTGCTAGTGATTCAATCATGGATCACTCTCTGTACCTCTCAACAGACTTTGAGTCAAGGCACACATCAGGTGCGGTACACAACATGGCATACTTTAGATTCTACGGCTAAGGCATAGAAGACGACATTCGTCTATTCTCTTTATTCTGCCGTGGTCGGGTTTTGAGTCTTACTCAAATTCACACCTTACAACGCAACCAAGAACTCCTTCTTTACTGATCTATTTTGAACTCCTTCAAAAACTTGTTGAAACTTCTATTAAGCGCTTTTGATCTATCTCCATAGATCTTTGATGCTCAACGTTCAAGTAGCGCAATCTAGATATTCCTTTGAAAACCTCCTTTCAAACAACCTTGTATGCTTTCCAGAAATTCTACATTACTTCTGATCCACAATATGTCAACCACATATACTTATCAGAAATTCTATAGTGCTCCCACTCACTTCTTTGGAAATACAAGTTTCTCATAAACCTTGTACAAACCCAAAATCTTCGATCATCTCATCAAAGTATATATATTCCAACTCCGAAATGCTTGCACCAGTCCATTGAAGGATCGCTGGAGCTTGCATACTTGCTAGTATCTTTAGGATCGACAAAACCTCCTGGTTGTATCACATACAATGTTTGCTCAAGGAAACCGTCGAGGAAACAATGTTTTGACATCCTACGTGCAATATTTCATAAATAATGCATCAACAACTAACATAATTCTAACAGACCTTTAGCATCGCTACGAGTGAGAAAGTCTCATCATAGTCAACTGTTTGATCTTGTCGAAAACATCTTTGCGACAAGTCGAGCTTTTCTTAATAGTGACTTATCACCATCATCGTCTGTTTTCCTTAAAGATCCATCTTTACTCAATAGTCCTATGACCATCAAGTAATTCTTCCAAAGTCTACACTTTGTTTTCATCCATGGATCCTCTCTCGAATTTCATGGCTTCCAGCCATTTGTCGGAATCTGGGCCCACCATCGCTTTCTCCATAACTCGTAGGTTCACTGTTGCTCAACAACATGACCTCCAAGACAGGGTTACCGTACTACTCTGCAGCAGTACGCGACCTTGTCGACCTACGAGGTTTGTAGTAACTTGATTCGAAGCTCAATGATCACCATCATCAGCTTCCATTTCAATTGGTGTAGGCGCCACAGGAACAACTTCCTGCGCCCTGCTACACACTGGTTGAAGTGATGGTTCAATAACCTCATCAAGTTCTACTACCCTCCCACTCAATTCTTTCGAGAGAAACCTTTCCTCGAGAAAGGATCCGTTTCTAGAAACAAACACTTTGCTTTCGGATCTGAGATAGGAGATGTACCCAACTGTTTTGGATACCCTATGAAGAAGCATTTATCCGCTTTGGGTTCGAGCTTATCAGACTGAAACTTTTTCACATAAGTGTCGAAACCCCAAACTTTCAAGAAACGACAGTTTAGATTTCTCTAAACCTCAGTCTATACTGTGTCATCTCAACGGAAATACGCGGTGCCCTATTTAAAGTGAGTGCGGTTGTCTCTAATGCATAACCCATAAACGATAGTGGTAATTCGATAAGAGACATCATAGTATGCACCATACCAAATAGTGCGTGGCTATGACGTTCAGACACATCATCACACTATGATGTTCCAGGTGGCATGAACTGCGAAACAATTTCCACATTGTCTTAACTGCGTACCAAAACTCGTAACTCAGATATTCATTTCTATGATCATATCGTAGACAGTTTATCCTCTTGTTACGACGAACTTCACTGTGAAACGGATTTGAACTTTTCAACATTTCAGACTTGTGATTCCAAGGACTCCCAAGGGAGTCGGCCGAGCCAAGGGGGAAGGTCTCCCCCTCCCAAACCGAAATCCACTTGGTTTGGAAGGTGGAGTCCTTCTTCCCTTTCCCACCTCCTTCTTTTTTTTCCTTTCCTCTTTGATTTTCTTTCCTATGCGCATAGGCCTCTCTTGGGCTGTCTCACCAGCCCACTAAGGGCTGGTGTGGCACCCCAAACACCCATGGGCTTCCCCGGGGTGGGTGGTCCCCCCCGGTGAACTCCCGGAACCCATTCGTCATTCCCGGTACATTCCCGGTAACTCCGAAAACCTTCCGGTAATCAAATTAGGTCATCCTGTATATCAATCTTCGTTTCCGAACCATTCCGGAAACCCTCGTGACGTCCGTGATCTCATCCGGGACTCCGAACAACATTCGGTAACCAACCATATAACTCAAATACGCATAAAACAACGTTGAACCTTAAGTGTGCAGACCCTGCGGGTTCGAGAACTATGTAGACATGACCCGAGAGACTCCTCGGTCAATATCCAATAGCGGGACCTGGATGCCCATATTGGATCCTACATATTCTACAAAGATCTTTATCGTTTGAACCTCAGTGCCAAGGATTCATATAATCCCGTATGTCATTCCCTTTGTCCTTCGGTATGTTACTTGCCCGAGATTCGATCGTCAGTATCCGTATACCTATTTCAATCTCGTTTACCGGCAAGTCTCTTTACTCGTTCCGTAATACAAGATCCCGTAACTTACACTAAGTCACATTGCTTGCAAGGCTTGTGTGTGATGTTGTATTACCGAGTGGGCCCCGAGATACCTCTCCGTCACACGGAGTGACAAATCCCAGTCTCGATCCATACTAACTCAACGAACACCTTCGGAGATACCTGTAGAGCATCTTTATAGTCACCCAGTTATGTTGCGACGTTTGATACACACAAAGCATTCCTCCGGTGTCCGTGAGTTATATGATCTCATGGTCATAGGAACAAATACTTGACACGCAGAAAACAGTAGCAACAAAATGACACGATCAACATGCTACGTCTATTAGTTTGGGTCTAGTCCATCACATGATTCTCCTAATGATGTGATCCCGTTATCAAGTGACAACACTTGCCCATGGCCAGGAAACCTTGACCATCTTTGATCAACGAGCTAGTCAACTAGAGGCTTACTAGGGACAGTGTTTTGTCTATGTATCCACACAAGTATTGTGTTTCCAATCAATACAATTATAGCATGAATAATAAACGATTATCATGAACTAAGAAATATAATAATAACTAATTTATTATTGCCTCTAGGGCATATTTCCAACAATGGTTGCATGCCTTGTCGCAGGTGAGCACTCTATGACCCTTGGTGGAACCCTTAACATTGAGAACATGCTTCTCTGCACGCTCTGCGTCATCAAGGAATGCGTGCATGATCGTCGTCTCATCCATCTAGTCCTCCTCGTTGGACGAGACGTTAGATGATACATCATAGTGCTCGTATATGTACTCCAAATCCGAATCCATTGTTTCAAATAAGAGGGACATTTTTTTAGCTTCGACAATTCACCGAACAGTCGTCGGGCATGGTCGGTATATCAGTAGAGGATGGTACCTGGCGCGGCAATCGGAGGAGAGCGGTGGAATGACGATGGAGGAGAAGCAGGGGTGAGAAGCGGGGATGAAGCCCGGGTGGAACACTTGGCAATGACAAAGACTTGGTGTGACAGCGGGGATGTGGCGTGGCGGCCGGGATGACAGAACGGTGACGAAGGCAAGAGAAAAAAAGGAAGCAAAGAAAATCGAAAGGATGGAGACGTGGGGTCCGAGAAATGTTTCGGGTGGGCTACATGGCTGTTGTGTGAACTCCCGCTGGGGTTTATCAAAAAAAGTGCGTCCAGACCGCTCGCCAAACCGATATAGACTTGTATCGGATAGCAAATCGCGCCCGGACCACACAATGAGGACACTTAGGTACGGTTTGAGAGTCCGCTTTCTAGATAGACCTTATTGACGAGTGAGACATGGATGTGTCAATTTATGATAAATCTGCATGGTATGGTAATGGTACTACTTTGAGCAGCATGTGTTGAGTAAACAGGCAATTTTCCGAGTAGATTAATCCATGAAATAATTACTAATATGGCCTATAGCTAGCACTACTGGGGCTAAAATAAACAGGAGCGGGATAAACGGGTTATACCCTCCGATCGGCCACTTGGCTGTGGTAGCTGCGGTGGCGGCGGCAGCATCCTCTGTCGTCTTCTTTTCGGCTTCGGCCGTATACAAAGCAGACAGACGAAGGTGAGTAGTCGTGTGATCGCTCTCTAAAAACCTAATCGTCCCTCTCCCGTACAGGATCCGGAGAGGCGGGGTTTCGGGGGGCCTCCTCTCCTATGGACCGTGTACGCGGTGAACGGGACGGAGTCGCCGGCGGTAGCAGCAGCAAAGGAACAAACGCGTGCTGAGGAGGAGTGCACGAGGGTCTCTTCTCTTCTCACTTTTCAATAACACGTACGTAGAAGAGACATCATTATAAGGGGGTCCAACTTCTTCTCCACTAACAGAGTGAGACTAAACTTTCTACCACTAACTTATCATAACATCACCTACATGAGTCCTTAGAGATTTTTTGAAATAGTTTCGTGGGCCTTAGAGGCATGTGAGATTTGAACAGCAGGTTGCATGCAGATGGAGCCCGTTTGGCCTCCTTGTGGCTTCACGGGCGGGGCACATCTTAGCCAGGTCCACAGCCAGCGAATTAAGAGAGTACTCGTACAGTCGTACTACTTAGGTACAGAGACAGAGAGAGAGAGAGGAATCAATGAAGATCGAGGTTGGTTAAGAGTAGTGGTGCAGATAGAATTAGATAGGCCCGACCGTACTTGGTGGTACGTACGTACGTACGCACGCACAAGTTGCAGCCAAATCAAGGGTGGATGGATTAGTTAGTTATTGGGAGATGGATCGATGATGAGACGAGATTCCTTTTGACAGCAAATCAATCAAGCCAACAAATCAATCCAAAATGTTGATGCTTTCTGCTTTGCCGGGGGCAGACACTGCATAGTGGGCCAGCCTATTCTCTGCTCTACCATTTTCCTTTTGTCGGTGTAAGGTGTCAAAATCCCTACACCCTCTTACAAAAGCAGGAATTGTTTGGACCTCAACGACAAAT
Source organism: Hordeum vulgare subsp. vulgare (assembly GCF_904849725.1). Classification (NCBI taxonomy): domain Eukaryota; kingdom Viridiplantae; phylum Streptophyta; class Magnoliopsida; order Poales; family Poaceae; genus Hordeum; species Hordeum vulgare. The sequence goes on along the minus strand of NC_058520.1, from coordinate 390,121 downwards.
TTTAGTTTGTTCCGTCGTGTGTGCATGAATTTCATTTGGTTTGTTGAGATCCATTTCGAAATTTGTGCCACTACGACTGAATGAATCGTCGGCCTCCGCATCATTGTTCATAGGTTAGTCCTCATTGGTCAGCAGACAGATGCGGTGTCCGGTTTAAGAGTCGACGTTGGAGGTGCCCAATGTCACGGCGTTCTTTTAGACCCGATTTTGGTGGCCTTCCTAGTCTCGCAGTCGGTGGATTCCTTCTACCTCCGTCGTCCGCTCCAATGACAGGATGGTAGGGGAACCCGACGGTTACGTCGTCCCACTGGCGTAGCTCGGGGGTGGACCCAAAATTTCCCCATAGTACGTATACAATGTTATAAAAAAATATTCCTTTGAAAGTAGATATAAATATTTTTACTATTGGACCACTCTAACGGGCTACGCCACTGCCTCGTCCCGTGCATTAGAGTTTGGTCGTCGACGTCGTCGCTTTTGGGGAGCTTTGTGTTAATATTTTATATGGGAAGGATCAATGATCTTATGTGATGTTCTGGTCGTTTGTCTATCTGGATCGATGTCGCTTGAGTTTTATGACATAATTCCATCACTTCGTGCATGCATATGTGCACGGATATTTAACCCTTCAATGACTTCCGGGCTGCATCTGCATGCATGGATACAAATTTGATGGCTTCATAGCTTACATGCATTGACAAAGCATCTATAACCGGACCCCTCATACCTATCTCAACGTTTGGATAGGCCGTCCGATCATAAAAATCGATCCAGTTGGACCCCTCAAACGGGCCTTAAACGTCCCGAGTGATCAGGAGCTCATCCCATGCTTCCATGAGGAGGAGATGGCTGTCCATCTTGCGTTCCGTCGCTCCCGGGAGGCAGCCGCCGTTCGGCATCACGTGTTGTCGCAGCGTCAGGAATCCATTGCGTCGGCTCAGCCGGTGCCCGGTTCCGTCATCGCTGCCTCATCGGAGGCGGTGCGGTCCGTCTAGCGTCCGAAAGCCGTGGCGGACGTGCAACCCCTCCGTTGGCGCGCCTAGGACACACCTTGGGCGTCCTAGGACGCTAACATGGCGCGTCGTTCCCCTCGTGCGAGGCAGCAGGGCGGGACGCCGCGGAGGCCCTAGTGGCGGTGGATGTTGGAGAGGCGGAGTCACACTCTCTGGTGTCCCGTATAATGCACGGGTGCGTGCGTCGTAACCGCGTCGTGGTCGACATCGTCTCCTTCCTGAAAGGATTCGTCATCGACCTGACGTCCATCTACACCTTCCTATTCATGGGCTCCGGCGAGAAAGAGTAGGGTCTGGGAGACGGAGGGAGCTCGACTCCCATGAGCCGGCTAGTGTCTCATGTCCTACTATGCCTCGCCGGCGACCAGATCGACACTGCTAGGGACGCAGCAAGCCACCGGACATGGGCAAGGCGGAGCCGGACAAGCTCCGCTTAGTATTAGATGAATGTTACATGTAATAATATGAATTTAAGGTTTCTACTTTAAAATGTCCAGTTATAGAATACATTATTTAAGGTGCGATCGATTAATGTCTGTGAATGTCTTAAGAGGCCGAATTTGCAAGTTAATTACTACTGTAGATACTCTAAAACTCTTCCTTGAATCAACGATGGTGGCCGATGGAACTACCCTCTATCTCAAGGAAAAAGAGGCAAACCAATCCTGATATCCCGTGTCCACTAGAATATAAGTTTCAGACTTGACATTGGTGCTTGCATGCAAAACCATAGGGATAGAGTGTGCGTACATGCGTTAATAGAGATGAGTGTACGCTCAGTATATGTGAGCGACTTTGATTGTACTCTGTTTAAAAAAATCTCAAGGAAAAAGAGAGTAGATGATTAATTAGCTAAACGTCATTTTCGACGGCGGGGGACAGATCCGATATGGCGATCGCATCTGCTGCACATCCCCATCCTCATGTGGCATGTGCCCCATTTGGCCATATATCCAACCAATCACATGCGACCTGCAATCATGCATGCAACATGTCACGTTGCAATTGGATTCTTTTTTGCTAACCAAAGGATTGATCGATGTATTGCAAATATTATTATTGCACGGAGAGATCATGTCACCTGTGGATCCGCTCCAGTGGACCATGACCTTATTAGCCGTCATCAAGGTGCTATTTGTTCGACCGAAATGGCTTCGGTGATGCTTGATGCTTGCTCAACTAGAGAATGATGCGCTGAGATTGATGATTGTATTGCATCAGAGAGTACACATATATACACGCTGTGGTGTTGGTTACAACGGCTGCAAGCCATGCATGCGCACGACCTGGGAGGAGTGGCGCCTACGCTACCTAGAGGGATGCCGCATGACCAGGCAGTGGGAGTTATCCAAAGGAGGTTTTGAACAACTCATGTCATCGCCGCACTTTGTAGAAAAAATGTCTCACTCTTTGTGTAAACTAATATAAAAACGTTTAAATAACTATATTTCAGTGATCTATATGCTTTTTATATTAGTTTATGAAGAGAGTAATAATGAACGGAGGGAGTAACGACATTATTTTTCTTGCTATCTGAACAGAAGGGAACACAAGCATCTCGTGGCCAGCGAGGCGACCGTGGCATGTTCACTCAGGTGCACGCACGCTCTCGTGGCTGCATCGTGTTTCTTCAAGACAAATGTTGGGCAGTTGATCTTCATGCATGTTGCATGTTAAGTGTTTCTTCATTCAGTTGCTTTTATTCTTATATATATATTATCATCCTATATCTCCTTGTCTGTTTCCTTGATTGACAGGATCGGATTAGTGCCGAAATGCTGGCCTGGACGACGATGTATTCGGCCTCTATACGTCAGACGTGTGCATGGGGATGAGATCAGCCTCCCTCTCTCACAATTTCTTTTATGGTACAATGAAGAGATGAAGCAAAACCTCCTTTTCCAAAAATGAAGATGAAGGTATCCTAACCACCTAGGCTACTAGGGATCGATGATATATCTGGAAATTATGGAACAAATGTGGTTTTGGCAAGATGGTGCTAGTGCTAATTGCTCCAAGAACTCCATTCACTGGTGCAAAAATGCTTATAATAATCTAAACCAGTGGCGCGTCACTAAGAAGCCACAATTTGTAATTGCTCAAAATATCATTAGCGTGGCAGAGTGATAACATGTCCGTTTTTTTGTTTAAAATTCGTCTGATTAACCAATTAACTTACCAATTTATCCCTATTCGTAAGGTCATCGAGAAATCGATAAACACATAAATCGTCCAATTAATTGATTAACTTGCCAATTAGCATATTGTTCACCTAATCACGAGCCACTCGAGCATATACCAGTTGACGATTTCTGAAACAATCATCGATAATACACCACTAGTGGTGTGCCCTCAGCGCGTGCCTCCCCGGAAGGCCTCCCCGAAAGCAGCACGATTTCTCACAGCCCTGACGCACTGTCCGAAGTCCCTCGTGCCCACACGATGACTTCCCGTGCAGCCACCATGAGACGCTGCGCATGCTCGAACTCGAGCCCACAAATCCTTCAGGGTAGATGGAGGACCCCGCCGCCACCGAGCAGCGCGGGATTTGGCCGATGACGGTGAGGGTTAGAGCGAGCAGTGGTGAGGTCTTGAAGGTGACGGCTATGGTTTGCTCCCACGCCACCCATGGGAGCGACATGGGAGAGCTCATACTCGCCCAATATATATCTGACCGATGAGATAATGTTCCCCCTCCCCCCTCACACACAAAAACCGGGTTTTATGCAATACAATAAGGGAAAAGATTATCTTCTACCGGCCGATCGCGCGCGGCCGTCCGCCGGCTTCGCGGCCGTTTGATCATGTGTTCCTGCGTCTATCGAAGTTGCTTTCGTTTTTCTGCAACTCACATATTGTTTCAGGACACACATTTTTGATACTGGATATAGAAGTAGAGGTGTTTCGCGGCGGGCTCGTCTGGCTGTAAGGGTGAACGACTAGATTTGAATTTTTTTTCTACAACATCCTCCTTGCTGTAAGAAAAAATTCTGCAATATTAGTTATGTTGCAGAACACTTTCCGTAACATCAATGTAATGTTAAAAAAAACCGGCAGCATTAGTTTTGTTGCAGAAAAATTCATGCAACAATACCGTTGCAAAATTCCGCAACACGTTCCCTGTTGCAAACATCCGAACGCAACATTATGCTTGTTGCAAAAGTTGTCAGCTCAATCTGTTGGTCACACCGTATTATATCTTTATAGCAGAAAAATTCTATAGCCGTCTGCGGCTCTATCGGGGTCCAAAACAAAGCGATTATTTCCGCAACTGATTTGTTGTTTCAAGAATTAATGTGTTGAGGGAGGCGACCGAGTCACGTGTCAGGATTTAGATCGGATGGCTGCGGATGACTCCGCGCACAGAAATCCGATGATTCGTGGTGGTGGATGTTTATTACACATCTTCCGGTGGATGAGTAACATTTCCCATACAATAAACGAATCTTCCAGTTTGTGAAAAACTTTAGAAAATTTTCAGATATTCGCAATGCGTATCGCTCCTGGATCAGTTGCTGACGGCTTCATTAAGTTGGCCAGCTTTGAAGCCTCGCTCATTAGCAAACACACTGTCCCATGGAATCAGCATTATCACCTTCTCCAAGGGTACAAGTGGAGAAGAAGATCTCAATTGGAGACCGGACAACATGTTCAACAAAAATTACTCCTTGCGTCCCAAAGTAAGTCTCAACTTTAGTATAATGTTTTAGTAAAGATTATACTAACATTGAGATGTTTATTTTTGAAACAGAGGAAGTATTTTATTACGTGTAGTACTCGAAGTATCATTAGCGTTGCTGGCCTGGATCTGGCCATGGCGGTGGCGGCATCTCCTCCTTCGGGGATGATGGGCCAGCAGGTGGGTATTTGTGGTGCCGCCGGTGACGATGGATCTTGGGGTCCTGTGTACGGGCTAATCGCAGGACGCGTGTGGCGGATGTAGCTTCCTCTAGCGTCGACGACGCTTGGTGCAGGACCACAGTTGCGGTTGCCGTTATATGGCCGACGATAGCGATTGGCACGACGGTGTGTGCTCCCTGTAGCGCACGCAATCGGGGCGGCGGCCCCTCTTCATCAACGACCGCGGACTCCGGGGTCGTGTGGGCGACACGGACTCCTGATCTCGAGGTGGTGACAAGCTTCTATGGCTGGTGGCGTTAGGACATCTCTTCCATCAACAGATTGGGTTCGATGCGTCTCGGCAAGTGACACTTGTGCCTTTTTCGGAGTTGTCGGGTGGTGCCTGTTGTCAGCAGGTGAAGACACCGGTGGATGCGCTGCCCGTTGATGCTACACACTACATCTCATATAGAGACGTCAAGTCATGCCTACTATGGCAAGTGATGCACAGTGGCTCTAGCGAAGGTGTCATGTTTAACCTGTTGTTGTTGGATCAAAGGTGATGCGACAATAGCGGGAGGCAGAAGGTATGGGACATCTTTGTCTTCTGTTGCCTCCTTTAGAGGTATTCGACTATCGAGATGTCGATAGACGGATAAGGGCGGATGACACAGACGGCTACAACGCGAGTTTATGTACTTTGATGGAAACACAAGATCTTTAATCGGGCTATGTCGTCGCGCCCTTGTGTCGTGTCCTGGGCTATGTCGTGGCGCGCTTGTCGTGTCCTTGTTGAAGGTTAGTTAAGGCTAGCGATGATACAGTTACATCCAACGTACTTTGTGGTACGATATAACTTCCAGCTGCTGATGGGGCCAGATCAACCGGTTAATTATTTGGAGATGATGAGATGAGGCGAGATGCTCCAGCCACTAATTGCTTGCTGTTTGTTTTTGTATTAAGTATATCGGCAAAGATTTTTTTTTTTTTTGCAGAACTTTTGATGTATTCATTATTTTCATCATCAAAATACAGAAGCATCCAAAATACACCTAGATCGATAGACCACCAAACGTATTGAAGTGAACCGAAGATGCGTCATCGTCATCGACCAAAAGCTTAGATTGAAAGGATGCAATCTATATCTCAGCTAAAAGAAGAAGAAATGATGCAATTTAAGATTTCTTTGATAAAAATAACAAATATATTTATTTGTTTTTTCCTTTCCATTTGACAGCAAATCAAATCAACCCAAATTAATCGTACTATTAAGCAAGCCGACAAAAATATCAAATTAAACAAAGAGAAGCTATTAGTGGAGCGAAGGTTATACAAATCATTTTCTTTTGCATGTGCACATGTGCATACATGGGTAGTGGGCCTAGCTTTTTGCTTTACTGTTTCCTTTTTGTCGGTGAAAGGTCATCTGCAAATTAGCTCATATGCAAATAGGAGATGGTTAACTGCTTTCTTTTGCTTTATTAGCCTATAGGACATATGAAACAGCAGGCTGTCATCTGCATATAGGAGATGGTTAACTCGCGGTGCCGTAGGCGCTACTAGTATCCCATTCATGTTTGATGACTCTTTTCTGGTTGTAAGGAGGCACGAAAGGCCCTCTACTGCAAGCAAGAAAATATATGAAGATATCGGATCCCCTTGTTGGATCCCTCGAGAAGGTTTGGACTCCTTCGATTTCTTCGCAGCAAACATCACTAAAAAATTTACCGAGTTTACCAGTTTCATAACATTCTCCAACCATCTATCAGTGAAGCCAAGCTTCAGCATAATTGCTAGTAGATACGCCCATTCCACCCCATCGTAGGCTTTCATCATGTCGAGTTTTAAAGCACATGATTGATGTTTTCGGCCCCATTCCTTTTCATGGAGTGCAAACACTCGTAAGCTGTTATTATGTTGTCCGTGATCAGTTTTTCCGGGACAAAAGCGAAATGATTCTCTGAGATTATTTGTGGCAGAATTAACTTCAATCTATTGAAAATCACCTTGGATGCGATTTTGTACAGCACATTACACAAATTAACCGGACGGAACCGAGTCAGAAATGTGGGTTTTTTAACCACGGGGATCAGCACCAAGATGGTTTCGTTAATGCACTCCGTAGATTCGGAGCCGTCAACTATTGTATGGACCACTTTCGTTACATCGCCACCACAAACATCCCAATGGTGCTGAAAGAAATGTGCAGGGAAAAGGGCGAATAGCTCCTGTGCGACGTTGTTGAGGTGAATTGGAAGAAGTGCGACGTCGTTGGTAAGAGTGGCTCTACTGCGACACCTCTGTGCGCACAAATAGCCCACGCACAACATGACCCTTAAGCACAATATGTATCAGGATTAGGTGGAGCCGGCGGGACCCACAGCTTATCCACGTCGGCATGGGACCCGGATGCCGGCTACTACAGTCAAACAGTTATCCTGCGCGCGCATCCTCCCTCTTCTTCTCCGGCGACCAAGCACGGCAACGCCGGCGAGCTCCGATTGAGAAAAGCGGGCAAATTTAGAAACATTTAAAAGAAAAAAGACTGAATTCGAACAAACATATATCATTACAGAAAATATAAAAAGTTCATTACAAGGGCACCTAACCCTCCCCGATTACACGGGCTAGCTCCTAATTATCTCCAAAAGTGGGCCCAGCGGTGCGTCCCCGACGTTGCGGCGGCGCTGGTCAGTCGGAGTCGGAGGGGGCGCCCCACCCCCTGTCGGCGCGGGATGGCTCGATGGCTTGGCGGAGGCGGATCTTGTCGAGCTCCTCTTCCCTCTGCGGGCGCGCGGCGACCCGCTGGGCCTCTTCCTTGCTGCGCTCCATCACCTCGGCCATGACGTCCTCGAGCTCGCCGTCGTTGACGTAGTCCTCCGGCAGAAAGCCCGGCAGCACCAGCGCGGGTGCAATGGCGGAGGAGCCCGCGGCAGAGGAGCGCGCCGCTTCCACCGTCTGGCGGGGGTGGTCGTACTCCTCCACCTCGCGTCGGGCGAAGGCACGCGGTGGCGCGAGCCCCCAGTTGGTGTACCTCCGAGCGCCGCGCTTCCGAGCAGCGTCGGGTGAGGGACTCTCCCGTGGTCTGGAGCGGGGTGCGGGCGGGGATACCTCGAGCCAGCCAGGGTCAACAACCGGAGGGAGGCCCTGGTCCGGGGACCCCAAGGCAGGAGGCGGGGGGGGGGGGGGACCCCGGAGAATGCGAGTAGCAGACCACCCCGGGCGAGCGTGGGGAGGAGGCAGGGCAGACCTCCAGGCCCACACTCACCTCCTCCTCAGCGGCGACCGCAGGAACGGCTGTGACAGGGAGAGGGCACCTAGTGTCTACCACTAGCGCCACCACTGGAGTACACCCCGCGTGTCTCGCCGGACCAGCAGCCGAGGTAGTGGGGATCCGCCCAGCAGCAGACGACTCGGGCTGAGCCCCTCCAGCATCCTCCTCCCTCTCAGAGGACGAGCCCTCCTCTAAAGAGCCTCCCTCGTCATCGAGCCCCCCATCGGCAGGCGCCTGGTCATCCGGGTCCACACCCAAGAGATCCACCAGGACAGGGGACTCGAGCTCAAAGGTGAGGCGCCTACCTTTAGAGCCGAACTAGAAGACCACAGACAAACCATCAATCTCAGCAGGGGTCGGGCATAGAATCTCAATGCGAGCGGGGCCATCATCCTCAAAAGAAGCCAGGTCAGCGGTGATCAGCTTGCCCACCGGCTCGGAGATGGCTTTCAGGATGTGAGTGAGCTTGCCACCCCGCGGAGCCGCACTGCCTCCCCTCGGGAGGCCATAGACGAGGACCCACACCTTCTCCAAAGGCGGCACGGGGTCAGGTTCCGCTGCTGCCGCCTTGACGGAAATCATGAACTTGTTGATAGTACAACAAATGAAGTCGTGAGAGCAGACCCGGAGGAGCTCGGCTGATGGAAATGGGACCGAGAAGACGAGGGGGCCGTCTCAGTCACCTCCCAAGCGAAGGAGGAGTCCCGAAAGTCGCCAATGTAGGCCGCAAGCTCCTCCCGGATGAGATCGGTCGAGATCACCAACCCAGCTGGGGTGGCCTGCTCAGGAGCCAGGGGTGACCGTCGCCAGGCGAGGCCGAAAGACCTCCTCCTCAATCTCGGCATCCACGAAGTAGAAGCTCCCCCGCTCAGTGCCATAGCCAAGGTAGGCCAGGGTCGTGGGGCAGCGGGGGGGGGGGGGGGCTCACACTCCGAGCGGTAGTGTCCTGCGCACCCGCAGTTGATGCACATTGTATCCTCCCGAGAGCGCTGGCAACTACCCCTAGCTGGGGGTTCCGGAGCCTCCTGCTCAGGAACCCCCTGCTGAGCCGGGCAGTCATCGCCCACCGGGGTCGCACCAGCTGCCCTCTTCTTCTTTGACTTCTTCTTCTTCTTCTTCCCCATAGACGGGGAGGCCGAGGGAGCAACGGCCGGATGCATCGGAGATGTCCGTCTAGAGGGCCCATGCTCCCGGCGCCAGTCCGCACCCTCTGCCCGAGAGGGACGCCAGTCCGAACGGCGGAGCTCAGCACCGAGGAGAGATGGTGTGCCGCCCCGCCGCTCCTCCCGGTGGTGGTCCGGGCGGTCCTTCGCCAGGCCGGCGCCGAGGCGCGGGGAGCGGGGGGACGGGTCAACACGTCGCGAGGGGCATGCTCGTCTCGTGTCCGGGGCGCCGGAGGTGGACGCGACACCAGCTCAGCAAGCAGAGCAGCCTCCTGGTCAATGTCAGGAGGGCTCAGGCGCGCCGCTTCCCGGCGGCGGACGTCCCCCGGCAAGCCCGGCAGCGGCAGGCAAGGGTCCCGCTCAGGGTCCCGGGGCGGCGGGGGGCGACGAAGGGAGGTGCCAGCATAGTACTCTGGCGACCTCCCTGCCCGGTCCGAGCCACCACGCCCGTAACGTGACGAACCAGCACCAAAACCCTATTCCAGGGTGTGCCCACGGGCAGACGGCGCGGGGCGGGGATGCTGGTCCGCCGGAGATGCCCTCTTAGGCCGGGGCTGGCCATCACCAGCAAGGCGCGCCATGAGGGCCTATTTGTACGAACGAACCGGAGGGGAGGGGGCGGACCTAGAGGCTGGCCTGGGGGAGCTAGGGGAAGCACGCACCGGGCCACCAAGAGGAGGGCAGGGGAGCCAAAGCAAGGGAAACAGCCCCCTGTATCCCGACCGGTGGCGCCGAGTGAGCAGGGCCCGAGGCCGACCTGAGCAGGGGGGTCGGCGCGGGGGGGGGGGGGGGGGGGGGGGCAGGTGGCGGCCCGGCGCGGCGAGACGGGGCAGGAGCATAATGCACGGGGTCAGCGGGGGGAGGACGATGCGAGCCGAGGGACGGGTGAGACAGGGCACGAGATTGCGGCGCCCGGGGAAGGGAAACCCTATCGTCCCCTCCCCTAGCAGGCCGACCGAACATCGGGCCGCCCCGCGCTCCCTGCGACGTCCCAAGTTGGGCCGAGGCCCACCGCCTATTGACTCGCGCCAACGCCTGCGAGGCGCGCCGAGCCGCCCCAGCAACCTCAGCAGCCAAGAGGGGTCGCGAGTGGGCCCGCGGCGTCCCAGCCGGGGAGCGTCCGGCCCGCACACCCGAGGAGCGGCCCACCTTGCTAGGGCACCGGACAGGAAGGTCCTGAGGGGAGGCTCCCGCCGCCGCCGCCGCCGCGCGAGGCGACGGGGTACCAGCGCCTGGCCGGAAGGAACCCTCCCCAACCCCGGCGGCCACCACGGGGGATAACCCGGGCGGCGCGCCAGGCCGGGTGAAGGCAGGCCGAGGGCAGGTGACCTGGATGGGGCGGCGTGGCTGGGGAGTCGGGATCCTCCGGCTAGGAACCTTCCCTGAGCACCGACTAGCCGGACGCGCCGCGGAGAGGAAGCTCCGGAGCAGCTGCGGCACCAGGGAGATGGGGAGTTCTACCCGTCCCTCGGCATCGGAGTGCGTCGGTGAGGCATCCCCTTCCGCGTCTTCCACCCAGTCCGCCCAACTCCGCAACGAACGCGGGAAGCAGAGCGACGGGCCCCCCCTACCGGCGGGGCCGTCCCTCGGCATTGGAGTGCGTCGGCGAGGCATCCCCTTCCACATCTTCCGCCCAGTTCGCCCAACTCCGCAACGAACGCGGGAAGCAGAGCGACGGGCCCCCACCTACCGGCGGGGCCGTCCCTCGGCATCGGAGTGCGTCGGCGAGGCATCCCCTTCCGCGTCTTCCGCCCAGTCCGCCCAACTCCGCAACGAATGCGGGAAGCAGAGCGACGGGCCCCCACCTACCGGCGGGGCCGTCCCTCGGCATCGGAGTGCGTCGGCGAGGCATCCCCTTCCGCGTCTTCCGCCCAGTCCGCCCAACTCCGCAACGAATGCGGGAAGCAGAGCGACGGGCCCCCACCTACCGGCGGGGCCGTCCCTCGGCATCGGAGTGCGTCGGCGAGGCATCCCCTTCCGCGTCTTCCGCCCAGTCCGCCCAACTCCGCAACGAACGCGGGAAGCAGAGCGACGGGCCCCCACCTACCGGCGGGGCCGTCCCTCGGCATCGGAGTGCGTCGTCGAGGCATCCCCTTCCGCGTCTTCCGCCCAACTCCGCAACGAACGCGGGAAGCAGAGCGACGGGCCCCCACCTACCGGCGGGGCCGTCCCTCGGCATCGGAGTGCGTCGTCGAGGCATCCCCTTCCGCGTCTTCCGCCCAACTCCGCAACGAACGCGGGAAGCAGAGCGACGGGCCCCCACCTACCGGCGGGGCCGCCGACGGTGAAGGGGAGGGGGGCGGCGGGAGCATGGAGTCCGCCGTCACGCCAGAGGGCGCGCTCCGGTCATCTCAGCGTCGCGCGGTGGAGCTACCCGGCAACACTATGCTGACCTTCTCTCTTTTCTCGGGCATTATGTCCTTCTCCAAGGGCTAGTGCTGGATGATCTTGTTTTATCATTCCATTAGAACACCCATGAAAGCACAAGTGGTAAATCGGAGACCACAAAAATTGAAGACCATACCACTTGTCCAACAAAAGTTACTCCTTGCATGCGTCCCAAAGTAAGTCTCAACTTTAGTATAATTTTATATTAAAGATTAATTATACGTACTAACATTGAGACATGTACTTTGAGACGGAGAAAGTATTTTATTACGTGCAGTAGATGAAGTCCCCGACCACATGGCTGAAATGTGAATCATGCACAAGTTATCGCTCGCAGGTAAAAAAATCCATATAACCACGATAGAGATTGCCAAAGTAAATTAATTAGTGCAGCATGAACTAAAACTGTAAATGAACACAGAGAGCAAGATAGCGCCGAAATTTACATCCCGTATACATAGTAAGTAATTCACTAATATTCATATACGATCGTCGTGATTATTCCCAGAAGGGAATGGATGAGATGAGATCATGCATGAAGATGGATGAAATGGATGAGATGAGATGAGATCATGCATGAAGACATACCTGCACAGGTCCACAGCCAGCGAATTAATTAAGATCAGTTTGGTACGTGCTCTCGTACAGTCGTACGTACAGCCGGTACAGGGTACAACAAGTACGTACACCAATTAGCAGGTTAGTCAAATCGACCGATTAATTATTTGGATATGCTCCAGCCACTAATTGCTTGCTGTTTGTTTTTGTAGTAAGTACGTATATCGGCAAAGATATACTATCTTTTTGCAAAACTTTTGATGTATTCATTATTTCTATCATTGAAGTACAAAAGCTTCCAAAATACAGCTAGATCGATAGACCACCTAACGATTAAAGTGAACCGTACGTCATTGTCACCGCTACCTCAGCAAATTAAAACATGCATGTTATAATGGACAGACACAACAAAATCACCGTGCTAGACACAGAACCAATATCACACCAAAACAAAACAACAACCATCGGCAATGACAAAATCGTAGATTAAAAGGGTACAATCTATCTATCTATCTATATCCCAGCTCAAAGAAGAAGAAAGGATGCAGTTTATAGTTTCTTTGATAACAATATAGTATCAAATATACTTATTTATTTATCTTATTCTTTTCCATTTGACAGCAAATCAAATCGAATTAATCATACTACTATTAAGCAAGCCCATGAAAACATCAAATGAAACAAAGAGGAGGTACTGGTGGAACGAACGAAGGTGGCACAAATCATTTTCTTCTGCATGCATGTGCATACATGGGTGGTGGGCCTAGCTCGATCGATCTTTGCTTCACTATTTTCTTTTTGTCGGTGAAACATCAGGATCGCCGTATTACATCCGTACACGCTCTTAAAATAATATAATATAAATATTTTTTCTTGAAACATATACTAGATCTAGTTAGTTACTACGCTGGCACCACAACGTCTTTCTCCTATACTCGGTATTTGGATCTCAGACGTGTACCCATAAAATTTCTCCTGTATCCGTCTACACATAGAGATGTTAAGTCCATGGTCATTAATGTCGGAGAACGTCATACAATAGTGTTCACATGCATTTCAACAACTAACTAAACTAAATTTGTGTAAATAGGATGGATTTTCAAATAAACTAGACGACACTAATACAAACACGACGAAACGATTTTCATATTCTTCAACTAAAAAACGAAACTTATCCGACTCTGAAGGTATAATTTTTAATCTAAATGATCGTCGATGCTCGTTCCCTAGTGAAATGCCATGAGCCCCAACCCTCGAGAAATGAATCTCCGACACTCGACTTTGTTCTCTTTAGCTCTTTTCCCGCGCGCGGCCTTCGCCACCGCAGCTTGAGCGACTAATGGACCGACGATTATTAGCCCATTAAGCTTGGCTTCAAATGGAGGGAAAGAGTGGTGCCCAGAACCGAGGGGCGGAGACCGTTGAGGCAGCTCTCTCTCTATCTCTCTCTCTCTCTCTTACCGCACTGAAGGTAGAAGAAAGAGTAGCAGACATCCCAACTTTTTCGGCACACCCAAATCCTAGCCGCACGTACGGCCTAATATATATTCGCTGCTCAAACTGATCGACTTACAAAAACGTACGAGAGCATCTAGTTTTTTTGTAGCTAACGGTAACGCAGGCCCTACGCTTTCGTCGCACGAACACACAAGCCCTAGTCGTGAGCCATCTGCTCTACCGCGCAAGAGCCGCACATCATCCAAGCTTGTCGCTGGATCAACGCATATAACAAACTCCGTGCACGCTACTAATTAGCACACAACGCGCGCGCACTTGTCACCAACGCACACCCACGCGCTACACATGTAAAGCACATACGTACACACACGATCGTGACCTAGCCTGCGAACCCGACCCGACGCACCAACGTCGGTCGCACCGCTACCGACCCGATCTAGCGCACTGACATCGATCGCACCGTGCTCCATCACAAGTTATCCCCAACAGCGACATACTCCCTCTATACCTAAATAATTATAGTTGAAAAGAACTAGCCTAGTTTTCCTTAACTAGAATTATTCAGGTAGAGAGGAAATATCATGCACTACTCTTCCTGGTTACCGACGGGCTTTGTGGACGTGCCGACTTTGTTGTCATGGCGGCGGGGAGCTGCCTTGGTGGAGCCGGAGATGTCCTATTCGCGATTGCTCTTTTCCTACACCTGGTCCGCCGCCTCGTCAAACTCCTTCTAGGCGTCCTCCAGTTCCGCGTGACGCCCGTGGTACCGGCAGCGGGCGAGAAGGATCTCGGGGCGGAGCGGTAGGACTCGAGCAGCGCTCCCTGCTTCTTCATGTCCGCGCCCGGTGCTATCGCCTCGCCTTCGTCCAGCTGCTCCTCCGCTTGCCGGTGCTCCTCAAGGAACCGAAGGTTGTATGCCGCGTCGGCCAGGGCCTCCCGAAGCTGCTCTTCCCGCTTATACCGCACCATATACATGTAATGGGAATGGGCCACACCGATGGTCATGATGCACTGCACTGGCGAGGGTGGCGCCAGCTACGTTGTCGGCCTTCGGGTTCCCAGCTGACAACAATGGCGACCATGTCCTTCTTCTTCTCTGGCGTGAGCCCGTTCCAGAGACCTTTGGAGCGCAAGTAGGCCTTGATGAGAATTGTGCGGAAAGGAGAAAGGGACAGGAGGAAGATAAGTGCCGGCACTGGAGTTTATATAGCAATTGTGGGCGGCAGACGGACGGGCTGATGGTGCCGGAGTAGTTTCCTTGGCAATGGTGGATGCAACGCTGACCGTTTCCCAATTCTCCTAGTCTCGCCACTGGCCAAGCCGCCATCTCGGCCGATGTCTTCTGAATTCGAGTTTTGCGGTGGGTCAGGTTGGTCCGGCATCGTCTTCTTCTCCGTATCATTGCATTATACCATGCATGCATGGACCTCCATCAAGGAAGAAAAAAAAAGTTAAGATTGATTAGCTAAACGTCTTGTCGATGACAAGGAACATCCCCCATCGTCATGTGGCATGTGCCCCATTCGATACACCAACCAATCACATGCGCGCTGCAATCATGCATTATTATTGCTATATATATTGTCTTTTTTCAGACTAAAAGAAGGATATCTTGCTGCTATTATTATTGTACGGAAAGATAGATAGCACCTGCTGATTAGCTTGCCGGAGGACGTTTCCAGCGGCCCAACTGCACCAGCTCATAGTTTGCACGCACAAACGGACACACCAAATAAGAGCATGGTTAATAGTATAGCCAACTGCTGGCTATAAGAGCAAGTATAATAAGGTACATCAACAGGCTGTAAGGATTAAAATATCATATTTTTGCTGAGTTGGATGAGAGAGAAGGGAAGCGGGCTCTTCGTGAAGAGCTAGCTCTAGCACGTGCTCCTAGGTGCTTTGTGAGAATGAAAGGTGGGTCATATATGATAAAAGTAGTACTCTTTTATAGCTCACTGTTGTACAAACTAGCTATAAGATGAGTTTAGTGCACTGCCATCACCAGTAAGCACCGTCACGAGTGGCGTGGAAAGAACCTATGGACCACCCACTGCTGCACCAGTTTGTGATTGAGCGGTTGATGGGGAGCTTCGGGTGCCCAGATGTCTACGGTGGTGCATTAGGCCATGACCAGTAGGTGTCCGACAGTGCGGGCAGACTTAGACAAGTCAGGTTGGTCCTCCTCCCAGTGGATATGTCTTTTCTTTCCGGTGTCGATGAGGCTACCAATCGGGTTTATGAAGGTCATGATCAATACTCCAGAATGGTCCTTCTGCGTGAAGTTCTGGCGAAGTCAGAAGTCATGACTCCGACCTCCTTGGTGTTGTGCCTTTCTGTTTTGTGTTGTGTCGGCTCGGCCTCTTGACGCATTTGTATGTCTTAGTGCTGCTTCTGACTTAGTGTAGCTAGGTGGTGTGGGCGGTATGTCCGTTGTATAGGTTTTCGTTCGGTTTTCCTTATAAATCGAGCAGGTTATAATATGTTAGCAGCTCTTCTGCTAACTTTCCTGCTAACTTCTTTTTAAAAAAAACTACTACCTCTGTAACTTAATATAATATGTTTTTTTGGCACAATGATAATATGAAAGAAGCCTTATATATTAAGTCAAGGAGGGAGTACGTATTTGATAAAAAAAAGGTCATGGAGGGAGTATGCCCTAGCCACTCCATACACGGCGCACGGATAAGTACGTACGTACAATGTTTTGTTGTCAGACGGCTGACATGTATTCTACATACGATCTGTACGTATGTACGTACGTACGAGGGTGCTATTTTTTGCATGATAATATTTCTATTCATCTCATTTATATCATGAAGATCGTAGTGCGTTTTATGTAAAGACCCTTCATTGTCGAACATTCATTGTATTCCAGGACCCCGGGAAGTACCATGTTCAGAGCAACGATCCAGGGAATCACAGACCCCGTGATTAGCTAGGAGCCCAGGAAGCGTGTCATCTGGAATTGTGACACTTTCTCGCGGTGCAGCAACTAAAAGCACCTCACCATTAGGCGAGGTGGATCCCAGAAAGTTTGAACCGTACCCCACCAACAACAAGGTCAGACTTGTTCGACCAATGACGACGCTGATGCTCCACACAAGTACCGCCTCATCTGAGAATGAAGACGAGGACGATGACAAAAAGTACCACATCTGATGGCTAGCGAGGAGCTGACCATGTTCGCGATGGATGCGCTAGAGGACTGTTCGCATCGGGCGATGCTAGACGAGATGTCATCGATCAACGACAACTTCAGTTGGACACTCATGCCAATACCTACTTGGCGTCTTACCATCGGTCTGAAATGGGTGTTCAAGGTGAAGAAGGACGAGAACCATGCCATTATCAAGCACAAGCCGTGTCTCGTCACAAGAACGTAACAGTGAATTGACTTCGAGGAGGTTTTTTCCCCAATGGAAATGCTAGATTCTGTATGACTGATCCTTGCCATGGCGGCTCACCGCGGATGGCAGGTAGAACACATGGTTGTCAACTCGGTGTTTCTTAATGGCAACCTCCATGAAGAAGTGTATCTCTCCATGCTGTTATATTATCATTCTTGGATGTTTTATGATCATTTTATAGCAATTTACATCTTTTTTGGAACTAACCTATTGGCATGGTGTCCAGCGCTAGTTGATGTTTTTTTTTCTTCGTAGAAAATCATTACCAGATGAAGTCGAAATGCCATGAAACTTTTTAGAGATTTTTTCTGGACCAGAAGAAAACCTGAGGACCAAGGATGATCACCACGGGAGGCACATGACTAGGCACCAGGGCGCGCCGTGGGCCCCTGCCGCGACCTGATGGGTAGTGGGGGCCTTCAGACATCTCCTCCACCGCCTTTGAGCTCTATAAATATCCCAATATTCCAGAAACCCTATAGGAGAAGATGAAGATACGTTTCAGCCGCCGCAAGTTTTAGAAGCCACGAAATCCAATCAATAGTCTTGTGGATCTTCCTACTGGATTGATACCTTGGTTTCATAAGTGAGGGAAATACTTGTTGTTCCGTGCTACATCACCCTTTAAGCTTGGAGGGAAACCAACACGAATAAGCGAGGAGTCACCCCCACAAGTGATCACCTCGCTGCTGTCAAGCACCTACTCCAGTACATCACGGTTATGCTCTCGCATGGATGTGTGTATCATCATGTCGATGACCATAACTTGGTTGGCTACAGCGATCCGACCATGATGGTGATGTGGACTCCTGGAAAAGCACATTTGTCCTGGTGTTCCTTCACGGGGTAGCCACGTAATCTAGAAATATCTGATGCAAAACGTGGTGGCAGCTTATTCGTCCGAAGCGGAGTAGATCGCGCGACACCGACAACATGTCAGAGAATCTAGCTCGCTCGAGGCCTCAGTGAGACGTTCAACCAACACACCGACCTTACGCTCATATTCGTCGATAACTTGTCGGTAGTTTCGCTCTACAAGAACACAATGCTTCACGACCGCAACAAGCGCATCGATCTCCACTCTCATTTCATACGTGACTATGTCAAAAAAGGCATACGGGTTGGGGTGTTCATCAAGATTGGTAAGCAGAAGGAGGAAATACTAATGAAGGCACTCTTGGTCGTGTCTGATTCCAAGAGCTATGCAACAAGATAAGCATGGTCAAGACCCAGTCTCTTCGAGAGGGTTTAGGGGGGGGGGGATGTTGAGTAAACCCTGCCCCAAGCCAGCACATGCAGAGTAGCTCCCAAGTAAGCTCATGTAGAGTAGCTCCCAAGTAAGCTCATGTAGAGTAGCTCCCAAGTAATCTCAAGTAGAGTAGCTCCCAATTCAGTAGTTCACCCAATAAAAGGGCATGTACCTAGTGTTACAAATTAAGCAAGTTACCTATCAATAGAAAAGAAAAGCATGTGTTTATGCCCCCCACTCACCCACACATTCCGCTCCACTACCCTCTCCTCTGCTTACCCCCCCCCCCCCCCCCCACAGCAAAGGTCCGTTTGGGCTAACATCCACCATGGCCTGAGCTGATTAGGACTCCCATATACCTTGGTAGTAGGCATGCCTACATCAATATGTCAATACACCCTTGTATTTTGTACAGACCATCACATCAATAAACACGAGAATGAGTAGGGGTTTACCTTCCACCATGAGCTAGTGAACCTTGGTAAAGTCATCTTTTGTTTCCCCTATGTTTCTTCTGGTCAGGCGCGGTAGTCTATCAAGGGGTCTACGAGTTCTACCACAAGAATAAGTGCTTATTTTGTGTTCTTGGGCCCGCAAAAAGAACACATGCACTTACATACTGAGATATGTGTCTTTCTAGTCTACTTTGATATCCATCATTTTTTCTGGCATCATACTCACAAGCCACATCAACCGCCATATTTACATATATAGTTAAAAAGATCACCAAAATTAAAACAGTCAAGATCGAGATATAGATTTCTTGCTCCAGATCCACTTCATTGTCAATAATCTTGATAATAATAATAGAAAAGAGCAATAAATAAATATATGTGTGTGTGTGTGTGCACTACAACAAATGTGTGACGCTCATTCCGTGACAATTCAGTGAAAAAACGTCATATTTTGTGAAATAAGGATGATTCCCTGACTTTTTCAGTGAATCGTCACAAAATGTGAGTCACAGATTATCACATTTGTTGTAATGGTGTGTGGACGCGATGTCAATGTTGCATGTTATAATTTGCCTGATTTGCTTCAATGACGCAAATCTGGCGCATAATGATATATTTAAAATATTTTCTTTTATTTGCAGTAATGGTGTGGATCAAGCTCGTGATGGTAGAGATGATTCTAATATCAGTGTACTAATATGCACAATCCAGTCGAGTTATGAAAACCACCAATGTACAATGGCATGACCCTAGTTAACTGGTCAGAAATCCATTTAACTTTCGGTAGATAAAACTTAACTTGTCATTGTGTATATTAATTTTTATTTTTGCGTGACTGGAAACGCAAGATTAATTGTGGATATGAGATTGGCACAAGTATCCTTGCCTATAATTAAAGAGTAGTTACACCGGCATGATCATATTTGTCGCTAAAATATCTTAGTATTGATGGTACATAATTTTCCAAGGGTATGCGCCCGACCATCGACAATCGTATATATAGAAAATTCCCAAGCGACGTGGTCACAAAAGACTTGTGGATATATCCCACGATATGGGTGAAATGAAGTTGAGTTGCATTCTCCTAATCATGGCTAGTTTGAGGATCTCCGCTACAACCATGGCACAAGGGATACCTTCATCACATCTTCTGCCAGCATCCTACGAAGCAAGTGCAACATCTCTTGCCTCCGAGAGAGGCGTAGATCCAACTAGTGGGAACCTCGAGCATCTCCTGTCCACGAGCTTTACAGTACCATGGAGAAGGTACTGTAAAGCTTCGGATGCTCTGACTCAGCAAGAGAAGTCAGGCAGAGCAACTATATAGCCCTGCCGAGGACAACATGAATTGTAAGATGAGCTCAATTGTAAACGGACCGACATGTCCAGAAGAAGTTACTTTATTTCCTGTAGTCAAAACCCCCCAGCACGCAGTTGAAATATCAGTCATACAGAACTTATCGGCCTCATGGTAGAAAAAAGCATATAACAAAGGGAGAGATGGCCAGAGTGAATTAGGTCCATATATAACTTGCCCCATATATAGTGAACGATCCTCTCTGCAGCAGACTCAACATATTATATTATTATCACAGAAGAAAGAGCAAAGAGGGTTTCCAGATCCACTCGAATTCCTATTTTTTTTTTCGAAAAGGAGGCCTTGCCCCGGCCTCTGCATCGAGGGATGTCACTCGAATTCCTATAGATGAGATGCATCAATCCCTTTTGATTGTAGCGCACTGGCTGCACTAACACCGCCATATATATTACCGCACACCGGTCACCCATGTGCTTGTTCCCCTTACATGTCTATCAGAGCTATTATGTTGTCATATATAGATTATATTATTATTAATTATGTGTCAACCCTTACATTACATTACATAAAAGGTCTAGCATACAAGAGTCCTACTAGGGCACTACACTATACCATTTTTACACACCGTACGACTTCAAAATCAACTGTAATCTACCATGTACAAATACTGCACACTATTCCAACAAAGTTCATAAAAGCTATAGCAGCCTGGCTTCGTGGGATCTGATTGTACAAATTTAGCAGCAATAGGCAAAATTTCCCCCCAAAGTAAAGGCTACGGTTCTTCATTCCACAGTAATAAGTAAATTGCTACAGTACTTCAAATTAATCTTCGTTCTCGATGTCTTTCCTTTGATCAGACACGCCATAAAGATCAATTAAGGTTACTGTAGTTGTGGCTTGCTTTTGTGAAGTCAGACAAGACGTGATGTGCAACGCACAAGCAAGGGGGTCGTGTAAGGGCTCCATCAGTTGTATTTGCACCTAGCTTGTAATTCTTGATGGCTCCCAGGCCTACATTATTCATGACCAATGCTACATGTGTCTTCTTTGTTTTCTCCTTGCGAAAGCACTTTTGACAGCTCACCACATGAACTAAGATCTCGATGCTGGTCCATTGTGTTCTAGCTTCATATAGGGTTTTGATGAGGGAAATAAGAGAAGCAGATGTAATATATATTAGCCATGAGAAAGGATGGAAATTTATTGTTCTCATTACTTTCTCCCGCTACGGAACACCTACCCACTTTGTTACTATTCGTAGAGCATCTGAGAATGGGGGAAATGAAGAAGTTTCTTAGCATTGGTATGTCCTTGGAAGAGGATGAACGTGAACTGATGGTAGTCGGTTATGTTGAGCTTGCACGAATAATTTTGTAAACAAATAAACTTAACGGATACCCAACTGATTACTACAAGCCTTCATTCCATGATTATTACATTATAAGTCCAAAGCCAACAACAAATCAATTTGTCAGTTTTTCAGGTGCATCGATCGTGGCCTGTTCATAGTTTGATCTGGAGCTCAACACACACTTGTATTCACATATCTCAGGGGTATTTATACAACAGAGGTACAAGGGGGAGGTGAGGGAGATCGTGCAACGGCTGGCAGCGCATGCACGCCATGCGGTGAGGATCGTGCGCGGGAAGCGCTCGTGCCAGCCAATTCACCTGCCGAAGGAGTCGGTCCAGGTGGTTATCCCTCTGACCCAGCATGCGGACGTGGTGTGTGTGTAGCAGACTTCCAACAGCCCCCCGCAACCGAAACGTGGGAGGCCCGAACGTTGAGGTTGGACCGGAAGTCGAGGAAGAGGCTCGTCGGCAGCCCCTTGGTGAAGATGTCGGCGAACTGAGAGCTGGTGGGGACGTGGAGGACGCGCACCTCGCCGAGCGACACATTCTCGCGAACGAAGTGCAGGTCAATCTCCACGTGCTTCGTGCGCTGGTGCTGAACCGGGTTCGACGACATGTACATGGCACTCACGTTGTCGCAGTAGATCACCGTGGCGCGCGCGGGTGCCTGACGGAGCTCGCCAAGCAGCCGGCGCAACCAGACAGTGTCTGCAACGGCATGTGCGACGGCTCGGTACTCCGCCTCGGCGCTCGAATGCGAGATGGTGTGTTGGCGCTTCGAGGACCATGAGACGAGGTTGCCGCCGAGGAAGACGCAGTACCCGAAGGTGGAGCGACGAGTATCGGGGCACCCTGCCCAGTCGGCATCGGAGTAGGCGGTGAGCTCGGTGGAGGCGGAGCGATGAAACTGCTATTGGGGAACGTCGCATGGGAAACAAAAAATTTCCTACGCGCACGAAGACCTATCATGGTGATGTCCATCTACGAGAGGGGATTTCCGATCTACGTACCCTTGTAGACCGCACAGCAGAAGCGTTAAGAAACGCGGTTGATGTAGTGGAACGTCCTCACGTCCCTCGATCCGTCCCGCGAACCGTCCCGCGATCAGTCCCACGATCTAGTGCCGAACGGACGACACCTCCGCGTTCAGCACACGTACAGCTCGACGATGATCTTGGCCTTCTTGATCCAGCAAGAGAGACGGAGAGGTAGATGAGTTCTCCGACAGCGTGACGGCGCTCCGGATGTTGGTGGTGATCTAATCTCAGCAGGGCTCCGCCCGAGCTCCGCAGAAACGCGATCTAAAGGTAAAACCGTGGAGATATGTGGTCGGGCTGCCATGGCAAAGTTGTGTCAAATCAGCCCTAAAACCTCCGTATACATAGGGGGAAGAGGGGGAGCCTTGCCTTGGGGTCCAAGGACCCCCAAGGGGTTCGGTCGAGCCAAAGGGGGGAACCCTCCCCTTCCAAACCGAGTCAAACTAGGTTTGGAAGGAGGAGTCCTTCCCCCTTTTCCCACCTCCTCTTTTTTTTTCTTTTCTCTTTGATTTTTTTCCTATGGCGCATAGGGCCTTCTTGGGCTGTCCCACCAGCCCACTAAGGGCTGGTGCGCCACCCCCAAGGCCTATGGGCTTTCCCGGGGTGGGTTGCCCCCCCCTCCCCCGGTGAACACCCGAAACCCATTCGTCATTCCCGGTACATTCCCGGTAACTCCGAAAACCTTCCGGTAATCAAATGAGGTCATCATATATATCAATCTTCGTTTCGAGACCATTCCGGAAACCCTAGTTACGTCCGTGATCTCATCCGGGACTCCGAACAACATTCGGTAACCAACCATATAACTCAAATACGCATAAAACAACGTCGAACCTTAAGTGTGCAGACCCTGCGGGTTCGAGAACTATGTAGACATGACCCGAGAGAATCCTTGGTCAATATCCAATAGCGGGACCTGGATGCCCATATTGGATCCTACATATTCTACGAAGATCTTATCGTTTGAACCTCAGTGCCAAGGATTCATATAATCCCGTATGTCATTCCCTTTGTCCTTCGGTATGTTACTTGCCCGAGATTCGATCGTCAGTATCCGCATACCTATTTCAATCCCGTTTACCCGCAAGTCTCTTTACTCGTTCCGTAATACAAGATCCCGCAACTTACACTAAGTCACATTGCTTGCAAGGCTTGTGTGTGATGTTGTATTACCGAGTGGGCCTCGAGATACCTCTCCGTCACACGGAGTGACAAATCCCAGTCTCGATCCATACTAACTCAACGAACACCTTCGGAGATACCTGTAGAGCATCTTTATAGTCACCCAGTTACGTTGCGACGTTTGATACACACAAAGCATTCCTCCGGTGTCACTGAGTTATATGATCTCATGGTCATAGGAACAAATACTTGACACGCAGAAAATAGTAGCAACAAAATGACACGATCAACATGCTACGTCTATTAGTTTGGGTCTAGTCCATCACATGATTCTCCTAATGATGTGATCCCGTTATCAAGTAACAACACTTGCCTATGGCCAGGAAACCTTGGCCATCTTTGATCAACGAGCTAGTCAACTAGAGGCTTACTAGGGACAGTGTTTTGTCTATGTATCCATACAAGTATTGTGTTTTCAATCAATACAATTATAGCATGGATAATAAACGATTATCATGAACTAAGAAATATAATAATAACTAATTTATTATTGCCTCTAGGGCATATTTCCAACAGTCTCCCACTTGCACTAGAGTCAATAATCTAGTTCACATCACCATGTGATTCCAACGAATCCAACACCCATATAGTTATGGGGTCTGATCACGTCTTGCTCGTGAGAGAGGTTTTAGTCAACGGTTCTGAAACTTTCAGATCCGTGCGTTCTCTACAAATGTTTATGTCATCTTATAGATGCTGCTACTACGTGCTATTCGGAAATGCTCCAAATATCTACTCTACTATACGAATCCGTTTCACTACTCATAGTTATCCGGATTAGTGTCAAAGCTTGCATCGACGTAACCCTTTACGACGAACTCTTTAACCACCTCCATAATCAAGAAAAATCCTTAGTCTATTTAGTTACTAAGGATAACTTTGACCGCTGATTAGTGATTTAATCCTCGATCACTCTGCGTACCTCTTAACAGACTTGCTGTAAGGCACACATCAGGTGCGGTACTCAGCATGGCATACTTTAGAGTCTACGGCTAAGGCATAGAAGACGACCTTCGTCTATTCTCTTTATTTTTCCGTGGTCGGGTTTTGAGTCTTACTCAAATTCACACCTTACAACGCAACCAAGAACTCCTTCTTTGTTGATCTATTTTGAACTCCTTCAAAAACTTGTCAAGGCATGCATCTTGTTGAAACTTCCATTAAACGCTTTCGATCTATCTCCATAGATCTTTGATGCTCAACGTTCAAGTAGCGCAATCTAGATATTCCTTTGAAAACCTCCTTTCAAACAACCTTGTATGCTTTCCAGAAATTCTACATTACTTCTGATCCACAATATGTCAACCACATATACTTATCAGAAATTCTATAGTGCTCCCACTCACTTCTTTGGAAATACAAGTTTCTCATAAACCTTGTACAAACCCAAAATCTTCGATCATCTCATCAAAGTATATATATTCCAACTCCGAAATGCTTGCACCAGTCCATTGAAGGATCGCTGGAGCTTGCATACTTGCTAGTATCTTTAGGATCGACAAAACCTCCTGGTTGTATCACATACAATGTTTGCTCAAGGAAACCGTCGAGGAAACAATGTTTTGACATCCTACGTGCAATATTTCATAAATAATGCATCAACAACTAACATAATTCTAACAGACCTTTAGCATCGCTACGAGTGAGAAAGTCTCATCATAGTCAACTGTTTGATCTTGTCGAAAACATCTTTGCGACAAGTCGAGCTTTTCTTAATAGTGACTTATCACCATCATCGTATGTCTTCCTTCTAAAAATCCCTCTTTACTCAATAGTCCTACGACCATCAAGTAGTTCTTCCAAAGTCTACACTTTGTTTTCATACATGGATCCTCTCTCGGATTTCATGGCCTCCAGCCATTTATCGGAATCCGGGCCCACCATTGCTTTCTTCATAACTCGTAGGTTCACTGTTGCTCAACAACATGACCTCCAAGACAGGGTTACCGTACCACTCTGCAGCAGTACGCGACCTTGTCAACCTACGAGGTTTGTAGTAACTTGATCCGATGCTTGATGATCACCATCATCAGCTTTCACTTCAATTGGTGTAGGCGCCACAGGAACAACTTCCTGCGCCCTACTACACATTGGTTGAAGTGATGGTTCAATAACCTCATCAAGTTCTACCACCCTCCCACTCAATTCTTTCGAGAGAAACCTTTCCTCGAGAAAGGATCTGTTTCTGGAAACAAACACTTTGCTTTCGGATCTGAGATAGGAGATGTACCCAACTGTTTTGGATATCCTATGAAGATGCATTTATCCGCTTTGGGTTCGAGCTTATCAGGCTGAAACTTTTTCACATAAGTGTCGAAGCCCCAAACTTTCAAGAAATGACTGTTTAGATTTCTCTAAACCTCAGTCTATACTGTGTCATCTCAACGGAAATACGCGGTGCCCTATTTAAAGTGAATGCGGTTGTCTCTAATGCATAACCCATAAACGATAGTGGTAATTCGATAAGAGACATCATAGCATGCACCATACCAAATAGTGCGTGGCTATGACGTTCACACACATCATCACACTATGATGTTCCAGGTGGCATGAACTGCGAAACAATTTCCACATTGTCTTAACTGCATACCAAAACTCGTAACTCAGATATTCATTTCTATGATCATATCGTAGACAGTTTATCCTCTTGTTACGACGAACTTCACTCCGAAACAGAATTGTACTTTTCAATATTTCAGACTTGTGATTCATTAAGTAAATACTCTTGTATCTACTCAAATCGTCATTGAAGTAAGAACATAATGATATCCACTGCGTGCCTCAGCACCCATTGGACTGCATACATCAAAATGTATCACTTCCAACAAGTTACTATCTTGTTTCATCTAAATGAAAACAAGGCCTTGCTCATGTGGTATGATTTGCATGTCACTAGTGATTCAAAAACAAGTGAGTATAAAGATCCATCAGCATGGAGCTTCTTCATGCAATTTATACCAACATGACTCAAGCGGCAGTGCCACAAGTAAGTGGTACTATCATCATTACCTCGTATCTTTTGGCACCAATATCATGAACATGTGTAACACTACGATCGAGATTCAATAAACCATTGAAGGTGATTATTCAAGCAAATAGAGTAACCATTATTCTCCTTAAATAAATAATCATATTGCAATAAACATGATCCAATCATGTTCATGCTTAACGCAAGCACCAAATAACAATTATTTCGGTTTAACACCAATCCCGATGGTAGAGGGAGCGTGCGACGTTTTGATCATATCAATCTTGGATACACTTCCAACACGCATCGTCACCTCGCCTTTAGCTAGTCTCTGTTTATGCCGTAGCTATCATTTCGTGTTACTAATCACTTAGCAACCGAACCGGTGTCCAATACCCTCATGCTACTAGGAGTACTAGTAAAGTACACATCATGTATATCAAATATACTTCTTTCGACTTTTGCCAACCTTCTTATCTACCAAGTATCTAGAGTTGCTCCGCCTCAGTGACTGTTCCCCTCATTACAAAAGCACTTAGTCTTAGGTTTGGGTCTAATCTTGGGTCTCTTCATTAGTGCAGCAACTGTTTTGCCGTTTCACGAAGTATCCCTTCTAGCCCTTGCCTTTCTTGAAACTTAGTGGTTTTACAAACCATCAACTATTGATGCTCCTTCTTGATTTCTACTTTCGCAGTGTCAAACATCGCGAATCGCTCAAGGATCATTGTATCTATCCTTGATATGTTATAGTTCATCACGAAGCTCTCACAGCTTGGTGGCAGTGACTTTGGAGAACCATCACTATCTCATCTGGAAGATTAACTCCCACTTGATTCAAGCGATTATCGTACTCAGACAATCTGAGCACACGCTCAACGATTGAGCTTTTCTCCTTTACTTTGTGGACAAAGAATCTTGTTGGAGGTCTCGTACCTCTTAACAAGGGCAAAAGCATGAAATCACAATTTCATCTCTTTAGAACATCACTTATGTTCCGTGACGTTTCAAAATGGCTTCGGCGCCTTGCTTCTAAGTCATTAAGTATTTTGCACTGAACTATCGTGTAGTCATCAGAAACGTATATGTCGGATGTTCACAGCATCCACAGACGACGCTCGAGGTGCAGCACACCGAGTGGTGCATTAAGGACATAAGCCTTCTGCGCAGCAACGAGGACAATCCTCGGTTTTACAGACTTAGTCTGCAAAGTTTGCTACTATCAACTTTCAACTAAATTTTCTCTAGGAACATATAAAAACAATAGAGCTATAGCGCAAGCTACATCGTAATTCGCAAAGACCATTAGACTATGTTCATGACAATTTAGTTCAATTAATCATATTACTTAAGAACTCCCACTCAAAAAGTACATCTCTCTAGTCATTTGAGTGGTACATGATCCAAATCCACTATCTCAAGTCCGATCATCACGTGAGTCGAGAATAGTTTCAGTGGTAAGCATCTCTATGCTAATCATATCAACTATACGATTCATGCTCGACCTTTCGGTCTCATGTGTTCCGAGGCCATGTCTGCACATGCTAGGCTCGTCAAGCTTAACCCGAGTGTTCCGCGTGTGCAACTGTTTTGCATCCGTTGTATGTGAACGTTGAGTCTATCACACCCGATCATCACGTGGTGTCTCGAAACGACAAACTGTAGCAACGGTGCACAGTCGGGGAGAACACAATTTCGTCTTGAAATTTTAGTGAGAGATCACCTCATAATGCTACCGTCGTTCTAAGCAAAATAAGGTGCATAAAAGGATTAACATCACATGCAATTCATAAGTGACATGATAGCCTCTTGCGGGAGTTCAATCCCCAGCTCAGCTAGACGGTTTGAGTACCCAGACATTTTGAGCACATGTTCACTGACAGACGAGTTTTCCTCCATCTTGCAAGCATAGAATTTATCGGAGGTCTCATACCTCTCGATCCGGGCGTTCTTCTGAAAGATAAACTTCAACTCCTGGAACATCTCAAATGCTCCATGACACTCAAAGCGACGTTGAAGTCCCGGTTCTAAGCCATACAAGACTGCACATTGAACTATTGAGTAGTCCTCCTTACGTGCTAACCAAGCGTTCTTAACATCCTGATCAGCCGTAGCGGGTGGTTCATCTCCTAGCGCAGCATTAAGGACATAATCCTTCTTCCCAGCTTGTAAGATTAGCTTAAGATTACGAGCCCAGTCTACAAAGTTGCTTCCATCATCTTTCAACTTAGCTTTCTCTAGGAACGTATTAAAATTCAGGATGACTGTCGCGTGAGCCATGATCTACAACACAAATATATACAAAGTGGACTTTAGACTATGTTCAAGATAATTAGAGTTTAACTTAATGAAATTATATGCTAAACTCCCACTCAAAAAGTACATCTCTCTAGTCATTTGAGTGGTTCATGATCCACTTACACTATCCCAAGTCCGATCATCACGTGAGTTGAGTATAGTTTCAGTGGTAAGCATCCCTATGCTAATCATATCATCTATATGATTCATGATCGACCTTTCGGTCTCATGTGTTCCGAGGCCATGTCTGCACATGCTAGGCTCGTCAAGCTTAACCCGAGTGTTCCGCGTGCGCAACTGTTTTGCACCCGTTGTATGTGAACGTTGAGTCTATCACACCCGATCATCACGTGGTGTCTCGAAACGAAGAACTGTCGCAACGGTGCACAGTCGGGGAGAACACAATTTCATCTTGAAATTTTAGTGAGAGATCACCTCATAATTCTACCGTCGTTCTAAGCATGATAAGGTGCATTAAGGATTAATATCACATGCAATTCATAAGTGACATGATATGGCCATCATCATGTGCTTCTTGATCTCCATCACCAAAGCACCGGCACGATCTTCTTGTCACCGGCGTCACACCATGATCTCCATCATCATGATCTCCATCAACGTGTCGCCATCGGGGTTGTCGTGCTACTCATGCTATTACTACTAAAGCTACATCCTAGCAAAATAGTAAACGCATCTGCAAACACAAACGTTAGTTTAAAGAAAACCCTATGGCTCCTGCCGGTTGCCGTACCATCGACGTGCAAGTCGATATTATCTATTACAACATGATCATCTCATACATCCAATATATCACATCACATCGTTGGCCATATCACATCACAAGCATACCCTGCAAAAACAAGTTAGACGTCCTCTAATTGTTGTTGCATGTTTTACGTGGTGACCATGGGTATCTAGTAGGATCGCATCTTACATACGCAAATACCACAACGGAGATATATGAATTGCTATTTAACCTCATCCAAGGACCTCCTCGGTCAATTACGATTCAACTAAAGTTGGAGAAACTGACACCCGCCAGTCATCTTTGAGCAACGGAGTTACTCGTAGCGATGAAACCAGTCTCTCGTAAGCGTACGAGTAATGTCGGTCCGAGCCGCTTCGATCCAACAATACCGCGGAATCCAGAAAAGACTAAGGAGGGCAGAAAAACGCACATCACCGCCCACAAAAACTTTTGTGTTCTTCTCGAGAAGACATCTACGCATGAACCTAGCTCATGATGCCACTGTTGGGGAACGTCGCATGGGAAACAAAAAATTTCCTACGCGCACGAAGACCTATCATGGTGATGTCCATCTACAAGAGGGGATTTCCAATCTACGTACCCTTGTAGACCGCACAGCAGAAGCGTTAACAAACGCGGTTGATGTAGTGGAACGTTCTCACGTCCCTCGATCCGCCCCGCGAACCGTCCCGCGATCACTCCCACGATCTAGTACCGAACGGACGACACCTCCGCGTTCAGCACACGTACAGCTCGACGATGATCTCGGCCTTCTTGATCCAGCAAGAGAGACGGAGAGGTAGATGAGTTCTCCGGCAGCGTGACGGTGCTCCGTAGGTTGGTGGTGATCTAATATCAGCAGGGCTCCGCCCGAGCTCCGCAGAAACGCGATCTAGAGGTAAAACCGTGGAGATATGTGGTCGGGCTGCCGTGGCAAAGTTGTGTTAAATCAGCCCTAAAACCTCCGTATATATAGGGGGAAGAGGGGGAGCCTTGCCTTGGGGTCCAAGGACCCCCAAGGGGTTCGGCCGAGCCAAAGGGGGGAACCCTCCCCTTCTAAACCGAGTCCAACTAGGTTTGGAAGGAGGAGTCCTTCCCCCTTTTCCCACCTCCTCTTTTTTTCTCTTTGATTTTCTTCCTATGGCGCATAGGGCCTTCTTGGGCTGTCCCACCAGCCCACTAAGGGCTGGTGCGCCACCCCCAAGGCCTATGGGCTTCCCCGGGGTGGGTTGCCCCCCCCCCCCCGGTGAACACCCGGAACCCATTCGTCATTCCCGGTACATTCCCGGTAACTCCGAAAACCTTCCGGTAATCAAACGAGATCATCCTATATATCAATCTTCGTTTCCGGACCATTCCGGAAACCCTCGTTATGTCCGTGATCTCATCCGGGACTCCGAAAAACATTCGGTAACCAACCATATAACTCAAATACGCATAAAACAACGTCGAACCTTAAGTGTGCAGACCCTGCGGGTTCGAGAACTATGTAGACATGACCCGAGAGAATCCTTGGTCAATATCCAATAGCGGGACCTGGATGCCCATATTGGATCATACATATTCTACGAAGATCTTATCGTTTGAACCTCAGTGCCAAGGATTCATATAATCCCGTATGTCGTTCCCTTTGTCCTTCGGTATGTTACTTGCCCGAGATTCGATCGTCAGTATCCGCATACCTATTTCAGTCTCGTTTACCGGGAAGTCTCTTTACTCGTTCCGTAATAAAAGATCCCGCAACTTACACGAAGTCACATTGCTTGCAAGGCTTGTGTGTGATGTTGTATTACCGAGTGGGCCCCGAGATACCTCTCCGTCACACGGAGTGACAAATCCCAGTCTCGATCCATACTAACTCAACGAACACCTTCGGAGATACCTGTAGAGCATCTTTATAGTCACCCAGTTACGTTGCGACGTTTGATACACACAAAGCATTCCTCCGGTGTCAGTGAGTTATATGATCTCATGGTCATCGGAACAAATACTTGACACGCAGAAAACAGTAGCAACAAAATGACACGATCAACATGCT